>NC_049250.1:17718814-18028803 GCF_011100685.1 Canis lupus familiaris
ACACTTCTGGTTTTGAAGAAACTCCAGGCATCTATAGTGATGGACAGGTAAGGCTATCTTCTATCAGTTTCTTCAATGTTTCAGCCTTTTTTTCCCCCTCCAACTTTCAGACATCTGGTAATTTATATGTTTGGGACCAACTTATTATGCAGCAGCCAAAGGGAAAACAAATTAATGCTTTCATTGCAGAAGAGAAAAAAGTAGTGCAGCTTCCTCCAAAAAAGTTCAATTGCAGCAAATCCTGGAAGAAAAAGCTGCCGTGGTTGGCCACGTTTCCTCTAAGCAGTAGGAAAGTGCATGCACTTGCTCAGCTGAAGCAGGTCTAACTCGGCCCTCATCAAGCACCACACACTAAAGTAATTAAGAACAGGGCCACAGCTGAGTGGAGGAGTGCAGTCCTGGGTCACACGGGTGCGTCTGAACCTGGGATCTAGGATTATCACATGGTCTCACATCAGCTGGGAGAGTTTCTAAACTCCACAGTGGAGCCTACACTAGTCATTAAACATGGTGCCCTTGCCTAGATCTCCCAAGGCAATGACAAATGACAGGATGTGAAGCCTGGACTGTGTGTGTCTAGAGAAGGAAACGCAGCCCTCAGATGTTCCCTCTTTTTCCAGGGAACACTCAGGTGGAAAAATTGGAATTGTATTACCATCTATAACCCTTACCTCACCAAGGCCTCCATTCCCAAACTGCAGCCCCCAAAACATAGGATAGGGTTGGGGGTTTCTTGGTTTTTTGTTTTTGTTTTTTTTAAGTTTCCTCTGCAAGCACTGTATTCAGGAGAAATGGTAAAGGCAGGCCCCAGATTGTTTAGGGTGACCAAAGGAAACATTCGCTTTTCCAGAATCATACTTCTAAGTTCTTTACACTATTCCTTGCGTAAGAACAACTTTGCCTTAACACACTGGGCACTACCTTGTCATAATCCACATCTAGGGGAGATTTTTCCTCAACTGGCAGTTATGGAAAGAAATTGAAGACCCCAGTTTTTCTCCTCTGTAAAAAGCAATTGCATTAGAAGAGCTATTTGAGGTTCTTCCTGCTTTGCAAAAATGGAGTAATGCAGTAGTTTCCAGATTCAAAGAACGACCCCCTGCAAATCTAAGCAAAGCACATGCTGTATACTCCACAGCAAGCCTTCAGGATGAGGCTTGCAAAGTCACGCATTGTTTCATACCCAGTCCTATGCCTCCTTAGGAATGCAGACACGAAGTATCCTAACCTACAGAGGCTGGGGGGTGAGGAGGAGAGAGTAATTGTTTCTCCCTTCAGAGAAGGGGTAATTTTACTGTCGGCTACTTTTATTTTGAGTTTGAGTTGGCTCATTTGCATTGCTCAGATTTGAAAAGTCTAGTAACTACTATGTAGGCTACAAGCGCGCGCGCGCACACACACACACACACACACACACACACACACCCTAACACGCTCTCTCACACTCAGTTCTTAAGTCAATCACTGGTGAATTTCAACCCCTTCTTCTGCATACAGTTCTGAAGGAGCAGCTCTAGTTCTCAGGTCCCGATTCACGTGGTACCTCAGCAGTCCTTCCCACACTGACCTCTACTAAGGCGAATATTGTAAATACTGACCACGGCTCCTCCAAAGATAGGATCCCAGTCAACTGGTCCACAGCGGAGGTTGGGACATAATAAGAAGCGTGAAAAGCTAGCTAGACCTGTGACCACCGCCTTCTCAGCTCAACCAAAGAGCCGGGAACTGCACACACGTTTTACTGTAGGTGACAGAAGTGCACAGATGCACAGAGAAATCACAGATGAGAGGGGAAAAGAAGGAGCAAACCTGCCCCTCCATCCAACTAAAAACCAGGCAGGGAATGCAAGTCGCTCTACTCACCCAGCATAGCGGTTGCCATAAAGGTGGCTGTGCCCTGGTTGCAGAATCTTCAAAGAGAGCAGGAAAAGAGGCAGAAAAGCAGCTGTCCGGCTCCTGGGCTTCCCGGGGAACTTCATAGTGCTACAGTGCAAGGAGCTGGAAGTTAGAGCAGTCACCCGAGGCTGGAGGTGGCTCACAGTGCCCCCTCCACATGCGCACACGTTCTCCAGGAGGGGGTGGGGGAAAGGGTTGGGAGCGAGTAAAATGTGACACTTCTTTCCAGCCACAGGGGAAAAAAAAAAAAGTTTCAGCAGCCGAAGGAGGGAAGTTGCTATTAAGACTTGGTCTTGGGACGAGAAGCAGCAGCACACACAGCCCAGCCCAGCAGCTGAGCCTGATCCTCAATCAGGCTCCCCTAGAAGGGGCTGGGCCTCCCCTGCGCTGACTCATGGCTGGGGTTCACTGGGTGCTGCTTCCCTTTGGGTAACTCCTCTCTGGTTTTTTTGTTTGTTTCTTGCTTTACGACTTCACGCCCCTTTCTTGGACAAGCTTTCTCCTTTTATTACCTTTTGCGGTGCAGGACCCTACCCTAAATGCAAATGGATTTGCTTGAGGATGAGCTAAACAGGTAGGCATACAGAGGACACTCCGGGCTTAGGGTTTTGCTCTACTATAGCAAATTTCTACATGGATTCCATACTGAAATGCATGATCAACAGCCTTAATGAGCATATGTGCCTGGGTCCGGTCGCGCCCCTGAATCTCAACCGCCAGCCTTGGTTCCAACTCCTACCTGTACGAAGAAGGGGCAGCTGCTTCGCTGAGTTTCTGGGACCTCTTTGTATCCATTGCATATCAGCAGCACCCAGAGCCGCTGCGATTTCAGAGGTTCTTCTAGGGAACAGGAGGCTTCCACGTGCTTTACTACCTTCTCTCACATTTGGAATCATTTAGGAAACCAGACCATTTAAATCAGAATTCCTGGGGGTGGGATCGGTGGTTTAAAATGTTCCTCAGGTGATTCCAATGTTCAGCCACCTTGCTGGTGTGGAGTGGGGCTTCTCAAACTTTAACATGCATAGAAATCAAATCACCTGTGGATCTTGTTAAACCGCCCCTTCTGATACAGTAGTTTGGGGCTGGGGCCTGAGATTATGCATTTCTAATGAGCTTCCAAGTGATGCTCTTGCTGCTGGTGCTTCAGTCACACTTCGAGTAGCAAGTCTTTACTTTAGAATGAGGTCTGCTTTTTCTCCTCTCTCTTAAAACTGGGGATGGGGATGATTAAAAAACAAACGAACAAACAAAACAAAAAAACACCCTGGAGCAAACCATTTCCTTCTCGTTTTTCCGTGTTGGTGATGAAGGTGTTTTTTGGGGGTTTTTTTGGTTTTTTTTCATCCACTTACTCCGTCCCAGATATACCAGAAAACCCACCTGGCAGGGATAAACTTCGTTCTAGTAAATAAGAACGGTGTTATCTAGGATGACTCCTATTTAGCCCTATGCCAAGGCCTGGTCCTACTCTGGAAGAGAGTAGAAGTCAGCATCTCTCTATAAACTCACACATTTTTCAAATTTCCTGAAGAGTCATAGCCAAAGATTATGTACCCTCCAAGATTATGACCAGAACACTGCTTAGAAGAGAAAATACATCTTTCCCCATGTTCTCTACCTGGGGAGTTGAGCCAAAGTCATAGGAGTTTGGTTTATAACAGAGCCGAAATGATTTTCAGTTAAAATGATTCTCCAAGCTTTCCTAACTACCCCAGGATTAGTTTAATCTCTTCTCTGTGTCCTTCTGTCTAATACCAGTATGTTGTCTACTGGAGGGGATAGTACATTGAATTTAAGTATTTGTCTGGTTCCCTCTCTCAAGGCTGCCTTTTTCTTGAGCACAAAACAGTATCCCTTTCATCTTTATGACACTTCCTTATATGCCCTAAAGGGAACACAATGTTTGCTGAAGCAATGATCAGCCATGTTTATTGAATGAATGATGAACCTGAGAAGGGGTTCATTCAATATTTACTCTGCGACTTCTATATCCAGACAGAGGAAAGGATGGAGGCGCTAAGGCAGTGGAAGGTCCCAGGTCTCCTGGTTTTGTTTCTTGTTTGTTTATGTTGTCTTCCTCCTTCATGATTTTATGGCCTGGTGCTCCGTCTTTGAGGCTGCTCTGCAAGGCTCCCAGGGATGCTCCCTGAGGCCGGTTTGGCCAGGCCAAGAAAGCCTGTGTAACAACGACTGAACTGTTGAAATAAGAGGTTACTGTGTAAATAAAACACTTCATCTCTTTGCATTTCATTATGTCAGAACAATGTATAAATCTGTCATATTATATCACAACATTAAACTAGGAATGTTCAGTCTCTGACTGGGGATTAAGCACATCCTCAAATCATTCTGAAGGATTGGATCCAGTGAGCACGTTCAGCAAAGGCTCTCCAGACTCTGAGACCAGGGTAATCATTCCCTGGACCATTAAAAATGCAAGAGACCCTGGAGACATCCTATAGCCTTCCTCAAAATTTCAGATCAAAGACAAGTTCTCAAACAATAGAAGTCATTCCTAGCAATCTTCCTCTGGTTTCCTAAGGACCAGGTTATCTGATCAAACTTCTCCTGGGGTGGATAAGCCCCCATAAAATGAGTGATAAATAGAGTCCACTTAGTAAGTGGGAGGAGAAAAGAATGGCTTTACAGATGGATTCAAAGATAAGAGTCCCATTTTTAAGGCACTGAGAGGGAGTGAATTATTAAACCAGTTAGAGATTTAGAGATGGAAAGATGAGAATTTCTAGTTATTGTTATACCTTTGTCACATTTTAGCAAGAGTTAATATTTAAAAAAGAAATATTACCCTGCAGAGAAACAAAAGGAAAATACAATTGGGAAAGGAAAACGTTATTCTTGGTTTGGGTCCATGGTAGTTCATGATTAGATAATTTTTTAATTGAAGTATAGTTGGCATACAATATTATATTAGTTGCAGATGTATAACATAGTGATTCGACATTTATATACACTGTAAAATGATCACCACAATTAGTCCAGTTCCCATCTGTCACCAAAGTTAATATATTATTGACTATATTCCTTATATTGTGTATTACATCTCCATGGCTTATTTATTCTGTAACTAGAAGTTTGTACCTCTTGATCCCCTTTGCCTATTTCACCCCCTTCCCTCCGCCACCAAATCCTGCTCTCCTCTGGAAACCGTCAGTCTCCTCTGTGTAACTGAGTCTGGTTTTGTTTGTTTCATTTTTTAGATTCTACGTATAGGTGAAATCATACAACATTTGTCTTTCTCTGACTTATTTCACTGAGTATAATACTCTCTAGGTTCATCTATGTTGTCACAAATGGCAAGATTTCATTCTTTTTTACGGTCAAGTTATTACAACTGGATATATAGCCACATTTTTATTTGTTCATCTATTAATGGACACTTTCATTGCTTTCGTATCATGGCTATTGCAAATAATGCTACAACAAATATAGGGATACATATAGCTTTTCATTTTCTTTTCTTTTTAAAATTTTAATTCCAGTATAGTTAATATATAGTGTTATGTTCATTTCAGATAAACATTATAGTGATTCAACAATTCTTTTTAAAGATTTTATTTATTTATTCATGAGAGGCACAGAGAGAGAGAGAGAAGCAGAGACACAGGCAGAGGGAGAAGCAGGCTCTGCACAGGGAGCCCGATGTCGGACTCGATCCCAGGTCTCCAGGGTCAGGCCCTGAGCTGAAGGTGACGCTAAACAGCTGAGCCACCCGGGCTGCCCCTGATTCAACAATTCTATACAAGTTAGTCAGTGCTCATCTTGATAAGTACACTCTTTAATCATCCCCTACTTCCCCCATCCCCACCCCACTCACGTCCCCTCTGTTTCTTGGGTTTATCTCTTTTTTTTTTTCCTTTGCTTGTTTGTTTTGTTTCTTAAATTCCACATGAGTGAAATCATGTGGTATTTGTCTCTCTTTGACTTATTTCACTTAGCATTGTATTCTCTAGTTCCATCCATGTTGTTGCAAATGGCAAGATTTCATTCCTTCTTATGGATGAATAATATTTCTATATACATACTATATATAAACAAAACTAGGATATCTGGGACCTTCTTTCTACTGCCTTAGCACCTCCATCCTTTCCTTTGTCTGGATATAGAAGTCACAGAGTAAATATTGAATGAACCCCTTCTGTGTGTGTGTGTGTGTGTGTGTGTGTGTGTGTGTGATGTATATATATATATCACATCTTCTTTATCCATTCATCTGTTGATGGGCACTTGGCTGCTTCCATGATTTGGCTGTTGTAAATAATGCAGCAATAAACATAGGAGTGCATGTATCCCTTTGAATTAGTGTTCTGTATTTTGGAGGTATATACCCAGGAGTATAATTACTGGATCATAGAGTAGTTCTTTTTTAATTTTTTGAAGAACCTCCATACTGTTTTCCACAGTGGCTGTACCAATTTACACTCCTACCAACAGTATGAACATCCCCTTTTCTCCACATCCTTGCCAACACTTATTATTTCTTTTTTTTTTTTCTGATAATAGCCATTCTGACAGGCATAAGGTGATATCTCATTGTGGTTTTGATTTACATTTCCTCAGGCATTTGCAAAAGATGAGCATCTTTTCCTGCCTGTTGGCCATCTATATGTCTTCTTTGGAGAAATGTCTATACAGATCTTCTACCCATTTTCAAATTGGATTGTTTTCTTTTGTTGTTATTGAATTATTGAATTATATAATTTTTAATGTCCCTTCCAGATCTGAAATTCTCTGGTGTTCTAGGGAATGATTTTCTTAAGTATATGAATGAGAGCCATGTAGATTTATTTTGGTAAAGATATCTGAAGAAGATAAATGGGTATAGCTGGGCTTTGCGGTACAGGCAAAGCTCCCACTGCAGTTGGTTTTGTGCTCATTCTTCAGTGTCTTATTAACATAGACCTATTGCTTGTCAGGCCTCTTTTATGGCCCTTTGCTATTGTTCCAACATGTGAGGAATTAGCAAATGTGATGTTAGGTTGCTGCCTCATGGAGTCTTGGCAATTCTGTGAGGAATGTTCTGAAGCTTCCTTTAACAATGCATCGCTAATGATTCCCACCCAATTGTCTTTTTCAGCACCATCAGCTATCTCTTCTTGATCCTATGTTTTTAATCTTTCTCTTGTCAACTCTCCATATTTCTCCCATCCTTAAATGCAAGCTACCTCTTTTCTTTCTTTCTTCTTCTTTCTTTCTTTCTTTCTTTCTTTCTTTCTTTCTTTCTTTCTTTCTTTCTTTCTTTCTTTCTTTCTTTCTTTCTTTTCTTTCCTCTTTTTTTTTGGCTTCTCAAAAGCATACTCTTGAACCCTGACAATATGTTTTCCATCCCTCCCCTCCCCCCCAAATAAAACTCTCAAAGTTCCAAGGTTATTTCTTAGTGGGAAGCTCTTTGTTGTCTCTTTGCATTTGTATGGTTGCTAAGGCTATTTATCGCCCCGTTTGAAACTTCTTTCTGTGACTGAGGGACATGTCTCTACTACTCCTCTCTTTCCTAGGGTTCTTCCCTATTTTTTGACTGCTTACAAAGTTGATGCTTCATGGGAGTGTTGGACTTCTTCTCTTCTTGATGTACTGTGGACAGAAATGGGATGAAACAGTTTTGTGAATGAGACTGACTTGAGCCGGGTCTGGAAGGGAAGGAAAGATTTGGCTGGATTGAGATAGGAAGGCTGGAGAAAGGTGGCCATTAGGAAACATTTTAAACAAATACAGAGGATGTGGCTCCTGATTTTGTGACTCTTGGTGCTGGCAGAGGGGCTTGGCAAATAAATAAACATAGAGTTACACTTGGTGGTTGAATTAATTTTATGCAAACAAGTCACAGATGCTGCGAAAGAAAGTTAAGGGAGAGTAGATTGCATGTACAGGATGTTCTGAGGAAGTGGACATTCAAAGCAAATATGAGAAGGAGCCAGCTATAGCAAGAAAAGGGTGGTGGTCGGAGTGAGGGTGGGGACAAGACCATTGCAGTAGCCACAGGATATAGCATAGGCAGAGGAGTCCTATTCAGAATTTTCTGTCTTTTAAGTCAAGACAGGATAAAGAGTGACATTCAGGGTCTTCAGTTTGGCACTCAAAGCCCTTGAGAACATTTTCATTTTTATCTTCTTCATATTTCCTGAATACTCTGTATCTATCTTTTCCTTGCTGCAGGTTGGTATACATTTCTTTGATAATAATGCCATCTGTCTCTAGCCTTCATGTTCTCAATCCAGCCAATCCTTCCATCCCTTCCAGACAGAGTTCAAGTCAGTCTCATACATAAAGTTCTTCCAAGTACATTTCTCTCCACAGTACTCACCTTCTCAGCACTGGTACATTCATCCATGTACACCCTTATGTGCTAGTGTATATTGGCACTTAGTTCAGTAGTACCATTTACTATAAACTGCTCAAGGGCAGACACTCAATTGTGTGTATCTTCATGGTCTTCAGTGCCTAGAGTTCTGTTGGGTCCACAGTTAACATCCATGAACAACAAAGTCATTGGCTTGCCTTTCAGCCCAATATTTATGGGGCTGTTTAGCTGTCAGGGGAGCCCTTGTCTAGAACCCCAGACTTCACCCTTGTCCTTGGCTAGATCTCTCACAAAAAGAATCTTGCTCACCTCAGATGAAAGAGCAATTTGAAGAACAAGTGTTATTGATGGACAAACCTATTATTATATTTTTAAGCACTTGTAATTATGTTACAAAGATGTTTTACGGAATTTATGGGGCAAAGCCAAAGTATTTTAATGCAGGAAGGTGGGAACAAGTAGTTTTGTCTGATGATTCCAAGCAACAGAAAAGACTTCCCATCTTTTTCTCTTTGTCTTTCCTTTCTCTCTCTCCTTTCCTCCCTTTCTCACTCCTGGTTCTCCTTCCTTCCTGATGCCTATCTCATGAAGAAAGAAGGTAGGGAAATATAGTAAATAAAAATACTTTAAATATTATTACTTTGAATGACAGAGAATGGATGTTTGTGTTGTACCATTTGTAACATTAAGTGTTTTAGTGAAAATTAAGAGAAATTTGAGATGGACAGGGCATGAAATCTAGATTAAGAAAGTTTGATCAGAATAAAGTCTAAAACAATAGTAAAGCAAATAATTGAGGAACTACTCTTTTATCCATTTGCCTAGGGCAGTGGGAGATGAAAAAAAAAGACAAAAACAAGTAAGCATGGAAAGAAAATAAGACAGAAAAGGCTCAAACATAAACAAAACTTTTACAAAAATGACTAGGTGGAGGGGAAACTTCTGATACAACAAAGATCAGGAGAATAGGTGATAGAACCTGTCCTAAGAAAGAAAAGCTGTGAGGAATGACAGAAGTAAGGCAGGCAGCGATGTTTCACAGTCAGACCGCTGGACACTCATAAAGTCAGAGGGAGGAGAAGATGCTCCTGGGGCTAGGACAGAGAGAAAGAGTAAATAGAAAAATAAAGGAACTCTATTCCTATGAGCTTATATAGAGAAATGTGTACTTTGAATAACCCTAAAATTCCATTAAAATACAGAATTTGAACTAATAACACTTTCTATGTGCTACAATATTTTTAAAAAGTGTTCTTGCAGAAATTAACTCAGAAACATATTAAGAATCCAAGTTCAGGGATGCCTGGGTGGCTCAGCGTTTGAGTGTCTGCCTTTGGCTCAGGTCGTGATCCCGGGGTCCTGGGATCGAGTCCTGTATTGGGCTTCCTGTGAGGAGCCTGCTTCTCTCTCTCCCTATGTCTCTGCCTCTCTCTATGTCTCGCATGAATAAATATATAAAATCTTAAAAAAAAAAGAACCAAAGTTTATATAATTAAGATAAACCTTTGGCAAATATTACTAGTTGAATAATTTTATATAATAAACAACAGCATATTTACTCTGATTTACCAATGTTAAATATAATATAAAATGCTTTTTAAATTCTATTCAAACATGCCTTCTCTAAACTTATACAGGTATAATGATTGGTTATAAAAATGTGATTCTGTGTATTTAAAATTCATTAACATTTAAAACACTAAGTTGAAACACTTTATTTCAAAAGGAATCATGATCTTTAGGGAACTTAACAACAAAAAGACAAATAATGAATTGGAAACTAAGCAAAGGATGTGAATAGACATTTCCTTAAGGAATATATACAAATGACTAGTAAGTACATGAAAAAGATGCTTAACATCGTTAGTCACCAGGGGATTGCAATTAAAAGCCACAATGAAATACCACTTCACAAACACTGAGATGGCTATAATCAAAGACAGACAATAATGGGCATTTGTGAGAATGTAGAAAAATAGGAACCCTCAGACATTGCTGGTATGAATGTAAAATAATGCAGCTGCTGGGGAAAACAGTGTTGTAGTTCTTCAACAATTAAATGTAGATTTATTATATGATCTAGAAATTCTAACTCCTAGGTTCCCCTCAAGAAAATCCAACTATATGTTCATATCAAGACTTGTACACAAATGTTCATAGCAGCGTTATTCATAAGAGCCCCAAAGTAGAAACAACCCATGTATCTACCAACTGATGGAAGTATACAGAACGTGGTATATTCATACAATGGGATATTATTTGGCCATAAAAGGAAGGAAATACTGGTACACATTGCATCATGAGTAAACCTTGAAAACATTATGCTAAGTGAAAGGAGGCAGAAAAAAAGACCACATGTTGTAGGATTCCATTTATATGAAATGTACAGAATTGGTAGAACATATAGACATACAGCACATTAGCCGTTGCCAAGAGTGGGAGAAAGGGGGAAATGGGGGATTACTGCTAATGGATATGCGGTTTTCTTTTGGGGTCATGAAAATGTCCTGGAATTGGTTAATGGTGATGGTCGCACAATCTTGCGAATATACCAAAACCTGCTGAATTGTACATGTTAACATGGGGAGTTTTATGGTATGTGAATTCTATCTCATTTCTACGATAAATAGATTTTTAGGGAACTCGAAACCTGGGACTGATTAAAAAGAGCTAATCAAAGAATAATCCTGGATACCTAAATCATTTCTAGAAACACAGAAACATTGATGACTAAGCCTACTTTTATGTTTAAAAGCTTTTGCTTTTAATATGCCACAGATAGGCTATATCTTTGTTTAAGTTTTGCTGCTTTCAGAAGGTGTATTAGGCTGTAGCAAGTATGTGTCTATAGAAAGTTGTGTTGTGTCTTCTTATGAATTCTGCTTGTGGGCTAAAATGCTGATTTGTCACAGACTGTTCTCCATTATCCACATGCAAATTTTCTCTGTGAAACAGAAGTTAGTTACTTAGGTTAAAAATTATTGGTATTGTTGCTTGAGACTACTAGGAGCAACAGTGACAGAGAAACTATAACTACATATGTACTTCTATTTTCAAGGAAAATAATAGTTTTTTTTCTAACAGTACTTCTCTGTTCCTTTTCTTCTTCTCCTTCTCCAGACCCATTTACACCCTTGAAACTTATCAAGGACACCAAAGAGTTTGTTTACGTGCATTATGTCTACTGGTTTTTAACTGTATTGGAAATTGAAACTAGAACTTTAAAAAATGCTTATTTATTGGTTTATTTGAAGGTAGTAATGGTGAAAGCCTTGTATGCTGTTTCTTATGACATTAGTTCTTATGGTCTTGCACGATTTATCCTAAATTACCAATATGTTCCAGGATACTAAAGAGCACCATGGAATGTAAAGCTTGGAATGTAAATTTTATTTGCCTTGATTTATAATAACTGAGTCTGAAAAGCTTTGGAATGTCTTAATAACTTAGCAAAGTTTTCTCAGGGTTAATGGGATTGCTTCCTTGGTTCACTGTTTATTGCTTTCATTATAACATGAAGGGTTAATCTTTCTGTTATCGGCCTACACAACAAAGATGGTCTTATCAGAATAACTTTCTGTGCTTTATGTTGACTTCATTACACCCAGTATTGTTTTTTAAAACAACAACAAAAAGAGAACAAAGAAGCTTCACTTCTGAAAAAGCTAACATTTTTACAGTTATGTTACCTTTGATGTGTATTTCAAAATTCTTTTGTCACTTCAGTTAAATAGGTAGCAAGTATTATTTCATAGGCACCCATGGTCTTATGTTAAGTCTAAATCTCCTCCAATAATATTTATTTTTGTCTTCTGCAAACCAACTTCTCAGTATAGGAAAAAAATAAAGTAAAATTTACATGATCTCCTTTGCACCTAAAACCATATTTGTGTTTTCCCACAGGGTCCCTGAAAAAAATCACAAAGATTTGTTCCTTTACCTTGTAAAGTACTAGAAATAATTAGGTTTTAAAAAAAATCTGTATTCCTATTGATGTGTTGCATGAGAAGAGCTGTCAAATCAAATGAGATGTTTATCCCTAGGTGAAATTTTTATAAGTAAATATTATTAATAGAAATATTTCAGAAATTGCATCCTGTATGTGAAGTTCCCAGGGATTTGTCAATGCTCTTGCTGTCCATGACATGTTTTTATTTGGCACTATTTTGCCTGATGATATTAGGCATGAAACTAAATGCTAAAGTGTTATTAGTCATAAATTTCAGTTATTATTTAAAATGCTCATTGACCACAAGCTTCTTTATTTGGATCTAATATCTTCTAGGAGAGTGGCTCTCAATTGAGGATGTGCATCAGATGCATGCATGAGGTTTTATAAAACACAGACGTCTAGCCTCTTTAGATCTCTTTACTTGATAATCTTGGGATATTCTTAGCATACTATTTGCACATTGTTGGTATGTTTTTGTGTTATGTCTCGGGATTATTATATCTCAAAAGTATTTCTTCTATATGTCCCTTTAATTTTATAAATCAGATACAACATCCACTGACATCTTTGCACATAGGCTTACTCGTGGTCCTTATAGAGATTTACTGAAGCGTTTTGAAAGGACTTTACTATCTCGTTTTTCATGCCACATATAAGCCAGATTTGCTTGTCGGTTACACCATTCTTGTTATGAACTTTCACTAGAATTTTCACATTTGAAAATGATCAGTAGTAAAATAACCACAACTATTTTAATTTCTGTCATCTACAGACTCTGATGCTTTTTTACTGTAGGGATAACAGTTTGAAAAGTCATCAGCAATGGCAGAAAATGGGGAGTTTGATCTTCCTTCCTCCTTTGAATTAGGACATGAGCAGCTCTCTCCCGGCTTCTAGTATGACCACTGACTTCTAGCGTAACCACAGCCCCTCTGGTTCCAGGCACACTCCCTTTTCTCTGCCCGAAAAGTTTGCCATGTGAATTGGCTCTTTGATGCCTCTTCTCTCTTGTTTGAGGACTCTCTTTTTTGCCTGTTTCTTTCATTTCTTCTCTCTCCTGTTCCCAATGTTCTTTATTCTTTTACCCATCCCTTCCCTTCTCGCTGATCAGGATCTCTCTGTTCCTTTTTCCAGGTCTTTCTTGTATAATTGCCACCTCAGCTCTTAATCTTTGACCCCCTCTACAAACCTTGGAATCTCCCACTTAGGGCACTCTCATCCGATTTTCCTCCTGATTATATTCACATTTCCTTCTATGTGAACTTCTTATTGCAAACTTTTGTTTTTCCAGAGCGCCTTTCTAACTCCATTTTACCTGCTTGCTAGAGCAGAAAACATACTCACAAATTTTATTGAACTATTTCTGAGTTGCTCTGCAGACACGGGATTCCCAAATTGAAAATCAATCCAGTGCTTCCCTAAGTGCTTTAAGTGCTTTTCTGAATTAAAGGAAAGTATCAAATATCCAACCAGAATTTCAACACAAAAGTTAACAGCTGGTGTATAAAGAATCTTAGAGAGTCTCTTGTTATCTGAATTAGGCCTTCTTTCTTGAACTTTATTTGAAACGTGCAACTTGGCATAAAACTCACAGCTGCAAGATTTCTAAGAGGGAGAAAAAATAGTCTGGATAGGGTTACATCAGTTCCAGAAGAAATCAAACCTATCTGTGATCTTAATTCTTTAGGCAGTCTGAAGTGGTGGTATGAACTGTTTTCAGAGCTGCTTGGAAAGTGTCACTACAAATTGTCACTGGGGCTGAGGGTGACTCTTCACTGGCCCTTTTTTGGTCTGTACATTCCGGCTTGCCCACCATTTGGAGGTATTAGTCTCACCCTTAGATATATTTTCTTTGCCTTTGTCCAACAGTTGCTGAGCAGAACTAAGTACCTACTTAATTTTGGTATAAGGACCAAAAGTTTTGATACTCCAAATGAGGAGAGCCTGGTGTTATTTGCCAAGGCAGCCTGGGAATAATGAGCAATCAATTTACAATGAATCTGCCTCCATAATTTGTCAAGTGCAAATAATTTCACTCCCCTCTCCTGCTCCCCTAACCCTGTCCCTTCCCACAAGCTTCCTCAGCTACATTTATATATATATATATATATATATATATATATATATATATATATATATATATATATCTCTTTCTAGATGTTGGCATTATTCTAAGCTAGGGTGTCCCAAATGTTGCTGCACATTAGATTCAGCTGGGGAGCTTTACAAAATCCTAATCAGAGTGGTGTTTTTTTGTGGGGGGGTAGGGGAGCTAGGTATCACTATTTTTAAGATTTTCAGGTGATTCGTTCTAAAATGCAGCAAAGTTTGGAAATGATTGTTCTAAGTGTTTTTTCTATATCCACTCATCATCTTGGCCATTACCACTCTGAGTTGTTAGATGACTCAGATCCCAGATCACATGAGTTGGTCAATCCAGTACTCAGTGTTCCACTCGCATGTCACATTATATTTAATAATTCATCATGCTTAAAATATTTACTCTTTCACTGGTCTTCCGGGAAACTGTGCTTGCACTGTCATTTTCTCTTAGTGCCTGTTTATAGCTTCCCTTCTTCTTATCCTTCTTCTTATCCTCCTTATAAGGATATGCTCCAGAATTCAGTCCTTGATCATTTCTTTTTTATCTTGCACTTACCCCTTTGATGATCTCATCCAGTCTTATGGCTGAAAACACCATCTATAAGCTGACAATTCCTATATTCCCATATTTGTATTTGTAGCTTAGAATTTTTACCTAAATTCCAGATTCCTAAATACAACTCTCCATTCAATATCTCTACTTAGATGTCTAATAGTCATGATAATATTGACTAAAAAGCAGAATGTATGGTTCTGTTCTAACCACTCCTCCAAAACTATTCCTTCTATAGAAGTTTCCATTTGAGTTGATGGCAGGTCCACTATCCAGATTGATCAGATTGAAAAGATATAATCCTTGGGGGGCTACTCTTTCTCTGAGCACATTGAATCCGTTAGAAAATCTTGTTGGATCTACTTTTCAAAGTATCACTAGAATCCAACTACTTTTAACCACTTTCACTGTTACCAGCTTGGTATGAGCTGCCACTTCTGTCCTCTTGACCACTGCAAGCACCTTCTCACTGTTCTTGTATCTATCATGTCTCCCTGCATCTCTTCTCAATACAGCCACTGGAGTGGTCCTCTAAAGACACAAATTCATCTGTGTCACTGCTCTGCATAGCTCTCTGTTTAATTTATGGTAAAACCCAAGATTCTTGTGCTGGTCTTCAAGGCCCATGCGACTTAATTCTTAGTCACCTCCCTGACCTCATATCCAACTGCTCCTCACCCTGCTCACTATGCACAGTATGGTTAGGCTGAATAACAGCTCCCAAATATGCCCATGTCCATATCCAAATCTCTGGAAACTGTGAATGTTCCTTTATATATAAAAGACTCTGTAGATAGGATTAAATTAAAGATTTTGAGACGAGGAGATCATCCTGGATTATCTGGGTAGGTCCAAAGTAATTGCAAGGTTCCTGGTAAGAGGGAGTCAGACTGAATAAATGCAGATGTGACAATGGAAGAAGCTGTAATATGACTTGGGAAAGTTACTAATTCAGCAAACCTCAGTTTTATCGTATGCGACACAGCAAATATAATACCCACCTCACAGGGTCATTGTAAGATAAAGTTAGAAAAGCTTTATATATTTGCCTTTTGAATTGGTATGTAAAATTTTCTATTTACATTTAATAAAATTCACTTTACTTATTTTGGACCAAATTTTTCACCAGTCTGGCAAAAGTCTTCTGAAGTATTTGTTCTATGAATAAAAACATTTTTTTATTCTATAATTTAATAAAATGATCATGCAGTTGAGATTTAGGTGCCTTATTGGTGTCTTTCACCATCATTACAGGAAAAAACTAGATGAGATACAAAATCCCTTAAACCTCAAAGTGGATTCTCATTCATATTTAACATTATTCAACCACCTATGAATTTACCTACATTAAGCATGCAAATATACCCTTGGTTTATGCGGGTTTTTGAAAAGCTTTTAAACTGCATTGCTAAAATCCTGGCATTTGGTATCTGTGACAATTCCTTAACTGCTGGTTAGTTAGTCAATTCTCTTCCCTTAGTAAACCCTTCCGGATTCCATTGATCATTGTAACCATCTCTTTGTTTCTGAAGTCTGTCAGTAGTTTCTTGGGCTTTTGGAAGAAAGAGGTGGTCTTTTTCCTCAAATCTTAAGATTCTTCTCTATTTTTCTATGATTTCTCACTAGTAATCTGTTTGGTCCTTGATAGCACTGCACATTCCTTTTGTTTCCTGAGATATATCTTGTTCTGAAATTATGGCAATGTTTATTGTGACCAAGTACCCTTTTATTCTTCTCCATATCTTGGGATTCAGTTCCCTCTTACTATGTTGGTTCTATTTGCACCATTTGAAGATCCTTTATCTCAATGGACAAGGCAAAAGTTGTTAACATTGTCAGATAATTTTGTACTGCCTTTTTATATTTATATTTATATTTTTATATTTATATTTATATTTATATTTATATTTATATTTATAATTTATTTAAGCAGGGTCCATTCCCAGCATGGAGTCCAAAGCTGGGCTTGAAGTCATGACCCTGAGATCAAGAACTGAGCTGAGATCAAGAGTCAGATGCTTAACCTATTGAGTCACCCAGGTGCCCCATATACTCTCAAGTTTTTTAAGGCATCAGTTTCTTTCTTTCTTTTTTTTTTTTTTATTATTTATGATAGTCACAGAGAGAGAAAGAGAGAGAGGCAGAGACATAGGCAGAGGGATAAGCAGGCTCCATGCACCGGGAGCCCGATGTGGGATTCGATCCCGGGTCTCCAGGATCGCGCCCTGGGCCAAAGGCAGGCACCAAACGGCTGTGCCACCCAGGGATCCCAAGGCATCAGTTTCAATACAAAATTGGTAGTATTATTTTCCAAAATGACTACAAGATTTAGTTTCATATAGATAAATTTTATGTTTTCCCCTATAAATTATATTTTTATTCATTAGAATCCATACTTTTGAAGGCAGGAAACATTTCTCTCCTTGGCTTTATTTTCCTTTTTATAATATAAAAAAAAATAGAAAGCTTCATTTCACTTAACTTTTGGATTTGTATGATAAAAGTGATTTAGGATTGTTAATATATAGCACTGGAGCTGAATTAGCTCCTATATTTTAAGATACTTAGCTTCCTAATATGTGAAAATGTAAAATGTGTACCTGGCACAATTTCCCAGGGGAAAAACTCACTAAAATGTGTTGATGTTCCCTTTTTTCAGCTCTAAAAATAGCTGCCATGTGCTCCTTTACCCCATGTGTGAAATATCAGCCTTTCCCCTGCAAAAATCTTTGAGGACGTCAACCCTATCTATGAACTAACTTCATTAACTGGACTGCTTGGCTTTTACTAAGCAAGGAAACTATGAAAATAAGGACAGAAATAGAAAATTCTTGTTAATTAGGTCACTACAAAATTAATGCTAAGGCAGTCTTATTTGGCATATTTTATTTTGTATTTCCAGTAAACTGAAAGCAATTTCTCAATAACCTGTAACTTCTCTATTTTTTTGCTTCATAAATAGATAATATTAAAAAGACTAATTACATGAGGATCCTTCACTTCACAGGAGGGACATATCTAAAAAACTCTTTTAAAAAATAACTGATTTACATTATAAATTTAAAAATGTTACCACTGGTCTCTCCATTTCTATATGTCTTATTCTTCTGACTGTGAAAGGTAAAATGGTATCACTTTAGTAGTAATGGTTGTAGTAACCAACCTCACCATGTGTTAGGGACATTGCAAAGAACAGGGGTGTCCTTAAATTAGTCCTCATGGCAGCATCATATAGCAGTTTATTATAATCCTCATTTTATAGGAGAAGTAGTAGAGGCTCAGAGAGCTTAATGAAATTGTCCAGTTCAGATATTAACTCGGTAGGGTAAATATTAAAGCAAGTATGCTTGACATAGAAGGCTGTTCTTATCCAGTACACAATGCATTTTTCCGCCTTTATCTACTGTTAGAGACACCCCTAGAAGTTTATTTCCCCTCAGGTGACTACTGCATTTATTCTGGGAATCTCTAAGATGTGTCCATGAGAGCTCTCATTAATAAAGCTCTAAAGTTAACCCTGGGGGGCAGCCCAGGTAGGCTCAGCAGGTTTAGCACCACCTTCGGCCAAGGGCATGATCCCAGGATTGAGTCCCACATCGGGCTCCCTGCATGGAGCCTGCTTCTCCCTCTGCCTGTGCTGTGCCTCTCTCTCTCTCTCTCTCTCTGTGTGTGTGTGTGTGTGTGTGTGTGTGTGTGTGTCTGTCATGAATAAATAAATAAAATGTTTTAAAAAATAAAAAAGTTAATCCCAGGAATCATGCATTTCCCCACTCTTACTCAATCTTCTCCTGGTGATAACTATACTATTCCTGAGGTCTACACTACCCTCAAAATATTCTGAAAGGCCCTCACCATTGCTTTCCCTTCTGGAGGGGACCCAGGCACTTCACAGGGGCTGTCTCCTAATGTTTCCAAAGGTACTAGGCTGTCTACCCTGCCTGTTAGAGCTGCTCTTCCCATCTTGGGGGGGTTGGGGTCCTGGGCCCCACCATCATTTATGGTCAAAGAGAATGGGTCCTGTTAAGGTAGGAGCAGGTGTGCTTGGAGCCACAGAGTGCCTCAAGTGCCAGGGCCTCCCAGTCCCTTCCTTTGCCCCTCTATGTTTCCCAGCAAATATTTCAATGACACCTCATGTGCTCTTTTCTGCTTAGAATGCCCTTCTCACTCCAACTCTCCTTTACCTGGCAAGATTTCTTCATCGTCTAAGATCCAGCTCAGGAGTACCATGTCTCAGAATCCCTTTCCTGTTTGTCACAACTTATTGGTTGCCCTCCTCTGTGCTTTCATAATGCCCTTTACATGTCCCCAATGCTGGCCCTGATATATTGTATTATGAATATTACATATCTGTTTATCTCACTAGACAATGCAATTTGAAGATAAGCATTGTTATTCATCTTTGTTCCCAGCACAGTGCCTGGCATTTAGTACCAGGGTCAATAAATGTTAAATAATAATAGCTCCTATGATTCTAGCTAGAATAACTGGGTGAATGGATGACTCAGTGAATCTTCCTTATTACATGTCCCCTGACTCTTCCCCAGGTCATGCCGTTATCTTATGCTACCTGAACACCTCAAGCAGCTTCTCAACAATTTTTTTTATTATGGTATAATATATAATACTAAGTTTACCATTTCAATAATTTTTCAGGGTATAAAATCTTAACTCTTAACCTGTATCCCTAACTTCACTAAGTCCTTCTCAATTCTAGCCTACACTTGGTTGCTCAAATGAACTAAACTTGTCAGCCTGTTGTTTAAAATCCTTCATCGGCTTCCCTTTGCCTACAGAATACAAAACAATGCCTTTAAAAATGTCATATAAAATCCATGTGTGCAACTCCTGAGGCCTAGACAAGTGTGTTACAGTAGACTTTCAGTAGGTCTATGCAGGGTTGCCGTGAATATTTATGGAGATGTCCACTCACTACATTAGGCCAATTTGTCCCACATGACCATAGCACCTCTCAACAAATTGACTTATCATCCTGACTTCTTCAGTTTTCTTTTCTCTCCAATTTGTCCCACATGACCATAGCACCTCTCAACAAATTGACTTATCATCCTGACTTCTTCAGTTTTCTTTTCTCCTAGGTAAGAAACCTGAAAATCTTCTTTGCCTCTTCCACCCCATTATCTTATGTCTTGACTTTTATCAAGCTGTGTTTCTTTTTCCCTTTGAAATATCTCAGAGTTTACCTTTAATCTCTGCCACTTCCTAGCTCTGTGACCTTGAGTAAGTTACCTAATCTCTCTGTATTTCAGCTTCCTTACATACAAAATGGGATAAAAATAATAATACATATGGGTGATATATATCATTTTTAATTCCCTAGGCTGAGATTCTTGTAAGAATAAATTAATATATTTTGAAATACTTAAAACAGTGTCTGGCACCTTCCAGTTATGGAATGCAAAAGTCATGGGAATAAAAGGTGTGGCATAGGGAATATAGTCAATGGTATTGTAATAGTGGTGTATGGTGACAGATGGTAGTTACCCTTGTGGTGAGCATAGCATAATGTATAAACTTGTGGAATCATTATGCTGTACAATTTAAATTAACATAACATTGTGTGTCAACTATACTTCAATTAAAAACAAAAACAAAAATGAAAACCAAAAAACCCCAAAAAAACCATGGCCTGGTATACAGAGTTGAATAGATATAAACGTTAGATATAAATGTTATCATTACTATTTCTAATATCATTACATCAATATTGGATTATTACCGTACTCTCCTAGGTGGTTTCCTTGCCCATCATCTAGCCTTTTTGAATAAACCTTCCTAATCATCCTTCTTTAAAAAAAAAAAAAAGATTTTATTTATTTGAAACAGAGAGAGAGAGAGTGCAAGTGTGCACATGAGTCAGGGGAGGGGCAGAGGGAGAGGGAGAAGCAGACTCCCATGATGTCCAATGAGGGGCTGGATCCCAGGACCCTGAAATCATCAGGTTGAAGGGTTGATCTGAGCTGAAGGCACTTAACTGACTAAACCACCCAGGTACTCACCTAATCATCCTTCTAAAACCACTTGAATCATATTTTTATGCTGAAAAACATATAAGGCCTTCACATTAATCAAGCCTTAACTTTTTTTGCCTATTTTTCCCCACGACATGACCTTGCCTTACTTATCATTCATCACTCATTCATTCATTTGTTCATGTATGCCTGTGTGCAACAGACATATGTCAGGTACTGTGCTAAGCATTAGGAATAGGATGATGGATAAGGATAAGACATAGTTTCTCCCTGAAGGAAATCACAGTTCTGCATTAGTTAGCTACATTTCAGCTCCAATGGAGGAACATAAAACCCCTATTGGAAACTATTGATGAGTACACAGCCCATCCTGAATTGAGTCTCAAGGTGAAAAAGGAATTATCAAAACTAAGCTAAGAGGTAGAAGAGGTGGCACAGGTGGGTGTTGAGGAGTGGCTCAGAGTAGGATATACCATGTAGGGGGAACAGCTTGTCCAAAGGCATTGGCTTATATGAGAAATATGGTGTGCTCAGGGAATAGCAAGCATTATGGAGTGAATGTTTGTGTCCCTTCCCTAATTGGATTAAAACTCTAACTTCCAATGTTGTGGTATCTGGAGATAGGGTCTTTGGGAGGTAATTAGGGATAGATTAAGTCATAAGGGTGGAGCTCAGATCCAATATGATTACTGTCTTTGAAGAAGAGACATCAGAGAGCTCACTCATCTTTTTCTGTCTCTATGCATATGTGCTAAGGAAAGGCCATGTGAAGACATAATGAGGAGGCCACTTTTACAACCCAAGGAGAGCTCTCACCAGACATCAATCCTGTTAGCACCTTGATCTTGGATTCCCAGTCCTCAGAACTGTGAGAAAATAAATTTTGTTGTTTTACTCACCTGGCATATGGTATTTTGTTATGGCAACCTGACTCGACTAAGACAAGTAATTCAATAGCAGGGGAGGAGGATGGAAGGTGGGAAAAGGCAAGAGATAAGGCTGAAGAGTAAATGACAACTATACTATAAAAGGCATTATATCCTAATTCATATATTGAAACCCTAACCTCCAATGTCATGGCATCTGGAGATAGGGCCTTGGGAGGTAATTAGGGATAGACTAAGTCATATGGGTGGAGCCCATGGCTGCACTTCTTCCTGGAGGTAGCAGGTGAGTCATTGAACGATTCTAAGCAGAGGAGTTAGTATCTGGCCAATTTGTTTATTGAGAAGGTCATCCTGTGGAGGATGGACTCAAGGCAGGAAATAGTGGAGGCTGGTAGAGCCATTTGGTGGCTGTAGCAGGAACAGAAGTGAGCCCTGATGAGGTCCTGAGTGAAGGTAGAGGTGGGTGGGGATGCAGAGAAGTGGGTGGATATGAAGTTTGGCCTGATGAGAGTTCTGCTCTGACCACATCCATAGGGATGCAGGAAGATGCTTGAAGACAGCAGGAGCAGCACTCAGTCTCCAGTGGAGAAACTGGAGGAAGCCTCCTCTCTCTGATATACTTGTCTCTAATGACTTTCACTGTCAAAACCTCCCAAACACTGAAGTCTCCCCACTTCTACAAAATGTTCCAAGATTAATATGAAGTCATTCCTCCCTGCGTTTTGCTCTCTCCCAGTTCCATTGTCAAAACTCCGTAATTTAGCTCTTACTTATATATTATCCTCTAGGCCAGGAGCTATGTCTTCACTTTCTTGTAATTATCAAGGTCAACACAGCATTCCATGTGCCAGGGCAGCTGTTCTCATTCCCCTCTTTCTCTCTGTGAAATGTGATGTTCGCATATCCTTCATGTAAAATCTTGGTCACTGTAACTCCACCTATTTCCATTTCACTTAGAAAGCAAATCAGAATGATCTATATGCAACTATAGGATGACTTTACATGTGATCTAAGTTATATAAAGAAGAAAGGAAATTATCCACTATCTTCAGTAGGTCAGTAATGGTACCATTGATGGTAAAAATTTCTTCATAACTGATGTGTGGTGATGTCAGTATGGAAAACTGTACCAAGACAGTAAATTCTTAGAGGGCAAGGACTGTGTCTCACTCATCCTCCTCTGGCCAGTGCCAATCTCATTACATACCTGCTGCAGAGATAAACGCTGTAGAACTGAAGGATAGGAGGAGCCCAGTGATAACAGCTATGGCGGGAATGCTGAGGTAGGAACAGGTGTTTCTGCTCCATGGGCATAGAAGCTGCTCTGGTGCATTCAAAATTTTAGGACAAGAACATTTTCTGACTTTTTAACAACATTTCTAGAAAATGTGTAGTTTCTGGGAGTCTGATGTAGCTAGTAGAATTTATTTCCTGTGAATTAATGTCAAATAGGAGAGAGTTTTCCCATGAATAAGTGGTGAGGACTGTAGTAAGGTTATCAGATGTCTGTGAGGAGTAATAATAGGTTTTCTCTTGTATTTCAGAGAGAAAGAAAAAGAAAAAAAAAAAACATTTTTTGCTTGTGCCACCTCTTCACTCCCCAAAGGAAGTCTGATATAGTGAGCCCAGGAAAAAGAGCTGGAGGTCCTCTCATAATAGCAGGGTTTAGATTTCAGTGATAAACTTCTACATAGTTGCTGTATGTTTGGCAGGTTTATAGGAAGAAGAGGTTCTGGGCCTTATGCCTGTTTTTTTTACATGTGAGTGTAGTTTGTCACCCACCCATGACCTAGAGATGAAGTAGGGAGGCAATTTGAAAGGATGACTAGGAAGGAAAACCCTAGCATAGAGCAAATGCAGATGAATCTTCCAAAAGTTCTGATGAGGAAATCTGTAAAACAAAAACAGTATAGGTTGTTGGTTGGCTTCCTGGAGTCCAAGTCACAGAGACCAAATCTTCATAAGAAATGTTACAGACACATCAGGCTCCTGCTTGAATAGCCCTAAGGCTGGGGACCTCAGTTTCTGAGACGTCAATAATAGGTAGTTCTAATCCTGGAGCTCAACCACTATTGTTTTTTGGGCTGAAATATCCTAGGAGGACCACAGATATTTTAAGATGCTATTATTTTTTTTAAAGATTTTGTTTGCTTGTTTGTTTCTTTATTTATTTAGCATGAACAAGGGAGAGAGAAAGAGAATCTAAGCAGACTCCCTGCTGAGCACAGAGCCTGACATGGGGTTCCATCCCACAACCCTGAGATCCTGACCCGAGCTGAAACCAAGGGTGAAACCAAGAGCCAGCCAGGTGCCCCTCAAGTTGCTATTTTTTTAAAGAATGAGTTATATTATAAGAAGGAGTTATATCACACACACACAAAGAATGAATTATATCCTACAATTCTTAATTGTGGGTTACACTGAGAGTGGATAAGATCCTGATGCTTGAGGGGCAGTGGGTGGCTCAGTAATTGAGCACCTGCCTTTGGCTCAGGTCATGGTCTGGAGGTTCTGAGACTGAGTCCCGCATCAGGCTGTGAGAGCCTGCCCCTTCCTCCGCCTGTGTCTCTGCCTTTCTCTCTGTGTGTCTCATGAATAAACAAATAAAATCTTAAAAAAGAAAAAAAGATGCTGATGCTTGAACTTGAAGAAAGTCGGGAAAAGGATGGAGGTCTGCTCAACAGTAATCAACGAGAGCTGAATTTAGGCTTTCCACATTACCCCGGTGTCTGTACTTTCGGTGCCCAATCTGCAAACACATGGCACTTTCATATCCATCTTTTACTTATTTCGTTCACAACAATCTCCAGAGCTATGGCTGTTATTTACATATTTTACACATGAGGAAATTGAAGCCCACAGGGTTAGGTGATTTGCCCGGAGTTGCTTGGGAGATGAGATTGAATTGCAAAACAAGTTTTCTGACTCCAGACATACTGGAGAGCAGGGAATGGATCTCTGTATAGAATTTGATACATAGCAGGTGCTTAGTATACATTAGGCAGGCTACAATTAGGGGGTTCCATCTCTAGGCTATCTCACTGTGCTGCATTGCTTCTTGCTAGTTCTCTACTTTGTATTGTTACTCAGGAGGATAGAGAGGCTTTCTCCTTATCATTCCAAATCCCGAGGACTTGGAGAGGGAAGAAATGATGGATTTTGGCAGCCACACGTTGAGCCCTGTGTTGACATGACCAGGAAATGGTCTGTGACTGTACAGCCGAAGAACAGAAGAGTTGGAAATTTGCCAAACTCTAACTAAGGCAATCTAAACAATAATAGAGAGGCCAGGCAGAAATATGAATTTATTTTTGCAAGTTTCACCAGATTTGGAGAAAGATTATATAAATTGGTCAGGTTGCAGGGGATCTTAACCTGAGTGGATTGAACTATGTTTCATTATAATGGTTTCATTTATAATCCTGTGTGTTATTTTATGCATTTAAAATTACCTTTCTGAGAAGGGATTTATGGGCTTTGTCAGGCTGCCAGAGGAGTCAGTGGCCAACAAAATTAATAATTCCAGGCCTGTAACATAAAAAAGGGATGCGGGAGGCCAGAGCTAGGTGACAGTGCTCATCCAAACCCTGTTTAGAAGAGAAGGTGTCCTGTCAGGTCCATGAAAGAGACCATCTGCCAGGCAGAAATCTGCCCATGCTAGAGATGGATGCAGCGAGATAATAGAGCCTGATGCCACAAAACATAAAAGTGTACCCTTTACCCCCGCCTCCTCTGATCTGTTAAGAACCACTTGGCCTTTCATGCACCTCCCCGCTTGACAGACCTTATTTAAGCAGATGTGAACTGCCTGCCACCTGGTGGTGACACTGTTAATGTAAATTAGGAAGTTGGCCTTCAACTCTAGACACTTATCTATGTGAGTCTGCAAAACTGAGGCCTAACCTTGCTGCTGGGGAATTCACCACTTACTGCCATTTTGTGAGTGACTGGTCAACTAGCTGCCTTCTCCTGTGAAATATGAATTGCTTCCATTGCAAACTACAGGGCGTTTCTACCCAGAAATTGGTGGAAGTCCTCCTTTGCTTGCTCTTCATAATGAGGTATATGTTAACAATTATAATCAAAAGAGATTACTTTTTGTTATTTCACTGATGGACAGGTGGGGAAATTGTGCAACCTTGAGTCTAAGATAATGCTGTTCAGAGGGTACATCTACCCAAAGGCCATACCAGGCCCCCTTGACACCCCAGATCTAAGAAGTGGTGACCAGCATCACACAGTCTAATATGCCTGCAAGGTCCTATATAAGCATAAAGAAAGCTAATGCATTTCTGATGGTCAAGGTTGTATTGGTGCAAATATTATAGTGTTATGCTTGGCAGGAATTAAAATCTGTAAGCATTCCTCTATCTTACAAGTTATTTGCAATGATTTCCCCAAATTGTGACCAATTTTATCCTAGCACAGTTTCTGACACATGGTCAGTATTCAGTTGGTTGGGCAGAGCTGAAATGGACTGCTGCTTTGGTGTTAGAGTCTAATTTTCTCCAAGCCCTATATTCTTCTGTCATTAGCCTATATGTGCAAAAAAGAACACTCCTGATGGGGATGGCCTTCATTTGTACGAATGTGCTTTCAATACAAAATCTGTGTTGTTTTGTTTTGTTTCAAGTTGTTTTGTTTCCAAGCACAGAGACTTGCTCAGAGACACCACCTGCTCATTGATCTCACAGAGGCATCCTTGGTGGCAGGAGTTTTTGTAAGGATACAGAGGGAAATGATACCTGCAATTTCACAATCAGGCACTTAAGGAAGTGAAGGGTCATTCATGGCTGTTCAGGCCACTGCAGGAGTTCTACCAGCCTCAGACCTCCATCCCTCTCTGCTCTCTATTTTAATTACACCACAGTTCTGGACCTTCAGTTTCTATTGCTGTGCTTTATGCCAAACTACAGCTTCTCTGTCACCTCCTACTGCCTTCTTCACTGTTCTCTTGCATTCCATATCACAGTTTGTGTCTGCTCCTGGATGCTTCTGCTGCCTGGCTTCTGCTTCCATTGAGACTTCTCTAGAGAGAATATGTTATTGCATTGCATTGACACTTTTTAGTGCAAAGTGCCTCTGTGAGGTTCTCGGGCTAAACCATATTGTAAGCTGTTGCTCATAGATGTTGGCCCTGATCCCATTTTCTTGTGGCCAAGATGATGGGTCACATAATACAAGATATGAAACACGTGGGTGAGAAAGTACTGCTGGCTACTTGCAGGCTAGGGGGGCAGGCGAGGAAGGCATTTATAATTCAGGGGCTGTTCACTACACTCCCCAAAGCATCAGCATTGCCTCAGACCAGGGCTTGACCATATCTGATTCCATTCCAGAAGGTAATGTGCAGCTGAGTACATGCACATTTAGGCATTATTATTGAGAAACTGTGTCCTTAATTATAGACTGCATGCTGATAATTTACCGCACCATATGTTCCAAAGCCAGAACCAAAGCTGTCGGTTTCCACTTTGATTCACATGTGGCTCACACTGAATGTTTCCCACAGGACCTGCTGCCCAGTGTGTAGGTGGTGATGACTCCCTCCAAACCTTTGGATTGTATAAAGGGTTTCATTTGCTTCTGTAATTACCTATTTTGGGACTGACAGAGGAACTGAAAAGCTGGAAAATACTGTTCAGCTGTACAGTCCATATGTGATGATTTGCTTGTTCCAGCAGAAGTGATAATAATGACAATAAAAATAATATTCCAGTCTTGACATTTCCCATTTAGAAAGTATGGAATCCTTCAGCAAAAGTGTTTCCTGTTGAAAGTTATTTATTTATTTATTTATTTATTTATTTATTTATTTGTTTGTTTATTTATTTATTTATTTATAAAAGATTTTATTTATTTATTCATGAGGAACATAGAGGCAGAGACACAGGCAGAGGGAGAAGCAGGCTCCCCACGGGGAGGCTGACGCAAAACTCAATTCCAGGACCCAGGGATCATGACCTGAGCCAAACACAGATATTCAACCACTGAGCCACCCAGGTACCCCATTTGAAAGCTTTTATATCACCTTCCAGGGATAACTCTTCTCTTTGGGGGTCAAGTCTTACAGGAATTGTTTGCTGCCCAGAGGGATGACCAAGCTCCCCCCAGCTTTTGCATCAAGGCTCACCTTTAGCAATGCTCAGCACTGAATCTCCCCACATGGGGCTATAGACATGAGAAATAATGTGCATTCTCTTCCTTGTTCATGAAAGACACAGAAGGAGAGGCAGAGCCATAGGCAGAGGGAGAAGCAGGCTGCCTGTGGGGAGCCCAGTACAGGACTTGATCCCAGGATCGTGAGCCAAAGGCAGACGCTCAACCACTGAGCCATCCAGGCGCCCCTGCTCTAATCTTTTCCAGTCTGTGTCGAACCAGACAGAGCTCTGATAAACAGAAGGCTGATAAGAGGCACCTTAGTTCCTGTGCCTGGCTTATATTGACAGAATTTTTAAAAAGCGATCTCCAAAAACGATTGTCTTTGTTCTGGTTTGTGGCCAACACTTCCACCTCAGGGCAAGATATTACATGCTGTAACTGTGGGAGAAGGGGTAAAGTTGCTTACATTTTAGTTCTTGAAGTTTCCCAGCCTTACCAAAGTATATGTTATTGGCTGATGTGATTATTCTCTGCCTCCCAAGGCCTTGGCCACTTCTGGTTCCAGGAAAGCCTCCCTGTTCTTGCCCTTCAGGCCTGTAGGTGGTAATGATTTTCAGCTGCTGCTAGTCCTTGAGCATGCTTCAACACCTCCTGTTGCTTCCCTTAACCCTGTTTATGCCACTGCAAACAACTCCTCAACCAAAAAGGATTCCTCAAACATCCCAGCTGATGGTGTTGTCTGTCCAATTCCAGGACCTTGACGGAAACATCTACTATGCAAACATCTTCATAGTAGTATCCTACTATGGGTGTCCAAAGTAGGTACCTCCCATTTCCATTCTGGGGATTTATCAATATGGTAAAATCTTATGCATTTCAGCTGAAGAGAATTTCTTTAAATTTTTCTTCAGGTATTTATAGAAAGCCACTATTTTATTTCCAGTTTTGATTCTGGCCCAAATGAAATGAATGCTTTATGGAAGATCATTGTAATTCAATCCCCAAAGGCTTGATCTCCTCTAGCAATATTTTTTCACTAATAAACATTTCCTTAGTACAAATTAATTGCCTTTTTGATTCACAATTATTAGACATTGTGCACTTATGTTGCATACAGCAACATAAAAAGAAGAAAAAAATCAAATTTTGCAAAAAATTGTGAAAAATAGAGAAAATACAGCAAAAGATGAGCCAATTATGTTGTAAAGTTTCACAAACTAGTTATTTCACATTCAGAATTTCTGATCATCATGACAGGGGCTGAACTAACCTCTTCTTCATAAATCCATTCTTCATGGCATCCAAGTTTTCAGAACTTCTTTCAGCCTAGGACTCCTCTCCTTTCCATGTACCTCAGCTGCAACTAGTGGCTCTGTACTTGGTCCTATAATAGATTCGTGCCCTAATACTAGCCCTTCCTCACTGATTTTTCCTGTCAAATTCTCTGTCTTCAGCCAGCTTGGTCCTAGGTGATGGCAGTATCTGTACTCTAATATACCTGAATAGTAGTCTCATTCACCATTCCACCAATATGTTTTCTAAGTAAATCATCCACTTCCATTTGAACTGTAGTGGGCATCTCACTAACCAAATGATGTCAATATTTCCTTCCTTCCTTCCTTCCTTCCTTCCTTCCTTCCTTCCTTCCTTCCTTCCTGTAACGCCACAGGGGTGGATATTCCCCATATCCCACTGCTAATTCAGGACCACTCTTCTAATTGGATGATAATATTTTTGTCATCATTCATTCATTCACTTAAGGACAAGGAGGAAAAACAGGCCAAAGGATCTGGAATTATTGTTTCAAATGGATGTTGTTCTAGGCTGGATAATGGCCTCCAAAGATATCCAAGCCTTAATCTCTAGAACATAACTGTGAGTGTTACCTCTTATGGCAAAAAAGGATGTCACAGATGCGATTAAATTAAGGATTTTAGGTGAGGATGATCCTAGATTATCCAGCAGGGCCCTAAATGCAATCAGATGTATTCTTACAAGAATGAGGCATAACATTTTTTTAAAAAAGATTTTATTTATTTATGCAAGAGAGAGAGAGAGAGAGAGAGAGAGAGAGAGAGAGGCAGAGCCACAGACAGAGGGAGAAGCAGGCTCCACTCCATGCAGGGAGCCTGACATGGGACTCGATCCCAGGTCTCCAGGATCTCACCCTGGGCTGAAGGCTGCGCTAAACCGCTGAGCCACCAGGGCCGCTGAGCCACCAGGGCTGCCCGAGGCATAACATTTTATGGAGATTTGCAACTGAGAAGGAGGACAATGTGACCACTGAAGCAAGATGCTACACTACTGGCTTTGAAGATGGAGGGGATCACAAGTCAAAGAATGCAAAAATGCAACCCTAGAAACAGAAAGAGCAAGGAAATGGATTCTCCCCTAGTTTCTAGAGGAAGTATGGCCCTGCTAACACTTTGATTTCAGCCCATTTTGAATTTCTGACCTCCCAAACCATAAAAGGATAAATATGTGTTGTTTTAAAACACCAAGTTCAGTACTTTGTTTTCACAGTACTATGTTTTCACATAGGAGACTAATACAAATTTCTGAATAATTCTGATAAGACAATTTGAGGAGGTACACGGGATTAAAGAGAGATGGTATTTTAGCTCTCCCTAAACATTGCTACTGAATTTATCCCTCCAAAAATATAATACCAATCATATTCTTAACCCTTTCAAAATCATTTGTAGATTTTTTTTTTTTTTTTGGTAGAGGGATGACTTTTAAAAAGCCTAATAGCTTCTTCCACATTCTGGCCATACTTCATTTTTAGCCCTATTGCTCTCCTCTTTGTCTTTTTACGGCAAATCAGACACGGTTCTGCTCTGTGCATCCCACGTGCAATCCCATCTCCACCTCTGGACCTTTGATCATCTACCTTCCTTAGCTTAGTTGCCCTCACTTTCAGCACAGTGTCCTCATGTGTCCATTAAGGTTTACCCAAATGTCCACATCCTCATGGACTCCTTTCTGGTTCCCCCAGGCAGAAGTTACTCTCTTTCCTCTGAACACCTGAAGTGCTTCTTGCTTCCTCTCCCTGACTCCTATTTTGTTTGACTTTTTCTTGTAGTTGCAGTTTATAATAGTTAGATGCACACACTCTGGAGACATATCTCTCAGCGTTGAATTCTTATGTGAATAGTTACTAGGTGAGTGACCTTGGGCAAGTTACATAATTTTTCTGTGCTTAAGTTTCTTCATTTGAAAAAAACAAAAAAACAAGGACCATAATCATGACTTATTAATGGTTTGTTATAAAGATGAAAAGAGTTCATGAAATTAGTGCCTAGCACATTGACAATGTTCAATAAAGACCAACTATTGCTCTTATTATGCATTATTTTGCCTTTTAATTCTGTTCCTTAAGGGAAACCCTACATATTCCTGTAACTTTGTCTTCTCTATAGTTTCCTTTATCACTGTATTGCATTAAATAGGTTGCTCAGCAAACTTTAGTTTTAATGAAACAGGCAAGATTCCATATCCTGGTAAGGCAATGAATAGATGTCAGAGCTAAAATATAATCAATATTAAGGAAGAAATAGCACTCTTGATTTTGTCATAGGCTATATACTCCTCATTCCTCTGTAACTGGCTTCAACTTTGCCTGTGCTACAGGGAGTGCCATCACCCATGGCTTCCTTAATGCTGGATTCGAGGACATGTTGTAGGGCTTACCTTACTGCAAGCCACCTCCTTTTACTGGAATCTCGCTTCTTTTTTAACTTCGGTTACACCATACTCTACCCACTTCTTTTCCTTTTCTGGTCCCTCTGTGGGTTCTTTTTTCTCTCCATGGCTCTAATATTGTGTGCTCAAAGGTTTAACTTGAGATTCTTATTTCTTTTCATTCTACATATTCTTTCTGGGAATCATTGCCACTTAGTATTTTCACAACTCCCCATCTGCCATACATTGATAACTTGCATATTCATACTTATAAAAGACATCTCTGAATTTCAGATCGAAAGTCCAGCTGAGTGCTAGATAGCTCATCCTTGGTATACCATAGACATCTCAAATTCCATAGTATTTGCCCAAAATAGTACATTCTTTTCCTCCTCCTTTTATATATTTTCATCTCTGTTGGAGATACTACCATTTACTCAGACTCTCAGAGTTAGGCATGGCCCTACTCTCACCCAAAGCTCATATCTAATCAGTTACTAAGTTCTGCTGATTTCATGAGCTAAATACCTTTTGGATTCATCCTCAAACAACCATCCTTCCTATCAATGTCTTAGGTCAGCATTGTATCTTACCTGAGCTTCTGCACGAATATTCTAATATTTCCCATGCATCTTTTTCTTTTTTCTGACAGCTACAAGAATAGTCACTTATGAAGCACAATCTTTTTTTTCCAAAATTAGATGCTTTTATTTTGATTTAAAAGAATAGTTTTATTGGTGTTCAATTAAACTATTCTTTTAAATAAAAAAATAAAATAAAAGCATCTAATTTTGGCAAAAAAAAAAGAGATTGTGCTTCATAAGTGACTATTCTTTTAGCTCAATCTTAAACATTGTTTAAAATTCTGCCCACCAGTTTACCAATGGCTCCCCGTTGCCCACAGTTTCAGGTGGTATTTAACATGGTATTTATTTTCCTGGTTTGGCTCTGGGCTACCTCCTCAGCCTCACTCTCTGTGTGCCCTGCCTCATTTTATGCTTCAAAACACAGGGCAGCCTTCACTTCCTTCCCACACGGCATAGGCATATAATTCTGGTCACTGTCCCTTCTGCTTGGAACGACTCCCTTTTCTTTTGGCTAACTCCTACAAGACTCAGGTACCGTCTCCTACAGAAAGGCTTAGCCAAGTTGTAGGTAAGCTGAAAAACATGACGTTCCAGAATCTGTGAATGCAAAACTAAGGAAGGCACTGAATGGGACCTGGAAAGGGCAATGCTCCCATCCCTTCAGTAGTGACCTGATGCATCCTCGGGCTGCCACAACAAATTCCCATAAATGTAACAGCTAACTGACACAAATAAATTACCTTACAGTTCTGTAGATCAAAAGCCCAACACAGGTTTCACTGAACTAAAATATAGGTTTCTGCAGGCTGTGTGCCTTTCTGAAGGCTCTAAGGGAGAATCCATTTCCTTGCTCATTCAGGTTGTTGTCTCAGCTGAGGGCCACTCACAGGTCCTGCTGGCTTGTGGCCCTGCCTCTTCTACAAAGCCAGCAATGGTCAGTCTCCTCTCACGCTTCTGTTCTGGCTTCCCCTCTGTCTTCCATCTCCTGCTTCTGGCTCCCTTCCTTCTGCCTCCTTCCTCTGAATTTGAGTTCATGGAACTAAACTGGTTCACCTGGATAATCCAGAAAATCTCTCCATTTTAAGATCACTAGCCTTAATCATCTCTGCAAGCCCTTTGCCATGGAAGATAACATATTCATAGGTTCCAAGAGGCTATTATTCTGTCCACCACACTAGGTTTGAGACAAGTGATCAGTGGAAGCCTTAAATCACCTGATTTGAATTCTCTGCCCACAGATTCCTCTTGTGATCATTTTCCTATTGTTTTGTTATTTGAATTTCTAACTTTAGCCTCGTGTTTTGAATTTGTGGGATGTAAGAAAGGACAGCTCTGTCTGTTCCATGTAGTGGATACTTCCAGAAATGTTAGGTGTGCAAACACCTCTCAGGGTATTTACCTAAAGGTCTCGTGCAAAGAGTTATTCACAGGTGAGCCAGTTATTTGATGAACACCTGGAAAGCCATCCAGAAGGTGACTGGAAATCAATGGACAGAGTTCCATAATTTAAAATTTAAACCATGGGCAGCCCGGGCGGCTCAGCGGTTTAGCGCCGCCTTCAGCCCAGGGCGTGCTCCCGGAGGCCCGGGATCAAGTCCCACGTCGGGCTCCCTGTGTGAAGCCTGCTTCTCCCTCTGCCTGTGCCTCTGCCTCTCTCTGTGTCTCTCATGAATAAATTAAAAAAATATTTTAAAAATAAAAAAATAATTTTTAAAAAGATAAAATTTAAACCACTAGCTGAACATTTAACAAGATTAAATAAACTTCTGAGAAAAGAAACACATTGGATGATGAATAATCATAGCAGAAAGAAGGGACTGTTTTTTTACAGCAAATGAAAATATTAAACAGAAGACATTGTGTTAGGAGAAATGTTCATTCTTGAGATTATCATCCAATAGAAATATGTATTTCTTTCCTATAAAAATTATTAAAACAAAAATAATTGAGCTCATTATTTGTTATATTTATTAGTGTTTATGAATTATTTGCTAGGATTAAATGTATTTACCAGATTATTTTCTCACTTTAGAAAATCACTAAGATTCCCCAAATATAATACTTTTATCTTTAAAGGGTTTTGGAAATAATGTACTTTAATTTCCTGCCCTCTAGTGACAAAAATAACACACTCATGCTTTTACATTGAACAAACTGCATGCTTTAGTATCAGGAAATAAAATTATATTAGAGAATTTGGGGAGAGAAAATATGAGAAATTCTGGCTGATCTTAATGTGTCAAACTTTAGTGTAACAAATACCATTTTTGTTTGGCAAAAATTTTTACTCAGAGTCTGATGTATGACATTACAATTGTTAAGTAAAAGTCAGGGTTAGATATCACTCAGCTCTCTGTGACCTGTATCTTGAAAATTATAGGGTATGTGCTATAGGGCACTGTGGTAACAACCAGGAAATTGACAATTTAAAATCTTTAATCTTAAGTATCAAAATTTATTTTAAAGATTTTATTTATTTATTCATGAGAGACATAGAGAGGCAGAGAGAGAAACAGGCTCCCCGTTGGAAGCCTGATGTGGGACTCCATCCTGCAACCACTGAGCCACCCAGGCACCCCTTAAATATCAAAATTGAAGAAAACGTACTAATCCTAAAAGTGGTCACCAATACTGTATTCATTAAAATCTTAAGTCCAGGCAAATCTTAAGTCCAGCCTGGGAGTTTAAGTCAGAGATAGAAATAATCAAATTAGTTGATTGTTATAATAGGACTAAATAAGGTAGAATTTCTAGGTTTGATTATGTATGATGTTAAAATTTTTGGTATTCTAATTACTGACTGCATCATTGCTTCATTATCTGAACATTTTGGCATTCTTGGGCACAGGAATGAATGTGGCATTTGTGCCATGAATTTATCATTGACAAATGTATTGAGTATCTGTGCTAGACTCTGTCTTTGGTATTAGATGACTAAATCTAAAATCAAAGAGTTCAGTCATCACACCATACCCTCAGGTCTTGTTGAAGCTCGAGGTTGCACCCTGAGAGGGTGATACTATGTTCTGATATAGTACGGACTGGATCACTGCTTTTCAACTGTGGAGGTCTTTTAAAACCCATTACCTTGCTTCATGGGACATATGGTTAGGGCTGAGGACAGGAACGCATTTTGGTGAGAATGGAGGGCCTAGACAGAAATGTGTCCTGCAGGGTCAGCTATTTCCAAGGCCACTCTCTATAGGCCATCCCAGTGGTGCTTTACCAAGTAAAGCTAGAATGGTCCCTGAAAAGTGTATGGGGGATTTGTACCATTTGTACCTAAACATCTTAAAGAAAATAGACGTTGGCCAGCATAGTATTACTTTATATAATTTGTTTCTTGATAGGTAACAAATAGTGGGGAAACTACCTTGTTTGCTGAATTTTTAGAAATCTTACCTTTGACCTTTATGAAAATTAGGAATTTTTGACTACAGCTGGTGTGTACATTTAATCTGAATGTGTAACCTCCCACCGCCATTAAAGGCTATCTTCTAAACTCGAAGCAAGACATCTTATAATTAATGGCATGTTAGAAGTGAGGAATTATGTGGAAGAAAGCTATATGATCTGCTCCAAATAATCATCATGGAGGAAAAAAAATATTCATTAAATTTAATTTAATTTAATTAATTTATTTAAAAAAAAGATTTTATTTATTCATGAGACACAGAGAGAGAGAGAGAGAAACAGAGACACAGGCAGAGGGAGAAGCAGGCTCCTTGCAGGGAGCCCGATGTGGAACTCGATCCCAGGTCTCCAGGATCATGCCCTGGGCTGAAGACGGTGCTAAACCGCTGAGCCACTCAGGCTGCCCCATTCGTTAAATTTTAAATAACCAAAGTCTCAATAATTTAAGAGAAAATGACTAAAGAGAGCCAAGACCAGAATTTGTTAATACAGCTGATTAAAAGAATGGCAGAAGTGTTAGTGAAGGAAATAAAAATTAATATTTTGGAATTTTTGTATCCTTACAAATATTAACTTTATTTATCACAAGGGTTCTTTGGTGTAGATTTTATCTCAAGTTTTCAAAAGAAGAAACTAAAAGTAAATTATGTAGGATGCCTGGGTGGCTCAGTTGGTTGGGCATCTGCCTTCTGCTCTAATCATGATCCCAGGGTCCTGGGACCCAGCCCCAAGTAGGACTCTCTGCTCAGCAGGGAACCTGCTTCTTCTTCTCCCTCTGCCTGCAGCTCCCCTTGCTTGTGTGTTCTCTCTCTCTCTCTCTTTCTGTATTTCAAATAAATAAATAAAATATACTTTTTAAATAAATGAATAAAAGTAAGTTACCCAATTGCCATATAGCTAACAAATGGAAAAACCGGATGGATATAAACCCAAATCAGTCTGACTCCACACTGCCAGGGATTGAGGGTGTGTGTAAGTGTGTGGGTTCCCTAGTGCCAGAGTCAACAATCAACCGTGGCCCTCTTACTCTGGAACTGAGATCTTGGAATCCTTTTTCTGCCAGTCCCCATTCGCCACTTTCCAGGTAGCCCCCATCGATCATTAGGGTTTGCATTGAGCCAAACCCTCCCTGCCATGCTTGTTCCTCACCTACTGCCTCTTGACTCAAGTTCACACTGGATGCAAAGACAACATGGTCTTGAGTAACAGAACGTATGACCAGAATAGGACAGGGACAAACGCACCTGCTTCAAAAGATACAGATCGCCCTTTTTAAAGGTAACACTGAACGTTTAGAGAAAAAGTGCCAAAGAACATTCAGGGAAAAGGAAAAGGAGAGACATAAGCCATAGACAGTTTTTCTTAAATCAATTCAAAGCTGGCATAGGAGCAAGAAATGATGGCAGCAGGGACTTCCACTATCTGGACATTTGCCAAGGTTCTTTTCGTGCCAAGAATAGAATGTCTGAAAAGTTATTGATTTTTTTTCTTCATGACAATCCAAGCTCCCAAAAGCCAGAACAAGCAATTAGAGGAACTGCTGCTACTAATATAATTCTGGCCAATGAGAAAGCTTGTAAGTGGCAGATCTGACTAATGGCAAATGTGTCTTTCTATTGTTGCTTCCCATTCTCCTGAACTCTTGGCATGAAGGCCATGGGGTAGGTTTGGGGTGGAGTACAGAAGGTAGTTTTGGAGTTTGGAGCACTTCACTAGCAGGAATAGGAGGGCTGGAAAGATATTAAATGGGAGGAGAGAGACTGGCCAATACCCTTTTAGCCTATTCAATGTATAATAACAGTAATTCCAAACAAAAGAGGAGCAAACCTCACTAGTCAGCTTTCCTCTTACTCTCCCCAAAAGACCCTGCTGTCTGGACCCAGAATTTAGGCTGTGCTATTGGAATGATGGTTAGGTATGTCATGGCCTGGCTTAACTGGTGGGGTCAGTTCGGGAAATTATCCACCATTTATTTCCACAAGAAGATACATTCTGAGTTCCAATACATTTTTGGAATGCAATCAAGTTTTAAATTGGGAACTGCCTGTAGCTCCTCATTAGCATTCTTCTATGCCAATGCATGTAATCCTATTTAGAATGCAGTTTAAGAAATCATTCAGCAAAATTTGAAATTCATGTATACTAAAGAAAGTAATGATCTTTATCAAATTTTAGGGGTACAGGGAGATGCATTAGTTGGGCCTGGTATTTCTGGATTAATAGGGGAACTAACTCTATGCAAAATAATGCTAGAAGGCCAATTATAATTTCAGAATACTGAATAGCAAGTCTATTTTAGTTAAGAGTTTCTTTATGTAGCTATGGGACTGACTAGTTCTGCACTTTTGGAAAGTCCTCAATTTTTTTTTATTCGTAAGCTTACCATACATCAATCTCCTTCTCCCTCCTTTCACTCCCTGGCTCCAGTTCCTGTGTTTTTTGGCTTAGACTTACCCATAGTACATAGCTGTGGTTGTCAAAATTATGTGTAGTGGTTTAAAAAATTCACAAGGAGATGGATAATGTTAAATGTTATGCTTTGTCACATTTACATGCTGGGTTTCCAAGCATTTTATTAAAGAAACAAAAATACTCATTGCTAATTTCTAAACCATAATTTTTATCATATATCTTTTATTTCATGCACCTTTATTCTTTTTCATCTGACATCTGCTAATTATCTGCTGTCAATGAAATTTGAATTATATACTTTCTTTTAGTGTTGTCTATTGATAGATTTTGGTATTTCCAAACAAGTAAGAATGTTGTTCTCCCAAACCTTTTCATTCATATAACATTATACTTCGTTCTGTTGGAAGTATAAAAGGCTTTTTCCAAATCTTCTGAGAAAACAGGGTTATATAGATTGGAAGATGTTTTAAAATTCTATCTTAAAAAGTACTGCCTAAACACAGAGTCAGGGCATTGGAGGGTCAAGACCTATGCTGGGCAGTGGTAACTGAAAGACCTGCAGGACCTAAAGCATACCCCCCCCATGGGGGAATACCTAAAGCCTTCTATTTACAGTTTCTTCATTGGGTCAAGTTATATTCAGAAAGTAATTATTTAAATTTTCCCTTACAGAAGAAAGAAAGTCCTAACTCATTAGGACAACACACAGTTTGTTTTTTTTTTATAACTGTCCTTTAGCCATTATTTTTGCCTTCACTTTCAGATGTCCATTCTTCTCCTCATTTCTTTTTTCTGTCCAATGTCTCCATATCAGTTTTTGCAAATTTCTATTACTGCACTTAATTACACTGTGTTTTTGTTTTTGTTTAAATCGTGTTTTGGTGTGTACCTTTCCTCCTAGTTGGAATGCAAGCTTCTTGAATGCAGAAACTATATTTTATTCCTTTTTGTAGCATAGGGCTGTAGTCACAGTAAGTACTTAATAGATGTAACTAAGAAAAATGAAGATGCTATTTTTCAAGAAAGTTGACATTAATGTATTTGTACTTATTAATTGGATTACTGTTTTTGTCAGAGAAGCAAGAAGGTACCAGGGTTCTAAGAGACACAAATAAAATAGAATGTATAATATTTGATAGCATGTGTGAGGAGGAGAGAACTTTTCTTATTCAGATAACCAGGTACAATTCAGGAAGAAGAGCCCAGATAGGATCCCCCAGTGGTTGCCTTCAGCTACTGGAAATAGAATGAGAGCAGAGTGGATTAGTAGGGTGTGGGTAGCCTGGACGAAGGAGGATTCTGAAATGAAAGTGGGGAAAGGGAACCAAGGAAGGAAGACCTTACCAACTTCATAGATTTATCTTGATTTAGTCCTGTCTGCCTGCAGTCTTTCTTTGTTTTGTTCTTGCCAAGTTTTGTTTTAGGTTATAGTTGGTCAGAAGTCATAGGAGATGAGGACAGCTGGTGTCTGTGCTTGTATGTATTCAAATAAAGCACCTGAGGTAGCAGGCAAGATGGCAGGACAGATGGCTGACCCTTGGATGGCTTTGAGAAGGTGGGCTGGCTGCCCTCCCCTCCCTCCTGGTAAGTTTATGCACTTGTCATGGTGTGAAAAAGGTATGAAAAGAGTGTCATGGAGGTTGCTTTAATATAGGTTGAAAGCAAAAACAAAATGATACTATATAAAACTGTGAACTCTGAAGCCCATTTCCTTCAAGTATAAGAAATTGCTGAACTCAGATCATACACTGCCATGGATATTTTTACTATGTATTTATTGTGAATTTGAAGTTCTGGGGTCAAATCCATGTGTTTGGTAAGTGACTGTGTGGTTAGCAAAGATAGGGTGGGAATGCTGCATGACAGGGCATGTTGAAAATGGGGCAGAGAACAAGCTTCTGGTGTGTATACCCCCTCCCCATGAAACCTCTGATCTTTGAAATTCTACCCTGAGGTTTATGGAGATGGGAGCAGCATTCCCTTGAATTTCTACCTGTGGAATCCCAATGAGATGCTGGAATTTTGGAGAACTGGAGTGAGGATAAGTAGGAGACTCTGGTATAGAGAGCAAAAGGCCTATATTCTAGCCCACAGGACACAACAGCTCAACCAATAAATGATGCCAAATAACAGTGAAAGTCACTGAACCACCATCTTGTTGACAGGCCTGGCAGCTGCTCCCTCACCTTAAACATTTATGAAATTGAATCAGGCTATTCAGCTGCCTTATGATAATTAATTATGAGCAATCTATAGTGTATATTTCTGTGGAGAGTTTTTTAAGCCCAATATTTTAGTTCCTGCTGCAAAAGCCAGAAAGCAGCCGTGTGCTTCTAGGTTTCAGTGATCTGGAGAGGAAAGCACATAGAGCCATATGTTTTGTTCCTAGATTGAAGTGGAAAATGATTCCCGTGCTGAAGAAGCAATGTGTACTTCATTGAGGGCAGAGTGTGTATTATGTCATTCCTTGCAACCTGCCATGGGGATTAACTGGAGACGGCTTTCTGGATAGAATGCCATCAGAAGGAAAGCAACTCCCTTATGGATAAATTCATTCTGTGAACCTAATTGCAAAGATTGTATGACTTTCACTTAATAAAAGCAGACTTCAGTACTCAGTTGTATCAATCTGATGTGAGCTCCTTTGGAAAATGTTTCAACTCTCACCCAGGCTATAGCTAAATTATTAAATGTTGCTTTTCCCATCCCTGAGCAAATAAAGCACCTTAAAGGGTGGCCAGGACATCTACGACTATGGTATACACAAAATGCCACAGTGGGACCTATTAGCAAATACCACAGCAGTGGCTCAAAAAACCCAAGGATTTTTTCCCTCTCTGACTTTTAGTTATTAGGCTCTTAGAAATGAAGCACACTTTGGAGTCCTTCATCATTAGGAGATCACATCTAAGTTTCACTGGCACTAACCACACTAAAAAGGGAGAGATCAACACCAAATGCTTGAGAATGCACTTAATGTACTCTAAGAATGAGCTGTAATGAAATAGATGCTGAATTAATTGTCCTAGGAACTCTAACACTGGAATGAGGGGTGCACTACCCGAAGAAGCCGTAGGAAAGAAACAGAACATGTTGGGATGCCCTGGTGGCTCAGTGGCTGAGTGTCTGCCTTCAGCTCTGGTCATGATCCCGGGGTCCTGGGATCAAATTCTGCATCGGGCTCCCTGCATGGAGCCTGCTTCTCTCTCTGCCTATGTCTCTGCCTCTCTCTCTCTGTGTCTCTCATGAATAAATACATTTTTAAAAAATATTTTTAAAAAGGAAACAGAACATGTTAATGCAGTGTAGGTACTCTATTTCTAGATCTGACACTCAAAACATTAGAAGGCATATTTAAAATCTCAAGGACATCAAGCTTCTATTTTTCAGTTGACTCCCTCTGTCTGAGTAAAACACAAACACACACACACAATTGTGGCAGAATAAATGTCACTATCTAATATGTTATTCAGGTGAGGATAGCTTCTCATAAGTAGAGATAAGAGAGAAAAATGAGTAGGGAGATTTTCAAAGGATGTTGCTGAGATATCTTTGTGACTGTACCTGTTCTGATTGAGCTCAAGATGGAGCGAGGCAATGGAATGGGATGGATGGGTACTTCTCAAATTTTAGGGCATCAGAATCACCTGGAGGTCTTGTGAAAACACATATTGCCAGGCCCCATCCCAGAATTTCTGATCCCCAATTTTTAACTCAGACTTTTCTGTTTCTGACCTTTTGGCCTAGAGAAGGGTTTGACTGCTTTTAGCTGCCTGGCTTTGCAGATGTTGCTTTTTCTCTCCAGACCTAGGACATTCCTCTGCCTTTATCATAAGGGGAGGATGAGTCTGGGACCCTGGAGACCAGGTAAAAAAAGCAGCAAAGATGGGACGCCTGGGTGGCTCAGTGGTTGAGCGTCTGCCTTTGGCTCGGGGTGTGATCCTGGAGACCTGGGATCGAGTCCCACATTGGGCTCCCTGCATGAAGCCTGCTTCTCCCTCTGCCCGTGTCTCTGCCTCTCTCTCATGAGTAAATAAAATATTAAAAAAAAAAAAAAGCAAAGAGCTAAAAGAGGGAAAGAGATTCAGGGAGAAGGGACTGGATGCCCACTCAGGATGAACTTTCTATAATTGAAGAGTTAACCAATGTTAACTATTTGGTATTTATTTTATTTGTTTGGTATCATCTCCTGAATTTTGAGGTGGTTGTTATAAGATTGTGTGATTTCTTTTCTGTTTTTTTTTCTGCCTGATTTTCCAGACACTGACAAGATTAAATACATATTTCTAAAACAAAATATTTTCTCTTCTGCTAGATGGGATGGGCAAATGCTATTGAGTTTCTGCTGCTGGTTGCTGGAGCAAGCTTCAGATTATTGATGTCATTTTGATTGGACGAATCAGTCCAAGCATTAACTGCATGAACTGTGAAAGAGCTTCTCCTACCAAAAGCAGGTGGAGTCACCATAGAGCTGCCATATTGCACAACACCAAGGCATCATTCACATTCCTGCAGTACTACAGATGGAATGTTCTTCACTATTTCCTGAAAATCTAGTTATTGTGATGATCTCTCCTATTCACTCTCACCTATTTTCCTTCAGTTTGAGCAAAAGACCTTCATATCCACTCTGATAGCAAACTGAAAAACTAAATTACAATGAAAATCTACAGCAAAAATCTAAAAAATAGTGACAAAGAATAATCTCTAACTTGTAGTTTCATAGATGAGAAAACAAGAGCCTGTAAGCATCCATTAAATACATTTAAGACTCATCTATAACATAATTTTAATAGGTGCATAGAGTCCATCCTATATAGATATAATAATTTATTTAATGAATCCCATCTTATAGGAACTTAATTATTTTTTTCAAAAATTTCACTGTTATGGGCAATTTTCCACACTACTACAATTCATTATAAAGATGAGACAGTGCTAGTTTTATATGTGATGGACCAGAATTTCAATATTATATTAGCAATGGAATCTTATTTTTTTAAAGGTTTTATTTATTTATTTATTATTCATGAGAGACACACACTGAGAGAGAGGCAGAGACACAGGCAGAGGGAGAAGCAGGCTCCATGCAGGGAGCCCGATGTGGGACTCTATCCTGGGTCTCCAGGATCACACCCCGGGCGGAAAGCAGCACTAAACTGCTGAGCCACCCAGGCTGCCCAGCAATGGAATTTAAGAATCCCACATTTAAGGCATCAGTAGTCAGTAACATATAAAGCATGCATAATACTTATTTATACACATTTTATATAAGAATTACCCTTCATTAAGTGTTCATTTTGAGGCAAATTCTGTGCTAAGTGACCAGTAGGTAGTATCTCATGTAATTCTTGTACCTGTCCTAGGACTTAGAGTGCATGATTATTCCCAAGTGGCCAAAGGAGGAAACCAAAGTTGACCATGGCTAGACTTACCCCAGATACTCAGGTAGTAAGAGGCAGAGTCAGTTGCTAACTCAAGTTGCCTAACATTTGGGTTACTCTCATGCTGTCCTTTCTCACCTTGATGATAATGAAGCCCAGTCCTTAGCAGGGAAGAAATGGAAAGTACATGACAATGAGGATGAGGAAGAGAAAAATTATGAAGTAATGTTTTTCCTTTTTCGTATTATTTTCAAGAAAATACGGATATTGTATTAGGAAATGAATTAGTTTACGTCTTTTGAATCCACTTAAATGAATATGAATATTATTTATTAAAATTTTAATAATTCATTAAGTTATAAACTTAAACATAAAAAGATTAATTTTTTTATTTTACTATTTTAAATATTTTTATTTATTTATCTTACAGAGAGAAAGAGTGAGCACAAGCAGGGTGAGTGGCAGACAGAGCAAGAGGGAGAAGCAGGCTTCTCACTGAACAGGGAGCCACACAGGTTCCCCCAAAAGTTTTAAATATCAAAAATGTAAATTTCAATATTAAACTTCAAATTAGAGGCACAAAATTACATTTTTCCTAGTTGTGGAATTGGTCAAGGAGTGTTACTTTGCAAATATGCGAATTTCCCAAATGAAATCTGAAACTGACCCAGTACATGGTGGGCAAAGAGAAACTGAAGAAACCAGATCGTTAGCTGGCAGGTTTCGTAAGCAAGGGAAATTGCATACAGGGCTCCTCTTAGATGCCATAAGATAAGTAAATCTCCACACCCACCTGCCAGATCTTAAAAATGTATATAAAGGCCTTAACTAGGTTCAGTCATGTATCTAGTCCAGATGGTTTCAACACCACATTGCTCTCTTGAGTTTGCATCCTTGAAACTGGCTCCTACTATGGAAACTGTGGGCAGAATGTACATTGCAAGGACAGGGGAAAGGGTGAGGGGCTTCCAATTGCTTGGGTCTGGCTCATGGGTCAACTAGCAGTCACATCCTCTCAATGTCCTCCTCCTATAAGGAGATAGGTATCATCTTAATTTTTAAAATATTTATTGTCAAATTTTCCTTCAAAGAGTTTTTAACAATTTGCTTTCCTTCTAGTCTTTCTTCCTGACACTCTTATCATATTGGAAGAACCTCATTTTTTTTTTAGTTCCTCAAAGCACCTTTTTTAAAAGAAAAACTCCTCAGAAATACTTCTTTAAGAAAATTGTTTGGGGGTGCCTGGGTGCCTCAGTCTGTTAAGCAGTTAAGTGTCTGTCTTTGGCTCCAGTCATGATCCAGGGTCCTGGAATCCAGCCCCATGTTGGGCTCCCTGCTCAGCAGGGAGTCTGCTTCTCCCTCTGCCCCTACCCCTGCTCATGCTCACTTTCACTCTCAAATAAATCAATAAATGTAAATAAAAGAAATCTTTAAAAAATTGTTTTAATTCTGTACCCATTTAATGGTGGAAACTGATCTGTTTTAATTTGAGTTTCTCTGATTAATTATGAGGTTTAACATTGTTGGTTATATTTATTGGTGTTCTTTGTGAGGTTCCTATCCTTTGGCTTTACTAAATTTTCTATGGAAGTATTTTATATATTTTTATCCTTATCGAGTTGTATGTTTTTCTATACAGAAGATATTAAACTTCAGTTTGATATATATATATATTGCAATCTCCTCTCTCTATCCCAGGTTTGTTTGCATTTTAATTTTATTTCTAGTGTTTTGTCATATAGAAGCTTTACAGTTTTAGTAGTCAAGTAATCCATCCATTTCTTTTATGAATTTTGCTTCTGCACACAGTTGATTTCTGGTAGCTCTTTTATTGAGATCTTTCAAGCCTTCAGTGTATGTTAATTTACATAATTGCCTTGTCATAGATAATGTTTGAGGGGAGCATTATTTCATTAAAATGACCTGTGAGTTTTCTTTCTAAGTTCCTGTGTCTGCTCTTCTCAATGAGGTTCACATATATTAATTTTCTTACAAAAACCCCATCTCCCTGTTGTCCTAGCAGCATCTTTTTGTAGAGCAATGAACAATTGCTACTCTGCTAAAGCTTGCTTCCTCAAAGTCATTTTCAGATTATAAAAAAAAGAAAAGAAAAAAAAAGAAGAAATTTAGTTTAACAAGCTGAACCTCTTTTGGTGAAGATTAGAGACAGAATCTACACAGCTTTTTCTGAAAGGTGATCTTGCCTGAGAGAAATGATAATGACTGAAATAAAAGGCCTCTCTCGCATCTCCTGTGGGCCCTCAGCGCATTTTAATCCTAATTACAGAAGAAGTCCAAGAGAGCCTTTCACAGAAGGAGCCGATTATAACCACAGCTCCATATGGAACACATTGAGGGTTACAGTTACAGCTGTTGAGCATTATAGCGTGAGACACACACTGGAAATGTCTCTATATGAAGCATACATTGAAAAATGGTTTATTAAACTCAGCTGTATGCGAGTCCTTTGGTGTTTTTAATACCAGAGGACAGGTTTTTTTTTTGTTTTTTTTTTTTTAATACCAGGAGGCCCGTCATATTTCTTTAAGCCTTGGTTATGCAATTTTTTTGCATTGATATTGCATGAAACCATTTGGATTGTTAGAGTGCCTTGGCTGTACCCCTGATAGAGGACATGGGACTCAGTTTTAGATCTTTATCTTTGGGCGGTCTGCTTGGCTTATTTTTAACTACAGGGAAATTAGAAAATAGAAATTCAGTGGCTTCTAGGTTACATTTCCCTGGGGGTTGGTGAAGTGCATAATAAAAGCAAGAGGTGAAAGGCCCTGGGGAGGAGCACAAATATCATCAAAGCCTACCCCAGAACAAGATGGTGTGCTAACTGGCATTCACAACAGAGAAATCAAGACCAGGGAAGACAAGAGATCTGTTTGTTATTTCAAAACTGAAATGAGATTTTGGTGTTGTCTTGGAAGCAAAATATGAGTATTTCAGTGGCTTAAGGTTTTTTTCCTCTCTTACCAGTTACACACAATTTTGCACTGGTAGTAATCAAACACAGTAAAAACCAAAACCAAAGCAAACAAACAGGAGAGAAAAAGCGCATGTCAATGAAATCTACAGATAATCTTTAGGCCTAGAATATTGTGATACCATCAATTTTTAAAATATGAAAAGCTGAGTTTATAAGGCAATTCAGAGATTTTAAATGAAAGTTTCAATGAGAAAATGATGGTATTTTATTTTGGTGATAGTTACATATGGTAAAGTAGGGAGAGATCTTTTTTTTTTTTTAAGATTTTATTTATTTATTCATGAGAGACAGAGAGAGAGAGAGAGAGAGAGAGAGGCAGAGACACAGGCAGAGGGAGAAGCAGGCTCCATGCAGGGAGCCCGACATGGGACTCAATCCCGGGTCTCCGGGATCAGGCCCTAGGCTGAAGGTGGCGCTAAACCACTGAGCCACCCAGGTGTCCCGGAGGGATCTTCTTAACAGGTATCAAACAGCTAAATTAACTATAGAGATTCTAGTAAAAAAAAAAAAAAAAAAAAAAAAAAAAACGGCTTTGAGGAGGCAGTGATAATGGGCTTGGATTGTTAATTTGTTAATAAACCTTTATGGTAGAACTCATGAGAAAGTTATTTATTTATAAGAATATATAGTTTTACATACAGGGCATTTTCCAGAAGCAGAGAAGTGACCAGAAAGGATAAACTGTAAATTTTAAGCCACACATTACGAACTATTAGGGACAAAAGAGAAAGACTGAGATTTGATCACTTGACAAATATTTATAGAGCATTAACTAGATGCTAGTTTCTGCTCTAGGTATGCAAAATGTATTAGTAAACAAAACTGACAAAGATTTCTTAAAATGCATCCAAACCAGCAAAGAAGAAGTCAAACTTTCACTCTTTGTAGATGACATGATACTCTATGTAGAAAACCCAAAAGACTCCAGAAAATATTACTGGAACTAATACAGGAGTTCAGCAAAGTGGCAGGATATAAAATCAATGCACAGAAGTTGGTTGCATTTCTATACACTAACAATGGGGCAGAAGAAAGAGAAATCAAGGAATTAATCCCATTTACAATTGCACCAAAACCACAAGATACCAAAGAGGTAAAGGATCTGTACTCTGAAAACTAGAGAATACTTATGAAAGAAATTGAGGAAAACACAAAGAAATGGAAAAACATTCTACACTCATGGATTGGAAGAACAAATATTGTTAAAATATCCGTGCTACCCAAAGCAATCCACAGAGTCAACACAACCCCTATCAAAATTCCATCAACATTTTTCACAGAGCTGGAACAAACAATCCTAAAGTTTGTATGGAACCAGAAAAGAGCCCAAATAGCCAAAGGACTGTTGAAAAAGAAAACCGAAGCTGGAAGCATCACAATTCCTGGACTTCAAGCTGTATTACAAAGCTATAATCATCAAGACAGTATGGTACTGGCACAAAAACAGACACATAGATCAGTGGAACAGAATAGAGAACCCAGAAATGGACCCTCAACCCTATGGTCAACTAATCTTCCACAAAGCAGGAAAGAATACCCAATGGAAAAAATACAGTCTCTTCAATAAATGATGCAGGGGCACCTTCATCCCAATCTTTACAATAGCAAAGTGCACAATAGCCAAACTATGGAAAGATACCAGATGTCTATCAACAGATGAATGGATAAGGAAGGTGTGGTATATATACACAGTGGAATATTACTCAGCCATCAAAAAGAAAGAAATCTTGCCATTTGCAATGACATGGATAGAACTAGAAGCTATTATGCTAAGCAAAATAAGCCAGTCAGAGAAAGAAAAGTAGCATATGATTTCACTCATATGTGGAATTTAAGAAACAACATAGGGGAAGGGAAGGAAAAATAAAACAAGAAGAAAACAGAGAGGGAGGCAAACCATAAGAGACTCTTAACTACAGGGAACAAACTGAGGACTGCTGGAGGGGAAGTGGGTAGGGGGATGGGGTCACTAGGTGTTAGGCATTAAGAAGGGCACCTGAATTAATGAGTACTGGGTGTTGTATGCAACTGATGAATCACTGAATTCTACCTCTGAAACTAATAATACACTACATGTTAATTGAATTGAATTGAAGTTTAAAAAAATGACAAAGATTTCTGTTCTTGTAGAGTTAAATTCTTGGGGGAACAATATGTGCAAAAGTAAGTGAATTCTGAAATATGATAGAGGGCAATGAATGTTACAGGAAAAAGTAGAGCAAGACAATGGAGTTTGGAATGTTAGTCAGGGGGAATAGATCAGGTGCTGCGCTGATTGGGGTCTGGTGAGAGTCCTCTTCCTGGCTTACAAATGGCCTTCGCCTTTGTATATCCTTACATGGCAGAAGAAGAGTGAACTAGCTCTATCTTTTCTTGTGAGGGCACTACTTTTGGATAAAGACGTGATTCCTCATTTAAATTGAGGATTAGGGATGCCTGGGTGGCTCAGTGGTTGAGTGTCTGCCTTTGGGATCCTGGGATCAAGTCCTCTCCACGGGGAGCCTGTTTCTCCCTCTGCCTATCTCTCTGACTCTCTCATGAGTAAATAAATAAAATCTTTTAAAAATAGATAAATAAATTGAGAAATAGAATGGCAGTGATGCCAAAAGTAAAGAAGGTAGCCTCTTTAGCAAATACAGGGGTATGCTATTTAGATGACTCATTCCAATGGCAGGCAGTCCTTCATTGCACACTATTTGAATGTGAGTGGCTTGAACCACCTGCTGGCTTGCTGAACCCCACACTGATATTCCCCTCATTGTGCAATCTGAGTACATACTGGGGAACTGTGATTCTAGATTCCATCCTTTATGTCTCAGCATCACTTGTTTGATATTAAGTAGATAGTGGACACTTCCCTGAATCTAGTAAGCCAGAACCTATGAGGATAAAGCCATTTAACAAATTCTTTAGATGTACTGTTGAACTTCCAGGTGTAGGAAATGAGCTTTTACTTGGTGTGGCCGTTAGAGTATATAGCAGTGAAATAATATCTTGAGCCCTTTCAGAGACTTCAGGAAACAATAACAAATAAACATTTTCAGGACACTCAAGACCAATTAAAAGCCATGACAAGGATTAGAGCAGTGATTAAGAAAGATACATTCTTTCTTATTATTATTAAGGTCAGTGATCACAAGTATCATTTGTTAATATGTAGGAATATGTAGACAACGCTAATTTAAATGTTATCTTTGGGGATCCCTGGGTGGCTCAGCAGTCTAGCCCTGCCTTTGGCCCAGGGCCTGATCCTGGAGTCCGGGAATCGAGTCCCACATCAGGCTCCCTACATGGAGCCTGCTTCTCCCTCTGCCTGTGCCTCTGGCTTTCTCTCTCTCTCTCTCTCTCTCTCTCTCTCGCTCTCTCTCTCTGTGTCTGTCATGAATAAACAAAATCTTAAAAAAATAATAAAATAAATGTTATCTTTATTCTGTAATTGATTTAGTTTAAAATTTGTTCCTGGGCAGCCCCGGTGGTGTAGCGGTTTAGCGCCGCCTGCAGCACGGGGTGTGATCCTGGAGACCCGGGATCGAGTCCCATATCGGGCTTCCTGCATGGAGCCTGCTTCTCCCTCTGCCTGTGTCTCTGCCTCTCTCCTCGCTCTCTCTGAATGAATGAATAAATAAATCTTTAAAAAAATAATAAAAATTAAAAAAATAAAATTTGTTCCTAATTCATCTGCGTCTTTGGAAGCTTAAAAATTGAACTATGAAATAAAACTATGAGTCTTTTACAAAAATGAATATTTTTTAATAAATGTATTTTTTATTGGTGTTCAATTTACCAACATACAGAATAACACCCAGTGCTCATCCCGTCAAGTGCCCCCCTCAGTGCCCGTCACCCATTCACCCCCACCCCCCGCCCTCCTCCCCTTCTACCGCCCCTAGTTCGTTTCCCAGAGTTAGGAGTCTTTATGTTCTGTCTCCCTTTCTGATATTTCCTACCCATTTCTTCTCCCTTCCCTTCTATTCCCTTTCACTATTATTTATATTCCCCAAATGAATGAAAACATATAATGTTTGTCCTTCTCCGATTGACTTACTTCACTCAGCATAATACCCTCCAGTTCCATCCACGTTGAAGCAAATTGGGGGGTATTTGTCATTTCTAATGGCTGAGGAATATTCCATTGTATACACAGACCACATCTTCTTTATCCATTCATCTTTCGATGGACACCGAGGCTCCTTCCACAGTTTGGCTATCGTGGCCGTTGCTGCTATAAACATCGGGGTGCAGGTGTCCCGGCGTTTCATTGCATTTGTATCTTTGGGGTAAATCCCCAACAGTGCAATTGCTGGGTTGTAGGGCAGGTCTATTTTTAACTCTTTGAGGAACCTCCACACAGTTTTCCAGAGTGGCTGCACCAGTTCACATTCCCACCAACAGTGCAAGAGGGTTCCCCTTTCTCCACATCCTCTCCAACATTTGTGGTTTCCTGTCTTGTTAACTTTCGCCATTCTCACTGGTGTGAGGTGGTACCTCATTGTGGTTTTGATTTGTATTTCCCTGATGGCAAGTGATGCAGAGCATTTTCTCATGTGCATGTTGGCCATGTCTATGTCTTCCTCTGTGAGATTTCTGTTCATGTCTTTTGCCCGTTTCATGATTGGATTGTTTGTTTCTTTGGTGTTGAGTTTAATAAGTTCTTTATAGATCTTGGATACTAGCCCTCTATCTGATACGTCATTTGCAAATATCTTCTCCCATTCTGTAGGTTGTCTTTTAGTTTTATTGACTGTATCCTTTGCTGTGCAAAAGCTTCTTATCTTGATGAAGTCCCAATAGTTCACTTACAAAAATGAATATTATGTTGGGATAAGAAATGAGAATTACATAGTTCTTAATAGAAAAATATAATCTCTGTAACTTGCTAACTTAAAACTTCTTAAAAGGACTGTTTTTGATATACTTATTGATAGTATTTTTTTCCTATGGCATAAAAAACTAGTTAAGCATTATGTGTAGTTTTAAAAATATATTATTTTGGGAAATATATTTCTAAAACACCTGACGATGTATTTTTTTAATTCATTTGAACAAATGTGAGGAGAAAGAATGATCATCATTGTATTAGGATTCTTTAGAGAAACAGGACAAGTAGTGTGTGTTTGTTTTATTGTTTGCTTATTAATTATGAGAAATTGACTTTCATAGTTATGGAGGCTGAGAAGTCCCACAAGGTGGCTCTCCACAAACTGGAGAACCAAGAAAACCAATGGTATAATTCAGCCCGAAGTCCAAAAGGCCTGAGGGACAGGGGACACAGTAGTGTAACTTCCAGTCCAAGGCAAAAGAATATGAGATGAGATGTCTTGGCTCAAGCAGTGAGGCAGGAAAAATGGGTGAATTCTTTCTTTCTCTGACTTTTGTTATATCCCAGCTGTCAATAGGCTGGATGATGAACCTTGGGAAGAGCAATCTCCTTTGCTGAGTCTGTAATTCAAGTGCTAATCTCGTCTGGAAACATCCTCACAGATACACCCAGAATTGTTTGATTTGGGAACCCCATGGCCAGTCAGGTTGACACATAAAGTTAACCATCACAATTATGCTTGTGAAAAATCTCTTGAAAACATTGTATTCTTTGGATTATATGCTCAATATACTTCAAATGAAAGGATATAGGGAGAAAACAGAACTTTTCACATAAGAGGTGCTACAACATTCATTTGTGCATACTTAAGTTATACACTAAATAGCTAGAGAATGGTGAGTTTTCACAAGCATAAATTACTTCCACTTTAATAAAACCTTATGTTGGAATTGACCAATATCATGAGTAATAGCAATGTTCACTGAAAGTCATGACTTTATTTATTTATTTTTAAAGATTTATTTATTTTAGAGAGAGAGAGAATGAGTTAGGGATTCTTCAAGCAGATTCCCTGCTGAGTGGGGAGCCCGAGGCCGGACTTGATCTCATGATCCATGAGATCATGACCTGAGCTGAAACCAAGAATCAGACACTCAACCAGTGTCCCACTCACCCAGGCTCCCCAAAAGTCATGATTTTGTAACATAATCCAATAGTATAAACATTATTGACAGTTGTCAACCTGACCAGTTGCTATCTAAAAAAGGGAGGGAACTACAGTTTAGTTAACTATATTTGTTATACCAAAACAACAGCAACAACAAAACCAAAATCTAGTGATTGAGCAAAATACATGTTTTTGCTCCTGTAAAAGTCAAGTGTCTGTGTTCATAGTCAGGAGGCAGCTTTTTCCAGGTGATGATTCAGGGACTGAGGCTCTTCCAATTTTGAGGTCCCTACATCCCACATGGTCTTCAGTCTTCATCTGGTTGCTGAAGGAGGAACAGACAGTATAGAACCTCATCTGCTTCTGTCCAAAATAGCCTACCCCTGGTTGATCCTGGTGTACATTCATGGACAAGATCTTACTGCAAAGTCACACCTACTCTGTTATCTGCAGAACCATCTGCACACCTGCTTCTCCATCCCAACTCTTCACTTTAGAAAGGAGAGCCTAAATGCCTTCTGGTCTCTGTTGCTGCTTGATTCCAGTTGGCTTATCAATGTTAAATCAGAGCACTTGTCATAGAGCACATCTTCTACCCTATAGTTAGCATAGTGCATGCTGCCAATATGAGTGATAATCCTCCTGAGAAAGATTTATGAATATATTGCTTGGGAATAAATCAACTTAATTAAAAATAATAAAAACAAACTGAAAACCATTCAAGAAGAATTCTAATCTAAAATGTGACTAGAGATTACAGGTTTCATCTTATTTTTGAGGAAGTGAGGGTTTTTTTTTTGTTTTACATCCAATAATTATATGTAATTTTCCATCATAAATATTACATTCATATATACATGGGTCTTGAGGAATTATTTAGGAATAATAGTGATGTATTATGTGTAAAAGATTAGTAAATCTCACTACAAATGATGCTAATAATTAAAATTATGCATGCATAATAAGTTTTTCAGTTGGGTAGGCAACTGAAAAAATGATTTGTGTTGTTTCATAGCCATTTATAGCCACATTAGTAGTATCTAGCATGTATTTTTCAAAGCATTAAATTTCAAAGTTTTCTGGCAATGTGATATTTGTATTCACTAGCACTTAAAATAGTTGAGGGAAAAGGTGGTTAATTACAGGAACACCCATGGTGTTGTATAATTGCTGAAAAGTGATTTCCATGTCTTGAGTGCTCTTGGGAACATTAAATACATCAGTGGGATTTCCAACACCTCTATGAAACTGGTAGGTTCATTTGCTATTTTATGTCTAACCTAAATGGATATTTTTTTCTCCACATACCTAAGGAAACCCACTGTAAGGATGGTTATTCTTCTTTCATTCAGATGTTTTTCCTTTATCTGAGCAATAAAAGGATATATGAAACAATGTTAAGAATATTTTTAGGGGCAGCCCAGGTGTCTCAGTGGTTTAGCGCTGCCTTCAGCCCAGAGCCTGATCCTGGAGTCCTGGGATCAAGTCCCATGTCGGGCTCCCTGCATGGAGCCTGCTTCTCCCTCTGCCTGTGTGTCTCTCTCTCTCTCTCTCTGTATCTCTCATGAATAAATAAATAAAATCTTAGAAAAAAAAAAGAATATTTTTAGTGGGACACCTGGGTGGCTCAGTGGGTTAAGTGTCAGACTCCTGATTTCGGCTTAGGTCATGATCTCAGGGTGGGGAGAGCTTGCCCTGTGTCAGGCTCTGTGCTCAGCAGGGAGTCTGCTTCTTCTCTTCCTTTCCTTCTCCTTCTGCCCCTCCCCCACTCCTGCACATGCTTGTGTGTGCTCTCTCTCTTTCTAAAGTAAATAAATAAATCCTAAAAAAAAAAAAAAAAAAAAAAGAATGTTTTTGGTAATGCCTTCAGTTAGGGGTCATTTTGTTTAACTTCTTGTAGGAAAGCTTGAGTGGAATAAATATTATATTTTTGTACATCAAGAAAAATTATTCTGATCATTATGTTTTATTCATAAAACCATACACACATGTAGAGTACCTGAATTAACAACAGATACGATATCTGGGTGACCATACACACATGACTGAATGTCACCCAGATATCATACCTGTTGTTAATTCATGTACTCTATGTATGAACATAATTTGTCTATGCAGGAGAAGCCACTTCCAGAGATGAAGAATGAATGAATCTTTCAATAAATGACCTCACATATATAAAGAAGATGAATGAATAAATGATACAAATAACAGAAAGGGAGGAGAGTCAGATAAGGGACAATGGGCACAAATGACAAAATCTTTATAGCATCAGTTGGGTCCCCAGGTTTTGATGAATGGGAAGAATTCATACATCTAAAAGGGCCAAGCAGAGGTAATGGCCCAAAACCTGAAGATCAGAGGAACAGAGGAAAAAGCACAGAAGTAATAATGTGCATGATAAAATGCCTGTAGTACGGAAAAAAATAGTTTTAAAAAACATGATAGTATGTGCTCAACCAAGCCTATTTGGGGTTAGAAGTGACTTGGGTACCAGTCTGCAACCTCTGAGTCAGGAGTGGAATGCAGGCTACAGTTTTGTTTGTTCTTTGCACATATATGTTAAGTTTTATAAGGCTGAATTTGTGTACACATGGAGAAAACTATAGTAATAATTACTGTATAGAAAATTATAAAGAAGAATTAGAGATTCTTCAAAATTCAATATTTATCTTCCTTTGAAAAAGCAAGCACTATCCAAAAGATAATAAATTACTTAGCATAAAAATTCAGGAATATATTAACATAAAACACTATGTATCACTTTAATATTACGCTGATTTATTAAGCCATAACAACTTCTGCTTCAAGCATGATGTAATGAAATATAATTTTTTTAAAATGTCTGAACTAAAAAAAAAAAGTCTGAATCTTAATAGAGTGTAAGTTTCTTTAGAAGAGGAACTGTCTGGGTCACCTGGGTGGCTCAGCGGTTGAGCATCTGCCTTTGGCCCAGGGTGTGATCCCAGGATGCTGGATCAAGTCCCACATCAGGCTCCTTGTGGGGAGCTTGCTTCTCCCTCTGTCTGTCTCTCTACCTCTCCCTCTCTCTCTCTCTCTCTCATGAATAAATAAATAAAATCATTAAAAAAAAGAAGAGGACCTGTCTGATTTATTTTTGTTTCCTCCAGAGCATTAGCACAGAGAAGCTATTCAATAAATGTATGTCTCATTGTGATTAGATTAATAAATGTCTTAAGACTTCATAAATCAGTAAAAGATTTCAATTGAGGAGCTGGTAAGGAAGTGCCTTGATTCTAAATGATAATGATGGCGAATATTAGACATTTTGGGGAGACAATGTACTTGACAACTTTGAGCACCAGGTAATTTTGCTCAGCAGGTGAGGGATAGATGAAATCACAAACTGGGAAGAATTTTAGAGAGAAAAAAAGGTAAAAATAAATCAGACAGAATTAAGGAGTAGAAATCACAGAATGTGTCTGAAATTACAGAAAAAAAGGGTTACTGTTATTTGCAAAAGTATGATTCCTTGATTAGGTAAAATATGAGAGATAAAATCAGGTTAAATTTATTTTAATTATAATTATGATTAAAATACGAGAACTCACCAGTGTACTTTATATGCACATACATACACACCTATATAATTTACATTATAGATAAAATATTCACATTATATAAATGATAGATAAGCTTTTGTTAATACTTAATCCTAAAACAATGTATTTGCTTTGGGGAAATCAGAACTCTGTCCCTTTTCCCTTACATAAAGACGGGAAAGTATTTATTGCTTTTTCTTTCTCAGGTTCACTCTGATCTTACAGAATATGCACTTTCAGTTTTATTTCAACAGAACATCCATGGATAGCTTGAATTTCTATTTATTTATCTTTGTCAACATTTTTATTTCCCCAATGGACATTTCCACAGAATCCATTTTTACTTCTATGTGATCAGAGGAACTCCATTGATCAAATTCAATAACATCCTTGGTGTAATTTCGGAGGAAATTACAGAGAGCACTTCAGGTTTACCACTTTCTTGGAGGGGAAATATTAACACCCTCACCTCTTGCTCCCAATATAAGATTCTGGGTAAGAGTGAGCTACTCATTTTCTGAAGAAGCATTAAGTCTTTTAGACTTCTCTAGTCACTTGGTAAATTACCTCTTCCATTGCCCAGAACAGTACTCAGAGATTTTAAGGAATTAATGTTTTAAAAATAGAAAAATGATAAACCCATTATAAGTGGTTTCCTTCAAATTTTATTTTAAATAAAGCTTATTATGTAAGTGCATGTACATATATAAATATATATATAAGTATATGTATGCATTAGTATTTATATAAAAGGATATTGGAGATTTCAGTTGTATATTTGTATTATTAGTTAGGCCACAGCAGGTTTTCTGGCTGTAATAGAAATCCAGCAAAATAGTGGCTTACACCAGATCAGGATTTCTCAACTTTGGCACTGTTGACATTTTGGACCATATAATTCTTGGAGATGGGGACTTTCTTGTGTATTGTAGGATGTTTAGCAGCATCACTGGGCTCTACCCACAGATGCCAGAAACAACCACACTGTCCCAGTTAAAATGATAACCAAAAATGTCTCGTAAACATCCTCTGGGGGCCAGGGGGGCAAAGTTGTCCCCTACTGAGAATCACTGAGCTAGATATAAATGTATGTCTCACACATAGAGAGTCAAAGCTGGCACAATGGCTTTGTTCTGCATTAGGAACTCATACTTCTCTTTGTTTTGCCATCTTCAGGACCTACCCTCATCATATGGGGCCACAGATCTTACTCAAGTATCCTGATTCTAGGAGAGCAAGGAAAATGGTGCTGCAAACTAACTGTAAAAAAAAAAAAAAAAGTTCCCAACTGAGGGACATTGGCTCTGACTAGAGTTTATGGATTTCCATGTTGTAAATACTCCTACCATGGCTGACATTAAACTACCAACAGCTTAATAACTGGCTTGCAAGATTACTGAATGTCTTAACAATCAACTTTTATAAGGCAGTTTTAGTGGGAAGCAGCATACCACAGACAGAAGAAAGGGAAAAAGGAAGGAGAAGGTACAGTTTTCTGTTTAACGGTAAAGTGAAGTTTCACTTCTGTTCATGCCGATGGAACAGAACTTAGTCATGTGTTCATCCTAGGTGCAAGGAGGCTGAAATTCCATATTTATTCTGGTCAGCATATATCCAGCCAAAGAATCAGGGAATTTATCACTAGGAGAGAGAGAGAGAGAGAGAGAGAATATTTATTACAGGAAAAATTTCAGCCTCTACTATAGTAGTATTTGAAAACTGACCAGAAATCTCAGTGAATTTTATTTAAGAGGATCTTAGAAATCTCAGCAGAAGAGATATATCACAGACTTGCTCCAACAATCAATGGTTCCTCATACAGCTAATATCAGAGGATCTGGGGGACTATTCTTGAATTTCTTAAATTGAAGGTACATGTGTCTCTAAAATTCTGTATTTTTAGCTCAAGTTGTTTGAATTTGAAGTTGGTCACCTATGTTCTTCACCTTTTGGACTCACTAGGAAATAAATACCAGAGAATTTTGGAATTAGAATAGGCTTAATGATGATAATGATAACAATTATAATAGATAACATGTGTCAGTCACTTTCTAAATATTTTATATATTTTATGCTAATTTAATCTTTACAACAACCCTACATAACAAGTACTGTTATTATCCTCACATTTGGATGAGGAACCTGAGGGACAAATAGGTTAAGTGACTTACCTAAAGACACCCAGTGAATAAGAAGTGGGGCCAGGATTCATAGAGATTATTCTAATTTTCTCTGTGCATTCACCTTCATTTCCTTATAGATCTCCTCCTATGTGGAGGAGCTGAAAAGTAAAAGTCCCAGATTCTTCTTCAGCTGAAGTTCTGGGTAGACCCTGCCCTCTGAGTCATCAACCTCACATCAGTGAAACAGCTCAATGGAGGCAGCATTACTAGTAAAAGCAGCTATTTCCTGGCCACATCTAAGGTGGTGTGACCTTAAAACCAAAAATCCAGTGACAACTCCTCCAAAATTTGCAGAGAATTGTAAGGATGACAATTTCTGTATTAATCCTGCTCTGCTTTAGATACTAAGGGTGGTTTGTTTCCTGTGCTAGACTTTACAGACAACAAAAACTGAGGCTGAAATGGGAGAAGCATGACTGTTCTGAGATCATAAAAAGCCAGATCTAGCATAAAACTGTGTTAGCATAGTAAGAGTTTCAGTGATACAGTGGCAAGTTGGATGTGAGTTTTAAAGATTTTAAATTTATTTATTTTAGAGAGAGATTGAGAGAGAGAGAGAGAGAGAGAGAGAGGAAAGAGAGAGCATGAACATGTAGGGGAAGGAGCAGATGGAGAGAATCTCAAGCACACTCCCAGCTGAGTGTAGGGCCCAATGTGGGACTCAACCCAAGGATCCTCAGATCATGAACTGAGCCAAAACCAAAACTGATGCTTAACTGAATGAGCCACCTAGGCACCCCTGGCTTTGAGTTTTAGACTTAGGTTTGCCACTTACTGGTTCTGGAAACTTGGTAGGTTTTTCTTTTTGTTTTTATAATTTCCTCATTTGTAAGATGGAGATAATAACTTTTCCTTTTTAGGATTGTTGTAAAGATGGAATGATTTATCAGAGAGTCACTTTGGTGCTAATGACAGATCCAAAATAATAGTTGACTAAACAAGATGGAAGTTTGTTTCTCTGTAATGCAAAAGTCCCAACACAGTTCAGGCCTGGGATGGTAGTTGTCTGATCCTCAGAATCCAGGCTCCTACCCTGTTGTTTAACAATGATGAACATTTATCATCTAGTTGTGTCTAAGATGCCTATTTCCACATCTTAGCAGTGGGAACATATAGTTCATCTACTATTCTTACATGAAACAACAGGGTGAAGTTGTAGTCAGTGTGGTTCTTCTTTTAAGGACAAGATATAGAAGCTGTGCACATCATTCCACTCAGGCCCCCTTGTCTGGAAATTAGACATACTGTCACACTTTTGCTACAAGTGTCATCTTAAAATTTTAGCTACCAGCTGAGCAGTTATGGTCTCAATTAAAATTCTTAACTCAAGGCTTGGGAAGATGGCAGAGTAGGAGGACCGACCCTGAACTCACCCTGTCCCATGTTACAACTAGGTATCATCAGCATTCAAGTCAATAAACTGGAGAGCGATCCAAAGACTGACAGAACAAACTCCACAACTAAACATAGAGAAGAAGCTGCATCTGAAAGGGTAAGAAGGTCAGAAAGGCAGACAGAGACTGCCCACAGGAGGGAGGAAGCTGTGCAGGTGGAGAGGGAAGAGACATGAGCCCTTGCACCATGGAGCTCACACAGGGAAGACTAATCACCATAACATTTGGCTTTAAAAACCAGAGGGGCTAGGGATCCCTGGGTGGCTCAGTGGTTTGGCCCCTGCCTTTGGCCCCGGGGTGCAATCCTGGGGTCCTAGGATCAAGTCCCACGTCGGGCTCCCGACATGAAGCCTGCTTCTCCCTCCTCCTGTGTCTCTGCCTCTCTGTGTGTGTGTCTATCATGAATAAAAATAAATAAATAAATCTTAAAAAAAAAAAAAAACAGAGGGGCTGAATCACCTGAGTTTGTAAAACTAGTGGGACTTGGAGTCTGGAGCTTTAAAAGTCAGCTGATTCGGCATGAGGCAAGCTGGGAAGGTGAGTGATAGCTGGATCATCACGCTCAAAGAGACAACAGACTGCATGGACAGGAAATAAAAAGGGCAGTTTACACAAAACCAGGGGAAAATGGGAGACACATCTGTTTATACTGATTTCAGAGCACATTGGAGGACTTCAAAGATGAAGGAGCACCAGGCAATATTCCTCCCCCATCCTGAAGTATAAACACAGAACCACCTGCAGGAGGCAAGATGACACAGACACTTGCTACCTAACCTGCTATCAGTGCACGATGCCCACAAGGTATCCCAAGGACTCGCCTACTCCAAGCCTGCTAGCCTCAGCCGAGTTCAGGGTAAATTTTGTTAAAGCTGTGTGCATGCCCCACACAGCCACTGGGTGCACAGCTGCTTCCACACTGCACACCCACCCCATGCCCAGCCACTGTCATGTGCTACACCCAGCCTCATGTCCCTGACTACCCTGGCATGCAGTCTCCAGCTATCACAGTACTTTGGGTGATACAGCATAGGAATAGTGGTCCAATACAAATTTGGTAACACTGTTGCTCTGCTCCCAAGTTCCCCAGAGGGAACACCCCCTCAGAACTTGCCTACCTGGGTCTCACTAACACCACGGAGAACAATCACAGCTCACAACAGGCAGAGAGTCAGGGAAGACGACTGCACTGAAAGGAAAAGTGACTCAGATACAATAGCAAGGAGTAAGCATCACACATAGGGTACTCTCTTGAAGTGCCAGGTTCTGGTGAAGAGGGGACACTGCATTGCAGGAGCTCTTCTTCATAGAGTTACTACTTTCAAGAGCAGAAGCTGACTTTCTGACTTTTTCTAGACATAGCTGGCTTTCTTCACACACAGAAATAGACACAGAGAGGCAGACAAAACAAGGAGAGAGAAATGTATCCTAAATGAAAGAGCAGGAAAAGGCCACAGCCAGAGATATAAGTAGCGTATCTGATAGAGAATTTAAAGCAAGGATCATGAGGCTACTCACTGGACTTGAGAAAAGAATAGAAGACATGAGTGAGACCCTTAATACAAAGATAAGACATGACATAGCAGATAATAAAAGGCTCAATAAAATGAGAAGTAAAATGAGAAACACACTTGATCGGATGAACAGCAGGTTGGAAGAAGGAGAGCAATGAGTTACTTGGAAGACAGAATAATGGAAAGTAGTCAAACTGAACAAAAGAGAGGAAAAAGAATTACACAAAACAAGAATAGACTTAGAAAACTCAGTGGTTTCTTCAAATGTAGTATTTATATTATAGGAGTACCAGAAGAAGAGAGAGAGAAAGGGACAGGAAATTTATTTGAAGAAAATGTAACTGAAAACTTCCCCAATATGGGGGGGGGGGGGGAGGGAAACAGATATCCAGATCCAGGAGGCACAAAGAACTTCCATCAAATCAACAAAAACAGATCCACACCAAGACACATTGTAATTAAAATGGTAAAACACAGTGACAAAGACAATATTTTAAAAGTAACAAGACAAAAATCAGTAACTTACAAGGGAAAACTTATAAGACTAGCAAGAGACTTTTCAACAGAAACTTTGTAAGCCAGGGGTGCTTAGGTGGCTCGGTCAGTTAAGCATCTGCTTTTGGCTCAGGTCATGATCCTGAGGTCCTGAAATTGAGCCCCACATCAGTTTCCCTGTTCAGCGGGGAGTCTGCTTCTCCCTCTCCTGCTCCTCCTGCTTGTGGTCTCTCTTTCTCTCTCTCTGTCAAATAAATAAAATCTTCTTTATTTTTTTTAAAAAAGAAACTTTGCAAGCCAGAATGGAATGATATGATATATCCAAATGCTGAATGGGAAAAATCTTCAGCTGAGAACATTCTATCCAGCAAGGCTACCATTCTGAATAGATGGAGAGATAAAGAAATTCCCAGACAAACAAAAACTAAAGAGTTCATGACCACTAAACCAACCCTGCAAGAAATATTAAAGGGGATTTGTTGAGTAGAAAGGAGAGACCAATGTAGAGGTAGGAAACACAAAAGCAATAAAAATAAATATTTCTGTAAAAAAAATCAGTTAAGAAACTCACCAAAAAAAGGGTATTAAAATATAATAGCTGGGCAGCCCAGGTGGCTCAGCAGTTTAGCACTGCCTTCAGCCCAGGGCGTAATCCTGGAGACCTGGGATCGAGTCCCATGGTCGGGCTCCCTGCATGGAGCCTGCTTCTCCCTCTACCTTGTCTCTGCCTCTCTCTCTCTCTCTCTCTTTGTCTTTCTCTGTCTTTCATGAATAAATAAATTAATTTTAAAAAATAAAATATAATATAATAACATATACCTAAAATGTGGGGAGAAGAGGAGAAAAGAATGAATTCAAACTTCATTTACCATTTACTTTATAGACTGCCGCATGCAGAAGAGATTATATGCAAATCTAATGATAATCATATATCAAAAGCCACTAATGAATATGCAAAGAATGAAGAGAAAGAAAGCCAAACATATCATTAAAGAAAATCAAATCAGTAAAACATGAAAGATAAGAATCAGAGAAAATATTCAGAAACAACAACAACAAAACAAGTAATAAAATGGCACTACTAAATACATATCAATCAGTAATTACTCTGAATGTAAATAGGTGATGGGAGTCATTAAGGAGTACATTGTCATGATGTGTACTAGGTGATGTATGGAATTGTTAGATCATTATATTGTAAACCTGAAACCAATATAACTATATGTTAAATAACTGCAATGAAAATAAAAACTTTAAAAATATTTAACTTTATTACTAATAGTATGTAAGAAAGATATCATGACCATAGGGGATGACTAAAGTCTCTGCCACAGATGGGATAACATAGGCTAAGCACCTGGTACATGTACAGTAATAACACACATTCATATTGGCATCCTCTATTTTATTGTCTTAGGATCTTTTATCTCCTAGAGATAATATTATTCCAGATTTTGGTTGCAAAGGTAATAGCTTGGAATTCTGTTACCTGAACATTTTAGGAACTATGATTTATCTCTAAATCAAGAATGTGACATAGATTCCAAGCCAAATGCGAAGAAAAAGTGTCATTGTCCTTATAAAATGCTTTTGTGTTCATATATTCTGTTGCAGAAAAATAATAATAAATCATGACATTCTGGAAAGTTACTGGGGCCTTATACACATTTCAAGCTCTATGGCAATTCCAGGTGGCATGTTTGCTTTTGCAGAACTCTGAAATCCTCAATGCTGCTGATGGCTATAAAATTGTTCTAATTATTCCTTTCAAACAGTGAGTTCTAGAGTTAGCAGTAAACCTAATCAGTAGAACACTGATTCAGTTCGGTTGAGTGGCCTAGTAGTTCATCCAAGAAGATTTTTTATATCTCACAATTTTAACTTTAATAAGTAAGAAGAAAATAGGGAAATCATGGGAATTGGAATGGAATGGCCCTTAGAAAAATTGTGTAGTGAACAAGCTTGTCTTCAACATTTGCCCATATTCCTTTTTAGGTTTCCTTCTTCCTTTCCGTGGCAGTGCCCATTCCTCCAGGTTTCCGCTCCTCCAGGTGTATCTCATCTCTCGGTCTTGTTGGTAAAGAGCTAATTACCTAATACTACTCCCACTTTGGAGATGAAGCAAACTCTTATCTCAAAGACATGAAACCCAAATGCCTGAGAAAAGGGTACCAGAGGTATTTGGGATAGAAGATTTTTCTTTGTACTCATAAACTTACACCATGTTGGCAGCAATTCCCCATATATAGAAGTACCACCTGGTTAGATTTACTGGAAGCTATTTCTATTTTGGAGGCAAAATTGGCATGTGGATATAAGGATAAGTAACTAGGCAAGGGTCATTTAGCCTGCTTACGAGACTATTAAAATATTTCAAAAAGTTTGGAGTGGACCCTGGATTATAGTTGTTAATACTATTATTCTTGATGAGAGCAGAAAGAGGAATATCCATACCTCTCTGAGAATTTTCTTTTTTTTTTAAGAAAAAAAAATATTTTATTCATGAAAGATACAGAGAGAGGCAGAGACACAGGCAGAGGGAGAAGCAGGCTCCATGCAGGGAGCCCGACGTGGGACTCGATTCTGGGACTCCAGGTTCACGCCCTGAGGCAAAGGCAAATGCTCAACCGCTGAGCCACCCAGGCATCCCTCCCTGAGAATTTTCTATTTCTGTAGTCGATCATACCACATGGAGTATTTGAAGTGGCTCTGCCTAGAGAAATGGCAGAAATCACCAAAGATATTTAAGGGGCACCTGTGTGGCTCAGTTGGTTAAATGTCTGCTTTTGGCTCAAGTCATGGTCCCAGGGTCCTGGAATGGAGCCCCATGTCGTGCTCCCAGCTCAGCAGGAGTCTATTTCTCCCTCTCCCCACGCTGCTCATGCTCGTGCTCTCTCTCTCTCAAAGAAATAAACAAACCAACAAATAAATAAAATATTTTTTAAAGATATTTAAATACCTTCTCCTGCTTCCTATATGGTTTCACTCTCTATAAGTGGGTTCAGGGGTAATTTTTTGTCCTCAACGCTTGGACCAATGGCTGGAGAACTAACTGCTGATAGAAGATGACATTTTGGGGGAAATTTTAAAAAATATTTTATTTATTTATTCATAAGAGACACACAGAGAGAGGCAGAGACACAGGCAGAGGGAGAAGCAGGCTCCCAGCCTGTTGGGGGACTTGATTCTGGAACCCCGGGATCACAACCTGAGCCAAAGGCAGATGCTCAACCGCTGAGTCACCCTGGCATCCCTCCACTCTACAATTCTTAAGGAAAATTGTGAAGTGACTAAAATGCAGATGTTTAAGATTAAAAACCTAAATGTTGACTTTGTAATATGAAGTCCTTTTGTTTTTAGTCAGGGTGCCATTCTTGTAGATTTTAATTCTATGGGAAATATTGCTCCTCTCAAAGATTTAGCTTGGGTGCATCGTACCTACAAGGTAGAGATGTGTGGCTAAGCAGTCACCCATAGGGAAACAAGGCTGCAGGCAGGCAGGAGCTTCACCTCACACCTCACACTCAGAATTTCCAGGGTAAACAGCTTGGGATCATGTTCCAGACTATCCTCTGCAATAAAAAATTATCTGGCCTAAAAATGTCAACAGTGCCATGATACCTTGTTAAAGATGAAGAACTAGGCCCACACAGACTAAATAATGTGTCCAAGGATGCGCAGTCAGCAGGTGGCTGTGTGGCACTTGGCACCTAGAGGGTTCTGAATCAGGAGCCTTCTGCATCCAGTCTGGAGTGAAGGCCCAAGTGCACCTCAGTCATGACAACACACCCAGGTTTGCTTTTTTTTCTTCTAAATTAAGCACTCTTGTTTAATTTTTCCCTACTAAAATAGAGTTCAGCTGTCATAAAGAATATATAGAGCTTGGCTTATTTTTCCCCCAGTGTGATTTCATTTAAGCATTGAAGTTTGGCTCGTTTTTATTTTATTTTTGGACCAGGATTGAGGTACCTTTATAAATGATTCTTAGATTAGCTCTCTCTAATTACGGATCAGTGCACTGTGTTCTAGATTGTGTTCAGTCATTGTGATTTATCAGCCAGTGATTTATCCTAAGTGTCTATCACTGTCTCTTGTCATCTTTTTCCTATCACTTCTTTCCCCCCACTGATTTTAATTCAGAGATTTCTTTTGATCCATGAATAATGCTTTTTAAATGACTAAAATCACCCAAAAAAGGATGGGATGTATTTGAGAGGGCAAAATTCAGGTCTGATCATATATTTGACAAATAAGGAACAAATAGGTGGGGATGCCTGGGTGGCTCAGTGGTTGAGTATCTGCTGTTGCTCAGGTCGTGATCCCAGGGTGCTAGGATCAAGTCTCTCATCAGGCTTCCCTCAGGAATACTGCTTCTCCCTCTGCCTATGTCTCTATCTCCCTCTCTGTGTCTCTCATGAATGAATATATAAAAATCTTAAAAAAAAGAAATTGGTGTACAGAATATCGTATGAGAAAGAATAAATAAAATATGAATAACACCTTTTATGTTAATAATATGTGGTTATATTTCCATTTAGAAATTTTACTTCTATACATTTTCAACTGAGAAATGATTTGATATGATTTATAAAAGACTCATTTTACAGAATTTATAAATCTGGAAAATAATGTAAGTTTCTTAAGATGTATTTCATTAGATTTACAGTCTTTTTGGCTTTGCATTTCTCATCATCTCATATTTGGAATACCTCCAATCCTCTTAACGGGCTTGTCTACTGTTAATGAAATGTCCCTCACATTTTTCCTCCATCAGAGTACACGTTCTAAAATTTAAATCTGATCATATCATTATCCTACTTAAAATTCTTCGACTATTTCCATAAACTTTCCAAAGCACTTCTTGAAACATGCAAGACCCCCACCTACCCAGCAAACCCCCTTCCTTCAGGGCTTCCCTTACTCAGGCCAAATGGAACTATTTGTAGTTTCTTATACAAGCCAGCCTTTTTGGTGCCTCGCTACATTTGCATTTGGAGTAGGCTCATTGCAGACTGTGTACAAATAAACTCACTTATTTTCTAAAATGCAAATAATGCCCCTTCTGTGAAATGTCCCATAATAACCTCTATATGCCTCTATTATAATATTTAACTATATTGTATTTTAATTATCTATTTACCCATCTGCCTTGTCTACTAAATGTTGAATTCCTCCTCAGCAGGGCCTTCCTTTTTTTTTTTTTAAGATGTATTTATTTATTTGAATACATGCATCTCTGGCCCATGCATGGATTGCTGTGGTGATGAACGCTTTGAGATTTATATAAGTCTTTGGGCTTCAACTCACAGGGGTTCTTCATATTCTGAGGGAAAGGGCCAGTTCCCAGACAACCTTTATTTGAAAGACACAGAGACAATGAGAGAGAGAGAGAGAGAAAATATATATATAGAGAGAGAGCATGAATGGAGTGAGGGGCAAAGGGAGAAGCAGACTCCTACTGAGCAGGGAACCAGATACAAGACTCCATCCTGGAACTCTGAGATCATGACCTGAGCCAAAGACAAAGACAGATACTTAACTGACTGAGCCTCTTTTTTTTTTTTTTTTAAAGATTTTATTTATTTATTTGAGAGACAGAGATAGAGAGAGATAGAGAGAGAGGGAGAGAGAGGAGGACCTTCCTGATCATGTTTGAACACTTCCCTATTTTACATTCTGGAATATAGTAGATGGTCAATGAATTTTTTTTAAAGATTTTTTTTATTTATTCATGAGAGACACACAGAGAAAGGCAGAGACATAGACAGAGGGAGAAGCATGCTCCTCACAGACTGGGGATCACACCCTGAGCTGAAGGCAGATGCTCACCACAGAGCAACCCAGGTGTCCCTCAATGAAAATTTTTTGAGCAAGAGAATGAATAAGAAAATACATGTTGAATATATCAAATTACACTAGAGTCAAATTTAATCAATTTCAAGCACTCCTCTTGATCTCTTAACCTTTTTTGTTGTTGTTGTTAACACATTCTGTAAAGAGATTTATCTCAAAGTTATGTTGTAGAATATTTAAAATGTAATTCAGGTTATTATTACAGGCTAAGCAAAATTACCTATATTCATTTTTGTGAGTATTGGAATATTTTGATAAGCAAATAGAATATAGAAATGCATTCAAAATAAACTCAAATAGCATGACTTGAAGTGCTGTTATCTCAAAATTTCATTACTCTGCAAACATATTTTCAATGTTCATCAATCTAGTGGTAAATTACTACTAGAACAATATTTTAGAATCTCACTTCTAAAGAAGTCTTTTACCAGCTAGAAGGAGGCTAGTTTCTGCTGAATTATTTCATATTTTATGTGTATATTTAGAGGACTAAATTGAGCTTAGCTTTAGTCATGCTTACTTTAAAGGGAAAAAAACCAATAATTTTCTTCCAGAAATGTCCTTGTGGTCATTTTCTTTTCCATATAATTAGTTACCTGTGAGAACCCTGTTATTTAGTTAGTATTCGTCATAATTTCCTGCCCTGAGAAAATCTCATACATTAAATTCCAGTTTTGCAGAGTGTTTGCTGCATAATGTTTACAAAAGAAAATGAGGAAGAAAATTACATTATGAGGAATAGCCCTACTGTGAGGTATTATTTTTAAAACAACAGAAAATGTTACTACAACAGAGGTGGTGAGAAATAGGATAGCCATGAAGAAAACAGGTAACATTTTATCAAACCAAATTCTGACGGAATGAGTCAAATCAGTGTGCTGGAAGTCACTTCCTGTTAACAGACCTTCACACACCCAGGGGTCACCAGAAATGGGAGCATCTCAATTTTACTCTCAACTTTATCATTGATTTGTGACTTTTGTTTGTAAAATGCGAAGAAATGGTTGCTTGCTCAGTACTGTCAAGGCAGTGTTTAAAGGAGCTATGTGAGCTTCTTCTGACAAGTGTAAAGTCATCCCTCTTTTTAGAAGTAGTGGATTTAGAAGTAGTAGTAAGATCAGGGCTCACTAAAGACATGGGTCAAAACAGAAATAAACCAACACTATGGCAAACTCTTGAGGGAGAGCCAAGCTTTAGGAGAAATAAATAGGTACTTTACCTTGACCCCAGATCATTTAAAAACAAGGTAACTAAAAAATAGTTCTGAGAATTATTGTTTAGTATTTTCAAATGCATTTTTAAAGTTTATGTCAAAGAGCTAACATCCCATTGAAAAGAAAGCTTTAGTTATTTTAAATAATGTTAAGAGGTTATGTCTGACAGCAATCCACTGGAGGGCAGTATATAGCAAGAGTTATGGCTGATTGCCTGGAATATTGATTTGTTTCAGAATATAAACTGAATATCACATTACAGCTTAATTTTAAAAAATGACACACAGTCTACTGTCTGTTTTAAAGTTTAAAAAGATTTCCTACATTAGGTGCCTGGATAAGTCTGCATATTTCCATTTGGTGTGAAGAATGATGGGGCTGATTATTTGTTGAAAGCATTTCTGTCTTCCTGACAAATCAAAGTGTGAATTCAAGTTTCTCTACTCAGTTGAGCAGTGATGCATTGCAGTCTGGCTAGACTTTAATTTATACTGTTTCCCTAAGGAAAGAAACCAGGTTTCCAGAGACAGCTGTCATTAATTGAAGTTAGGTCACACCACCTCACATGTCTTGACCTCAGAACATGGAGTACAGTGGTCTTGATCATATCAGCTGCTGTATAGCACATGTTTCCTTAACAAAATGTATTTAATTTGATTTCTGAGCATCAATGACACATCTGTGAGAGAGAGTTTAGAATTCAAATTGCCATTTAACTGTAAAGAAATATTACAATTGATGAAAACTAGCATCTTTTGCTATAATAATATCTACTTTCTCACCTATAGTTCCTTCCTACCTCCAAAAATTCATCCAGTCACTCATATTCCATAAATTTACTCAATATTTATTGTTTTCCTACAATGTATATGCTCTGCAAGCCCTGGGGTTAAAGATGAGCATGAAATTTCTGTTTAGAAGAATGGAATAGGACATAAACTCTCAGAATATTAGGACTTGGTGAGCCTTAGATGTCCTCAAATAATAATAGCAGGTATGTGTATAGCAATCTGAACCAGGCACTTGTTCTGAGCTATTTTCATAACAACCTTGTGAGGTAAGTTCCATCATCATCATCATCATCATCATCATCATCATCATCATCCCATCATTATCACTACCATCATCATTACCATTATCATCATCATCATTCCCACTTACAGATAGGTACATTGAGGCATAGGAAGATCAAGTCCTTTGCCCATGGTCACACAGAATGAATGACAGAGCCAAAATCTGCAACTTGCTCCAGACCCCATGCTCTGAACAACTGATGAATATATTTAAGAGGAGAGGTTCCAAGTGAAGCAAAAGTCAGCTTGGAAAATAGGTAATTTAAGGATGGTGTTTTGCTTTTGTGAGAGATAAAATGTACTAGACAATTAAGGAAATGTTCTATTAGGCTATTGCTCTAGGGAGAATGCTCATTAATGAATGTCTCAAAAAAGAGGGAGAGAATTTAGTAGTCCAGACAGGACTCTCCCTTAACATCCAGAAGAAACTCTGGCCCATGCATGGATTGCTGTGGTGATGAACGCTTTGAGATTTATATCAAGTCTTTGGGCTTCAACTCACAGGGCTTCTTCATATTCTGAGGGAAAGGGCCAGTTCCCACACAACCTAGAGTCAGTCCTAATAGGGATCTGGGCAGTGATCTAGACAGATTATACGGAAGATAAGAAAGACCTTTTACAACCACTTTTTAAAGCAGGCCAATAATCTAAGAAAAATTTTCCATATTAACTGAGAAGACAAAAAGTCTGTCTTTATACTAGTATAACGTTTGTTAGGAAATTTTTTTTTAAGATTTATGTATTTATTATTTGAGAGAGAGTGAGAGAGTGCACACACACTGGGTGGGAGGAGGGGGTAGAGAATCTCAAGTAGATTCCCCACTGAGCATGGAGCCCAACATTGGGCTCCAACTAAGGATCCTGAGGTCATGACCTGAGCCGAAATCATAAGTCATATGCTTAACTGATTGAGCCACCCAGGTGCCTCTGTTATAAAATTTTTTGAAAATCTTATAAATAAATTCATTGTGGTAGGCAGGAAAATGGCCCCTCCAAGATGTCCACTTCCTAATTCCTGAAACCTGTGAATGTATTATGTTACAGGACAAGAGGGAATTAATTCCGTTGCAGAGGGAAATTAAGGTTACCGATCATCTGACCTTAAAATAACAGAATTATCCTGGATTACCTGGTGGACTCGATGTAATCACAATGGTTGTTTAAATGTGAAAGAAAGGCAGAGGTGTCAATGTCAGAATGATGTAATGTGAGAAAGACTAACTGGTTATTACTGGCTTTGAAGATGGAGAGAGGCCATGAATCAAGGATTCCAGGCAGCCTCTACAAGGGTAAAAGGAAAAAAAAAATCGATGGTCTCCTAGAACCTCCACAAGGAGTGCAGCACTGCTATCTTGATTTTAGCCCAGTGAAACCCATTTTGGACTTTTGTACTGTTTTAAGCTACTTAAGTTGTGGTAATTTGTTATAGCAGCAAAAGGAAATTAATATGCCCATCAAATGTTAGTCAACTTTGACCATTACAAAAAGATAAAAAAATCCCTTTTAGCATACCCTCCACAACTTTTTGTATTCATTTGGGTTTTGTCCTACATTTTTCTCTTCTTATTCTGAAGCAACCAGTCATATTACCTTAGAGCAAAACTACTCTCATCTCCTTAACACAAACACATCTCTCACAGTGCAACTTCTCAAAGTGGCAAAAATGAACGTGTTCTTTAGCAGACCCAAATACGTACTCTCTCTGTACCAAACAAATAAGAGGCAAAAATATAACCACAATTATGCTTAGTAACTAATGTTTCAGTATTCTGTTTCACCTAGAAATGATCTAGGCATCTAGTAAATGTTAACTTTATTTATTTATTTATTTATTTATTTATTTATTTATTTATTTATTTATTAAAGACAGACAGAGAGAGAGAGAGGCAGAGGGAGAAGCAGGCTCCATGCAGGGAGCCTGACGTGGGACTTGATCCCGGGTCTCCAGGATCATGTCCTGGGCTGAATGCGGTGCTAAACCACTGAACCACCCAGGGATCCCCTGTTAACTCAATTTAATATCAATACAAGGTCTTAAGTCACCTAAAAATCTTAGAAATTATCTTCAAGTTGACATATTACAGAACACTGATACTGTTTGTAATTAAGGAGTCTGCCTAAGTTGATGTTTGGCTGCTGTGGACAAGTTGATAGGAAAGACCACGTGCTTCCTTCTTTGCTACTGGTGGGAAGTTTAAACCATGCCAAGCCCCTGCCTACATGCAGGAATTTCACTCCAGCCCCTCCCCTAGCCACCATAAAAGACCCATGCCAGTCTCCTTGTTCTCTTTCAAGCCACTTTGAACCTGTTTGGGAGGCCTGCCCTGCTCTCTCCAGAAAGCCTCCTAATGTGAGTAATATTCCTACCTTCTTGGTCTTCCTGTGGCATGATCAGTTTCCAGTCTGAACCACATTTTGGGTGGATATCCATTGTTTCTTTGCAAGAGTGTCTACAAAACTGTTGAAATAAAATTTGTCAAAATTATGATTCAGTTTTGGTTAAATATTGGTTAAATGTTAAAATAAACATTTTTTATAATCTCAACATTTAGTAGAAGTAGTATCTTTTTCAATCAGCAAACCTGCAAATGTTTAGGAAAAATATACTAAATAGAAAAAAGGTCTACATGTATATTATACTTAACCTTGATCTAATAGAAAATATGTAGCTGCTTTTAATTAAATCAAAATAATGAGTCTTGTTTGCCAAGGATTTACCTAAATTATGTGCACATGAATTCTTGAAACATTTGTGGGCTCAATTCTATAACGATACCTCTTTTTTAACATTGAAAATATTCGAGGTTTAATTTCCTTAAATCCAGATATTTTGGGAATATTCAGCTTACATAAGTGCTTTTTATCACTAAGTCAATCAGAGTAGGGCTCCTTTAAGAGATTTTATAATCTAAGTTATTAATACCATGAAGGGTAGGAAAATGCTGTATACTTACACAGTGAGATATAAGGACCTTTTCGAATTACAGATATATAAACAGACAGACACAAATAGAGAGCTTATAACTTTATTTTAAAAAATTCAGTCCTGAGTCAAGCATAAACACAGAAACAAAATATCACTGGTCTAAATAGGGTTTTATTCGTAGTGGGTATAAATTCCTAGTTGATTTTAACTCAAGACAGGGAAAAAGATAAACAGAAAAGATGAACACACCACATTCGCTGTCTTTCAACCAAGAAAACAAGATCCCTATAAACCACTGATATATTTACAGAAATCACAAAATGATCAGACCATGAAAGCAGAAGAATCTAGCACCAGATATGAAACAAGTACTCAAAAGGTATTGAATCAAATCTTCATCATGGTATGAATGGACAAGAGTCCAGAACACAGGATTAGGAACCGAGCTCACTTTTGGCTCTCTGGATCACCACACAGGACTGAAGCACAATGGCTCTGAGGGGGTCTCATTACCTGGTAGGGGTAAACAGGATCCTGAGGCAGGGACAAATAATATCTGAGTTGTGGCACCAAACCCTGAAAGACAAAATGCTCCAGACAGTTAAGGAAATAGTTTTATTCAGGCCATTGCAACAGAGACAACATTCATTCTGATAAAGATCTCAAAGATGGACAAAACTTGGAGTTTTATAAAACATGAGAGTCTTTGAGGAAGAGTAGAGAGGAGTCTTAACTCAGAGACATGGTGGTCTTTTGCAGTTACCTGGTTAGTTGTTTAGCCATTTTGTCCCTTCTCAAACAAAGAATTACAAAAGGATGGGGAGGTTTCTCAGCTGTCACTGCTCTCAGGAGCACAAGGCTCAGATGAAGTTCAAAATTGTTACTTTATAATAAGCCCTTTGCTTCATCACCTCTTTGACCATGGAACCATGACACACATAGGCAGATGGCATAACCCCTGGGAGGGCTTTCTATGACTTGTAAAACATCAGATACTATATGGACATTTTCTATCATTCAAAAATAGTTGTATGTACTACATGACTATGTATTTAAAGATTGTTTTAAAAAGAAAAACACATTTGTTGCTTATAAAAAAATTTTGACTCAGCATGAAAAGCAAATTACTAAACAGAAAACCGTCTTTTAATTTAGTTTTCATTTAACTTGCAGGGTGAGGAGTTTAAGTGATCTTAAGAGCAAGTAAACATATCCTAGAAGCATCTGCTATGACTGAGGGATGAACACTCGCCAGGACTTCCTGGGAGTCTACTTAAAATGAGCAATTTTAGCTTTCTCTCAAGAGGAGCTTTGTGAGAGGAAGGGCAGAGGAAAACTTTGTTCAGCATCTGTGAGAACATTAGGGACCGAGGGAGATTAGATATTATGCATAACAGTTTGAAAAATGTTGAACAAGTTAGATTGCACCAAGGTGGCCCCTGGCATTTCAGTCTATAAAGTAGCGAAAACAACTCAGCAAGCTGATAGAAACCATAGACTCCTGCAGAGCAGTGTTTCTGCCGAAGCCTAATAATTCAAAATGTAGAAGTTTTCAGAAGTGTTCCTTATGTGAGGAAAATGGGTATTGTTCAATTGTTGTTTAGGATTCTATGGATGTCGATTAGATCAAACTGGTTAATCATGACATTCATGATTATTTTTATCTATTTTAGAAATCTACCTTTTCTATCCATTCTGAGACATGTGTCAAAGATCTCCTGCAATGGTGAATTTGCCCATATCTCCTATCATTTTTTTGCTTATATTTTTGAAGCTATGCTATCAGGTACAAAAGAACTTAGAATTGCTTTATCCTTCTGGTGAGCTGAAACATTTATCATAACAAAAGCAGTTTATCATAGCAAGAACATTTTTGTCCTAATTTCTATTTTGCCTAATACTGCGTATATTAATATAGCGACCCCAATTTTCTATTGGTTGGTAATTGCCTTATATAACTATTTCTATCCTTTTATTTTCGACTTTTCTTTGAGCCCCTTAGGTGGCACTTCCTTTTTGCATATAGCTGAACTCCCACTCCATACATGAAATTTTCTGCCATTTAACTGAAGCGTTCAATTATTTTCATGAAACCATTTAAATGTATTATAAATACTAATATATATGTACCCATACCATATTATTTTGTACTAGAAAAACTTTTTTCTCAATCTTTCTTTCCTATTTCCACTTTCATTTCCTTGTCTATTTCTTTCTTTTTTTTTTAGAGAGAAGCCTTTTTCTTTAAAATTTTATTTATTTATTCATGAGAGACACAGAGAGAGAGAGAGAGAGAGAGGCACAGACACAGGCAGAGGGAGAAGCAGGCTCCATTCCATGCAGGGAGCCCGACATGGGACTCGATCCTCGGTCTCCAGGACCACACCCGGGACTGAAGGTGGCGCTAAGCCACTGAGCCGCTGGGCTGCCCCTTTGTCTATTTCTAAATAGACTGCAAGCTCTTTCCTGCTTCTACCTTTTCCCTATGTTTACTCTTAAACTCAATCTGCATATTTAACCTTAGTAGAATGAAAACTTAGTCAATATTTTTTATCATTCTGGGTCCAACCTGGAAAAAGAGCATCATTGTACGTCTCTTGGTACAGGGAATTTAATACAGGGACTTGGTTACAGAGGTAATGGGAATGCTAAGAAGCTGCATAGAGGATACTAATTCAGAGTCGAGTGACAGCAAGTTGGCCTCTGCTTCTGTGGTTGGAGAGGCAATGGAAAGAGAAGCCCAAATGATATAAATGGTACAGCTTCCGATTAGGTCTTCAATTCCTACTAATCTACATTCAGTATCTCATCTCTTTGCTATGTTCTTTGCATTCTGGGAAATTTTATCCAATACATTCAAGCTCCCTAATTCTTATCTCAGGTATGCTGTTTAACCATTCTAGATAGCTCTAAAATTCAAGTATTAGAACTTCGCTTTGATTCTTCAAAAAAAAAAAAAATGCCATTTATTTTTCTATAGTCTCTTGCTCCTGTTTTGTTCCATATTTTTTTTTCCTTTAAACACATTTAGCATAATTATTTTGCATTCTGGACTTGAAAATTTTAGTGTCTTATGTTTTTGCAGGTCTGATTCTGTTTTAGGTTGTTTTTTCTAACTCTCATTCATGGTAACTTATTTTCTTACAGATTTTAGTACATTTTTTATTGTAAACTTGTGTTTGCTGGAAGTTTTTCTGAGAATTCTTTAAATCTGGGCATGAGTATGTATTCCTTCAAGGAGTATTTATGTTTGTGTCTACCATTAAATAAATAAACAAATAAATAAATTTATTTCTGTAAAATTTTATAAGGGGGCTTAATGCTCAGTCTTCTGATTTTGTTTAAAATTGGTATTATAAATTTGCATATACTTTAAATTATAGTTTTTGGTTTGTAATTTTCAGGGCCATGAAAAGATTGCATATCAGACCCTAAATCCACATGAAGTCTGGCCAGTGATTAAGAAATCTCAGGGCAGACTTTTTTCATTTTTTTCTTTTTTTTTTTACTTGTATCTACAACCGGACTGAAAGCTTTCTTGACAATTGCTTTTGTGGAAAGGTTATTTTTTCCCCTAGTTTGTCTTGTTCATTGGAGTATTTTTCCTCCAGAATCCTGACTTTAAGTGAATGACCTTTGATCCAGCTCCCTTCTCTACAAAAGGCCCAAAGCTTTGTCCCCTGCCCCACTTGTGCTCTGAGCTCTAGGCTTCAGGGTGGGGATTGCTCCTAAGTATCCCACAGATTTAGTGCTCATTTTCTTCCCTCATGCTTCTGCTCTGCTCTTCTTCTTCATGTTTTCCCCCCCATATCTTATCACAAGCTTATTTAATATTTCAAAACAATTTAAAAATATATTTTAGGGACACCTGGGTAGCTCAGTCAGTTAGGTATCTGCCTTCGGCTCAGCTCACGGTTCCAAAATACGGGGATCAAGCCCTGTGCTGGGTTCTCATCTCTCCCTTTGCCTGCCACTCTCCCTGCTTGTGCTCGCTCTGTCAAATAAATAAATAAATAAATAAATAAATAAATAAATAATAAAAATCTTTTTTTTTTTTAATTATATTTTTAGAAGTTACATCTGGAAGGTAAAAATTCCATTTGTAAAATAAAAAGTTGGAATAACAAATAAGGGAAGCAGTTTCACAAACTTTTTTGGAATAGTATAGAAATACTATTCAAAAGCTATTTTTTTTTGTGTTTATAAACATTTTACTCCACCTACTATGCATCAAGCTCTTTGCTAAGCACTTCCCATATATTATCTTTTTTAAAAAAGATTTTATTCATTTATTCATGAGAGAAACAGAGAGAGAGAGAGAGAGAGGCAGAGACACAGGCAGAGGGAGGAGCAGGCTCCATGCAGGGAGCCCGACTTGGGCCTCGATCCCAGGACTCCAGGATTAGGCCCTGGGCTGAAGGCAGGCACCAAACCACTGAGCCACCCAGGGATCCCCTGCATATATTATCTAATTCAATTCTTGTAACAACCCCATGAAATAGATGTTATTATTATCATTATTATTATTATTATTATTATCACCCTATTTTACAAATTAGAAAAATAAGTTCATAAATATTAAATAACATACTCCAAATCATATAAGTAATAGGTGTCAGAGATGCATTTGAATCCTGGACTCTCTGATCATAAAACTTATGTTTTTAACCACACTTCTATAAAGTTAAGTACATAATGGGAAGCCTGGTGGCTCAGAGGTTTAGTGCCGCTTTCAGCTCAGGGTGTGGTCCTGGAGACCCAGGGTCGAGTCCCATGTCAGGCTCCCTGCATGGAGCCTGCTTCTCCCTCTGCCTGTGTCTCTGCCTCTCTCTCTCTCTGTTTCTCTCATGAATAAATAAATAAAATCTTTTTTTAAATAAGTTAAGTACATAATAGAATGAGCAGGCTGTACTACACCTAAGTAGTCTTTATAAACTTACAGAAGGTTATTTGAGTTGGAGGGTTATTTATTACATTTATTAAGTTTTTAAATCTTAAATTTATTACACTTTTAAATTTCAAAATCCTAAATTCCACTTTTTTTTACTTTATTTATATCAAAGACTTCACTGTAGTTTGGTAAGCTTTCATCAACTTTATATCTTTTGGTCTTTTTTGAAACCCTCATCCATAAAAAAAAAAAAAAAAAAAAAAAAGAAACCCTCATCCTTAAAGTGACAGGTAAATAGCTAAGAAAAAAAAGAGAGAGATGACAAATCATATAGAATTTTAGATGGCACTAGCAACTCATTCTTGAGATCCTCTCCTTAACATACTATTTTGAAAGTATGATTATGATAGTGACAAGTCTTTATTCTATGGATGTGAATCCAAGTTAATATATGTCACATTGCAGATCAAAAACAAAATAAAACAAAAGAAACACACACACACACACACACACAAACCCACAAAAGACACAGAGAGTAAGGAGAAAGGGAGTCAGATTCTTAAGAAAAAAAAAATTGTTCCTAATCTGAGCTTGAGTTTCCCTGCAGCAAACTTTTTATGTGTGATCATTAATGAGAAATCTGCAAAGCAGTAGAAGGCCAGGCTCAAGAACAAGTGAGAAAATGAAGAAATGAATATTTAGAAACTTCATACAGGGATTTAAAAAAAGGAAATACGAAATGGAGAATGGACAATATTGCTAATTAATCACTGCAGCAGACACAAAGCAACATGCAGAGATAAAAATGTTACAGGAGAGCCTGAGGAGAGCTCAAGTCTCTCCAGTTCTTTTTGTACAATGAATACAGAGTCATTCAGCAATTAAATGAGTTTTGGTCATTGCCAAATGTTAAAATTCCCTCTCTCCCTGTGCCTATGAAGAAAAATAGCTTTCATTTTCTAAGATCTTTCAATTTTCCCAGCTAATGCTAAAAAATTGAAGTGATTCTCATGAAATCCTTAAAGTTTAGTTCAAAAAGTAGAATGCCATTACCATGAATGCTCTTTGAGAAATATTCAACCTTCCCCTTAATCTAATAAAGATGTTTAAAAATGGAATATTACTGCTACTGTTATAAAATGACAGTGTGCAGAAGTAATATATAAATAGGAAAAGGAGCTTAGTTTTTCTTGGTAGTTGAATCCTGAGGTTGATTTAGTCCAGGAAACTCTCTTTCATATCTAATATTATCTAGTATGGAAGATGGGTATCATTGACATAATGAGACGAACAGAGTTTTCAGATGTTCTTTGTGTACAGAAGTATTAGGGGACTGAAATCCTGGTATCTATTTATAATTGTATCATCATATAAAACTTCTTTATATTCTAGGGTAGTAGAATTGCATGTTGTAATATACAAAGGGATGAGCTTACTGAAAAAGCAAAACATTCCACTAGAAATCTCTGCACTGACAATGACAACCAACCTTTTACTCCATTAGCTCTTCTATCTTCAATGACTTGTGTCTCCAGCCTGCAGCAGAGCTTATCACAGGGTTCCTGTGAGCTACAGTTCCTACTCAAGGTGAAACCCTCATGTGCATTAACATTTGCTATAAGTAGTATGATCTCACCCTACACTATCCATACAGAGTTCATGGTGCTATTTATGCTCAGGAAAGAAAATTATACAAGCTTATTCAACTGAATGTTCATATTGACATCAGTCCCCTGCATATATTCCACTGAAATGACTGAGGAAATGTAAGTTAGAATTAATTCATGATTGTCCTAGGATGAAAAGGAGAGAAAAAACTGAAAATCAGAGATCAACTACATTTACCATGGTGAGCACTGCCCATGTGTAGAATTGTTGATTCACAATCTTGTACACCTGAACCTAACCTAACATCGTAGGTCAACTATACTTCAATTAAAAAAAAAGTTTCTTGAAGATGCAAACACAAAGGAGTGATACTGAAAAATAAACTAGAGCAGAAACTAAATTTCAAAAGAATATCAGGAAACTGTCTACAATAGAGGTAGCAGCAACTGCCATAGCTATGGAAAAACTACAGAGAAGAAGAAGAAGAAGAAGAAGAAGAAGAAGAAGAAGAAGAAGAAGAAGAAGAAGAAGAAGAAGAAGAAGAAGAAGAAGAAGAAGAAGGAAAAGAAAAGAGAAGAGAAAAGAAAAGAAAAGAAAGAAAAGAAAAGAAGAGAAAAGAAAAGAAAAAACTATAGATCAAGAGCTGGTAAGAAGTAAGATAAGGATTGATAGGTGGTTTGTTAAAGAGTTATCTGAAGAAGTGTTTTGAGCTTGGGCTATCACCCCCATCACTTGCCATCATCTCCTCAATGCATTCTGATAGTTTCTAAGATAAAATGGTAACAATGATCTCTAAAAATGTCAGCTGATCTGTGTGAGGAAAAGCTATGGACCTGAGTATAGATATATGCATTCCAAAGTAAAGCCCTTTTTTGGTGTTGATGGGGATGGGACTTTGGAAGGGTATCCTGTCTTGCCAAATGACAGGTGGCATTCATGAGAAAATTTTTTAAAATGCTTGTTAATATGCTCTGAGAGATTTGGAAAAATAATGATTTATAAAACAAGAATAGATTGCCATAAAAAAGCAGTAAAGAAAAATAACTTTTAAATTTAAAAATACAATTGGTAGTCTAGAGGTTAATGCTGACCAACTGAGTTTAAATCTTCTGTATCCTCCCCAAATGAGATAAAATTAATACAAAAGTAAATATAATCACATAAAACTCACACTTTTCAGCATTGTTAGGAGACAGAGAAAATCATGGTCATCAAATCACATATAAGTGGATGAATAAAACAAATTCTAACAAGTATTGGAAACTACCTAAACTTCCAAATACAGGAGACTGGCTAAATAAACACAATGAAGTACTATGCAGCTATAACAAAGAATGAGATGATCCCTACAAACTGATATGGAATAATTTCCTGGATATATTGCTAAGTAAGAACACCAAAATGTAAAAAAAGCTTATAGAGCATATATGGTATGCTAATTTTAATAAAGAAGGACAAATTATACATATATTTACTTACCCATATGTACCTATGGATAGTATAATATATATGCATAGTATACATATTAGTATAATATATTTCAGTTACTTATGAACACTGAGCATGTATCTTCATGGTGGTAGAGATGATGTGAATAATGGTAAGCAAATACAGAATTACTTTTATAAGTTTATTTTTTATAGTAGAGTGGGTGAAGCAATTCTGCAACTATTTTAGTTATAGGATCAAGCAAATAACTAAATGTGTTGATGTTTTTGGGAGCCAGGAAGAAAGGTCATACATGTTTGGAAAGAGAAAAAGCAAGGAAGATCCTTATGGAGAAAAACTGGAAGGGAGATGTTGGTGTGAACTCATGAATTCTAAAATATGTATATGTATGTGTGCATGTACATATATGTGCATTCCTGTGTGTTTGTGTGTGTTTCAGCTTTATCTGTTGAGATATCCTAGAGACAGAGACATTCCCAGAATAATGGTTACCTCTAATACTCAGATCTTGCTCTGTAATACCATCCCCACTAAAAGTACTGGGACTCCTCAGAAAAGTAGTTGATCCAGAGCCAGCCAGGGAGGGGAAAGAGGTAGAATATCTTAAGAGATGCCTGGGTGGCTCAGCGGTTGAGCAGTCTGCCTTTGGCTCAGGGCTTGATCCTGGCGTTCTGGGATCAAGTCCCACATCAGGCTTCATTCGTGGAGCCTGCTTCTCCCTCTGCCTATGTCTCTGCCTCTATCTGTGTCTCTCATAAATAAATAAATAGAAAATCTTTAAAAATAAATCTTGTTAAGCCATATACAAGAAAATATTTTTTTAAATGATAGAGGCATGATATAAGGACACAGGAGCCAACACACATTAAGGGTGCTCCAACGGATGAAATGTGGAATAATTTGGTCATTAAAGTAATGAAGACTGTAATGAATTATAGATTCAAAAACCAGGATTCTATATGTCCCCTCCAAATAGGTAAATAAAAACATGAAGAAGGAAAGAGAACTCTTATTTATAGTAGAATGACTTCCAACCAGTAAATGTAGGGGAAGTACTGGAGTAGGAAAATTATTGTTTTGGGACCAAAATGGTAAAGATGGATTCAGATAATAATCGTGAATGGATGCTAAATCTGAGAAGGGAATTTTTTTTTCCAGTGTGAAGAAGGGAATATTTTTGAGAGGAAGGTATTTATGTGGTCTTAAATCATATTTCTACAGATTACTTATTAGATGCTAGAGAGAAACAGTAACTATATAGTGAAGAAATAAGACAACATCTTCACTGGATATCAGAAGTAACATCTCCATTAAGAGGCAAATGGACATTGAGGGCTGTATTAGTTGACTAGACAAAGTAACACAAGCTAGGAGCCTTAAACAACAGAAATTTATTGTCTCACAGTTCTGGAGGCTGGAAATCTAAAATTAAGGTATTGTCAAGGTTGATTCCTTCTGAGGGTTGTAGGGGAAGAATCTATCTTAAGCCTTTTTCCTTGGTGTATACATACATAAGTACATACATACATATGTACACAGAGAGACTATGTGCTCACATAAGGAAATGTGTGACTAAGCCAATAGGGCAAAATGTTAACAATTGGTGAATCTGGGTAAAGGACATTTAGATGTTTTTTATACTGCTTTTGCGAACTTTTCTGTAAGTTTGAAGTTACTTCTAAAGAGAAAGTTAAGAAAGATACAAATTGCTGCAATTTTAAAAAATCAGCAGGAAATATGTAAGAAAAGAGCTAGGAAATCTCAGAGCAAAATGACCAAGGGGTATGAGCCAATACACAACAGATGAGAAAACAGGTTAAGTCTAATCCATACAAGCAGAGTTGCAAGAGAGGGAAAGAGAGAAGAGAAAGGAAAAGTAGAGAATATTCAAAGAAATTATAGGAAGGTGTATTCCCAGAGATGAAGAAAGATTCATATTCATGTTGAAAGGACTCACTGAGCATCAAGAAGAATTAATAACAATTTAAAAAGGATCCACACTCAGTTCCGCTCTTGTGAAATTCAAGTACCCTAAGGATAAAGAGACCATAAGAAAGGACTTTGGAGCAAAAGGCAGGTTATTTACAAAATATCAAGACTCCAATCAACATCAAACTTGTCATCAGTGTACCAGATTCTAAAGAAAAAGGAGTAGTATCTTCAAAGTGAGATCTGCTGGTGAGAAGCAACAATGCTGGAATAGTAATGACGCCATACAAGTGTAGTAATGAAACCTGTAGTTTCATTCATTCATTTCATCATTCAATAGTAATGAAACCGGGTTTTTAATACTGTAGTTTGACCCTAACCAAATCACCAATCATGGATGAGGGCAGAGTGAAAACAGTTTTAGGTTTGTAATAATTCATAAATCTATTACTGACACACCCACTTTTCAAACGTACCAGAAAAATGAAAAAATGTATACATGAAAAAGAAAGACAAGGGATCCAAATTAGTGGGTGTAATCCAGAAGTATAACAAAAGCAAATCTAGAATAATGGATACTATGCAGAAAGGCTGGAAATTGTTGGTTCAAATTCAAATGGAAAAGTTTTCAAGATGTCTTCAAGAAGAGAATTAATTGTATGATTAAAACACTGGGTGGTCCTGATGATAAAGAGAAGTCATGTGATACCAATAATACAATAGTATAAAAAACAACATAATGAATGCAAGTCCTTGAGCCTCTTTCTTGAAAGAAGGTCTCAGGATGCCTGGGTGGCTCATCGGTTGGGCAGCTGCCTTGGACTCAGATCATGATCCCAGGGTCGGGGGTCGAGTCCTGCATCTGGCTCCTGTGAAGACCCTGCTTCTCCCTCTGCCTATGTCTCTGCTTCTCCTTCTCTCTCTCTGTGTCTCTCGTGAATAAATAAATCAATCTTTTTTTTTTTTTTAACAAAAAAGGTCTCTTCCCTTCCTCTTTCCCTTTTCTTTTTCTTCTCTGTTCTTCCTTCCTCTCCCTCCCTCCCTCCCCTCTCCCTTTCTTCCTTCCCCTCCTTCTTTCCTGTTATAATGTTATGGAGTGTGGAGAAAGGAGAAATTTCTTTTCAATTATCTTTTGAGAATGTTATATTTTCTTCTTAAATTAGGCTTTAGACTGTTGTCACATCTAATTCTTTTCATCGTACCTTTAGGAACCCCTTTCTGTTTTGAACAAACTGCCCCTTGATCTCAATTACTCCCTGAAATACTTCAGGAAACACTAGTGTCTCTACCTTTATATTCTTTTTCTATCCATGGAAAGGAGCACTTTACCATTGGCTCTGGACTGTTTGTCCTTTTCAATATTCACAAGTTTCAGCATTAAGTCACCCCCACTCTGAATTTGTGTCTTAATTTTCATATTTGAGAATTAACCAACTTTCCACTTTGTCCTCTAGTTCTGGTAGCTTGGACTCTGTTCCTCTTATTGGAGCTCCTGTGTCAAATATCTTCTAAATGTGCTGGTCACCTAGAACAGGTCCTGCCTCATTAGACATCAGAGCTGTCTGGTGGACTGCTACGTGGATCTCCACATGTGACTTGCTCCCACATTCACCTTTTGTGTCTAATCCTGACAACACCTTTTTACTTTCTTAAACCATTCCGATGTCACCTGCCCAACCTAGATTTCCATCTATTGGCTATTATCACTTTCCCTGGAATCCATCTAAAATTTTGAACATTTTAGAAAGTGGGTCTGGCCACTGAATGTGTATTTCTAGCTCTACACCTGAACTTTTCTGTTTGTCCAACCTGCTGAAAGAATACATCCATGCTCTCTACCTCCTTTCCCTTTCCTTTAACTGAAACCTGGTTTTTTCATGGTGATGCCATTGCTTTGTCCCACTTCACTTGTAACTTTTGCCCTGATTCAGTGAACAAGGACTATAGAGTAAAACCTTTGTCTGTACTGATGCATTCAGATCAGACTGTGTTCTTCACCATTATTATTTACACCTACACTTGTAAATACTAATCCTTGTTTGACCCTTGTCACCTCAAGCCTGACCTTTTGCAATACATCACAACTGTTTTCTTTCATTTTTCTCTCTGCCCACCAGTCCATTATGCCATTCTGCCAAGGTTATCTTTCTTAAAGAGAAAAACATTTCTGCTGAAAACTTCTCTTATTCCAAGTCCACAATGATTTTCTATCTCTTGGAAGGAATCATGAATAATCATTAATAATTCCTTGTCCTGGAGTCAAGTCCCTCTATTGCTTTTGAGTTACCTAATGATGCTGACTTAGACCTTCCATCTATGAAATGTTTATTAAAATGCCACTCTACGTAGGCAAGCCATTGAGAGACATGGCATGTAAAAGTTGTTTGGAGATTTTTTTTTTTTTTTTTATGATAGTCACAGAGAGAGAGAGAGAGAGAGGCAGAGACACAGGCAGAGGGAGAAGCAGGCTCCATGCACCGGGAGCCTGACGTGGGATTCGATCCTGGGTCTCCAGGATCGCGCCCTGGGCCAAAGGCAGGCGCCAAACCGCTGCGCCACCCAGGGATCCCTGTTTGGAGATTTTTGATCATTTCAAATATCACATAAATATTTTGTACTACCAACAATGAGCATAGCTCTGTTCCCAAGGAGACACAGTTGAAAAATGACCTTCACTGCAATATGTGGAAGGAACAGATCTTATTCTTTGATCGCAGAACTCACTTCTCATGTTTGTGTCCAGCACATCTCACTGTAGCATCCTGTGAGTGCTACATACCCCAAGTTATAAGATCACAAAATTCATTTAAAAGAGGGGATTGTAGGAAGAGTACTGAGACTATCTAAGTAATAAATGCAGTTTGGCCATTATGGAATGAAAACAAAATCAAATATGAATAGTTAGTAGCATTGGTAGAAATTTTCTCTTATGCCAGATATTTTATTCTTAATAAATCTGAACCAGATGCATATGTATTTGCTACATTGTTATTTAAAATGTGAACCCGACATTTCTAACCAACTCTGTCCCTGCTATACTTGGTATCAGTTACTATGGTCCCTGACCAGTATGGTATTATTATATTAAAGTTGTTTAGGCTGAGGAAAATTTCAATGTACCAGTCATAAATACCATCATATTCAAGACGTAGAACATTTCCATCATCTTCCCACCTCCAGCCCCAGGCACCCACTAATCTTGTTTTAGATTTATTTTTTAAGAATTTCACGTAAATGGAATGGTACAGGATTTTAAATTTGCTGTCTGGTTTCTATAAATCAATTTTTAAATGCCCTAATTTATTACATGCATGCACATGTGTGTGTGCACACACATATAACAAAATCTTAATGCTTGTTTTCTTTTAGTGATGGTAGTATAGCAGACATCTGTGACTCATTTCCCATTCCCATTCCTTCTCCTTCAATCATGAGCCCCAGTTCTCCTTATAGTGTCAAGTTGTCCACTACTGCAGCCTTTGTGCTCTGGGAGCGGGTTTCACCCCTGGCTCCCTGAGTTTATCAGTGCTGAACCTATAATGGATTCAAAGCCAGGCCCATTTGGAGCCAACACAAATATGAAGCTTTAGTTTTAGCCTTTGGAGTTGCAAAGTCTTTCTTTATCCATAGATTTGGAACTTTAGAGTACTTGGAAGTGTAGTCATGCTGCAGCCTTCAAGAGGTAGCCTACCTATCCCTGGGTGGCTCAGTTGTTTAGCGCCTGCCTTCAGTCCAGGGTGTGATCCTAGAGACCCGGGATCGAGGGCTCCCGGCATGAAACCTGCTTCTCCCTCTGCCTGTGTCTCTGCCTGCCTCTCTCAATCTCTCTGTCTTTCATGAATGAATAAATAAAAAAATAAAAATTAAAAAAAAACCTTATTCCTAAATCCTGTTCAAGCTATTTTGGTAACTGACAATATCCAGAATGGTTTCAGAATAATCTTACTTTCTATGAAGCTAACTTATAGTTAAGAGAACTTCAGTTTTTCTTAGCTATGTCAATATGTTATGGACTACATTTATCATTCTGTGTAGCTTTCTATCCCAGGCTAAGGGAACTATGACACATAATTTTCTTTTGAAATAACTCTTTGTAAGTAGTTGGCATGCATATTATTAATATGAGGCACTATATTAAACATAAACTCTCACAGAATAATTTTGATTATTGAATATTTGCTGAGAAACAGTCTGAGCTCCTGATCTTCGGGTAAAATTTGCTGAAATAAGAGAAGTTGAAACATAGGGGTAGGATGCAGGAGATGGATAGGTGTCATTTTTAAATAAAAGGAGCCAGAAGCTCTACATGGAAATCTGGAAAAAATAAATTATGTATTGTCTAGTACTTGCAGGCTGCTATAATAAACTGCCATAGACTGGGTGGATCATAAGAAAGAAAATTTACTTCTCATATTTCTGGAAGCTGGGAAATCCAAGATTAAAGGCATTGGCAGATCTAGTGTCTGGTGAGAATCTGCTTCCGAGGTTGTAGACAGCTGTCTTGTCTCTGTGTACTCCCATGATGGAAGGGGCCAGAGAGATCTCTGGGGTCTCTTTTATAAGGGTACTAATTCCATTCATGTGGGTTCCACCCTCATGATCTAAGCACCTCCCAAGATCCTGCCTCCAAATACCAGCACATTGGGGATTAGATTTCAACACATGAGTTTGCGGGGGGTTGAGGGGGAGGAACACACACATGCAGTCTATAGTATGTCATATTTCAGGAATTTGTTTTAGACACTAAATATATATAGATGAAAAATATCTTCCCACACTCAAGGACCTTAGCTATTTAGTGAGTGGTGACAGTTTGCGTGACTCTACTTAGCTCATGTGGGAGACCAGTTAAGACTTTTGGTGAAAAGCAAGAAAAACTGGCTTTGAATAGCAAAATGTTAACTTTTGGAAGGATCTGGCATAGTTCATTAAATAAAATAGAAGCTGAAGAACCAGGATGGAAATCGAACTTCAATAATAAAAAAAATATACAAAAAAAAAAGAACCAAGATGGAAAGGCAGGGATGCTTTGGGCATCACATAGAAAGGATTAACCTATAATTTCAACAAATCAGCTCCATAATTTCTCCCTCTTTTTGTCTGTCTCCTAAAAATGTTAAGTCCTAGAAAATAAATAGGCTGAGAAGGGCAAGGCATCTTGTCTTGATAAACTCATCAATTCTGCTTTTACCAGAATAATGGAGGAATACACACTAGACAGCAAAAGCCATGTTTACTACATTCATTTAGGATTTAACAGTGGTTATAAAACTTGACTACTCAAAGCCTCCACTCATGAGATGGATACTTCTTTTAGGATAACTCCTTATGGATACTTCCCATCTCATGAAATAATTTTGTAAAGTAACCTGCTCAACGCTGTTCATATACTAAGCTGTCAATAAATGGTAGCAGTTCTACTGCTTTTGTCATTCCAAAATGTTGCTTTTTATATTTTCTTAATATATTTCATTATATTGTCCTGGGATAAGTTCATATTAGGTCACTCCTTTAGAATATCTGAAGATAGTGGCATGACAATCACTCTACTAGCATTTTTTTTTTAAAGATTTTATTTATTTATCACGAGAGACACAGAGAGAGAGGCAGAGACACAGGCAGAGGGAAAAGCAGGTTCCCTGCAGGGAGCCAGTTGTGGGACTCGATCCTAGGACCCTGGGATCATGACCTGAGCCAAAGGCAGATGCTCAACCACTGAGCCACCCCGGTACCCTCTACCAGTACATTTTGGAACCAGCCTGGACAAGAAGGAAAACTAACCTTTGACCTGGAATGAGACCTGAACAAGAAGTGGAGCAAAAACTGGGGAACTGACTTGACTGGGCTTTAGGGTTTGGGCCAGGTATAGGATTCAGGGTTTAAGGAAGCATACCTGTTCTCATCTACAATTTATGGCAATGACTTTTTGGTTCCAATGTTTAACATCCTTGTAATAGAATTAGGTATCTACCCAGTTGCCATGGCCTTATCTTTCTGCCCCTTGACTTTAGTTCATATGGCTTGCTCTGACCAATGGAATGTTTGATGTTAATGAGTGGAGGCTTGACTATGCTTGCGCTTTAGGGCTACTTACTCATCTGCCATTCTCATGAGAACAGAATAAAACACATGGCCCCAGAAGAGGCACATGGAACAGAGCCACCCAAGCTGAACCTCAGATGCATTACTGAGAAACAGATGCTTACTGTTATGTTTCATAAAATTTTAGGGTAGCTGGTGAGCAGCATTATTGCGGGAATAAGTGATTGATACGCTATTTTAAAAATTCTTTATATAAAATTAGGAGAGGGAATATTAGAGGATGTGCAACAATCTCTAGCACAGATCACTAAGAACCTCCAAACTGGCAATGAATTGAAATTTGATGGATGTATTTTCAGATATGATAGTTATAAAAACTTTGCACTTCACTGAAATGATGCTCCACCATTTTATAATGTAGAATTCACAAATTATACTTATTACAATATTGTTAGAGGATCTCTTTTTTAAATTATGTGACTCCATCAATTAATGAAAAAATATGAAAATTTTAAGCAGAACTTAATTTAATATTCTTTTAAGTGTCCATGAGAATTATAAAAGGATAATGACATTTGAAAGTTATTTTCAATTTTAAGAAGTTAATTGTTTCATGTCTGAATAAAGTGACAAAGCAGTACTAAAAGATCTCAACTGAGTATGTAGAAGGCAAGTTCTATTTTTAACATTATTTAAACAGAAGAAATGGATTAACATTTAAGTGAATAATATTAAGTAATAAAAAACAAATTTTTTACTTAAAATTATTATAAGATTGTCATAATATGCCTTCATTTTCTCCTAGTGGTGTATTTCTTTTATTCCTTTGTAAAGATGTCATGCAAACTTTGGAAACAAAAAGTTATTTTCAAGGAGTGTTTTTTTCCTTTTCTCTAGACTTTTGTATAGTTGAATTGTAAATGATCATAATGTTAGTCAGAGCGTTCCCACGGCAGAGTTTCCAAGAGATCGAAATAGTTCAACTAAACCATAGGACAACAGTAGACGCTGTGGGTTAAAAGCTATTTCTGGAAAAAAAAAAAAAAGCTATTTCTGCATAGATGAAGTGACAAAAATTTAAATTTATTAAATAACCCAAGTAAATATTAAAGATCCATCAATTAGGAAGAATATAAAAGGAAAATTGAGTGTGAGTAATGATACTGGTTACTACTTGTTCATTTGCCTATTTCTATAAGCAAGCTACCCCAAAATTAAAATCATGCACAAAGATCATTATTTTTTATTTTTTTATTTTATTCAAATTCAATTTGCCAGCATATAGTATAACACCCAGTGCTTATCACATCATGTTCCCTCTTTAATGCCTATCACCCAGCTACCCCATCCTGCCACCCACCTCTCCTTCTGCAACCCTTTGTTTGTTTCCCAGAGTTAGGAGTCTCTCATGGTTTTTCTTCCTCCTTAATTTTTCCCCACTCAGTTCCCCCCTTCCCTTAAGGTCCCTTTCACTATTTCTTATATTCCACATATGAGTGAAACCATATGATAATTGTCTTTTTCTGACTGAATTATTTCACTCAGCATAACACCTTCCAGTTCCATCCATATCAATGTAGAAGCTAAGTATTCATCCTTTCTGATGGCTGAGTCATCATATTCCATTGTGTGTGTGTGTGTGTGTGTGTGTGTATAAATTTTTTAACCATTTTCACAAAAAAATGACAGTGCTATGCTAGAGAAGAAAATATTAATTGGGGGGGATTTACTCATAGTGGCAAGACTGACTTTTATCAATACAGAATAAATATTAACAGCATTCTTGAGCCAATGTTGAGACCCAACAAAATGTAGGAACCGAGCTAGATGTAATAAATAATTATCCAGAGAAAAAGATGGCGCATTCTCAGAAGATAAAACCGTCTTTGTAAACTGATGCATGTCAATTAGTCCCATCCTCACAGCTCACCTTCAAATCACAGGACTGTCTCAGGCTACATTAAAGGGCCATCCTCTAAGGAGAGCAGAGGACAGGAACTCTATTATCCTTACAGTGAAATGCAAAACAACTGCAGAAAATCCTGTGGTAAATAGAACACAGTTTAATAAGTAGATTGGATATGATCTAACTATAAAATTTAGGTAACAAGAGTCAAGTGTTACATATGGCAGGACTGAAAAAAATATATATATATATCCCACCTTCTTTATTCATTCATCTGACAAAGGACAATTCAGCTCCTTCTACAGTTTGGCTATTGTGGACACTGCTGCTATGAACAGTGGGGTGCAGGTGTCCCATCATTTTACTACATCTGTATCTTTGGGGTAAATACCCAGTATTTATTGTTGGGTTGTAGGGTAGCTCTATTTTTAACTTCTTGAGGAACCTCCGCACTGTTTTCCAGTGGCTGCACCAGCTTGCATTCCCACCAACAGCGAAGAGGGTTCCCCTTTCTCACATCCTCACCAACATTTGGTGTTTCCTGTGTTGTTAATTATAGCCATTCTCACTGATGTAAAGTGGTATCTCATTGTGGTTTTGATATATATTTCCCTGATGACAAGTGATATGGAGCATTTTTTCATGTGCTTATTGGCCATATGTAGTCTTCTTTGGAGAAATGTCTCTTCATATCTTCTGCCCATTTTTGACTGGATTGTTTATTTTCGGGGTTTTGAATTTGTAAGTTCTTGATAGATCTTGGATGCTAGCCCTTTATCTGATATGTCATTTGCAAATATCTTCTCCAGTTCTGTAGGTTGCCTTCTGGTTTTGTTGACTCTTTCCTTTGCTGTGCTTTTTATCTTGGTAAAGTCCCAATAGTTCATTATTGCTTTTGTTTCCTTTGTTACACATATGTCTTGCAGGAAGTTGCTGCAGCTGAGGTCAAAAAGGCTACCTGTGTTCTCTTCCAGGATTTTGATGGATTCCTGTCTCATATTTAGATCTTTCATCATTTTCAGTTTATCTTTGTGTGTGGTGTAAGAGAATAGCCTAGTTTCAGTCTTCTGCATGTGGCTGTCCAATTTTTCCAACACCAATGTTGAAGAGGCTTTTTTCCATTGGATATTCTTTCCTGCTTTGTCAAAGAATAGTTGACCATGGAGTTGAAGGTCCATTCTGGGTTCTCTATTCTGTTCCATTGATCTATGTGTCTGTTTTTGTGCCAGTACCATACTGTCTTGATTATAGCTTTGTAATACAGCTTGAAGTCAGGCATTGTGATGCCTCCAGCTTTGGTTTTCTTTTTCAACATTCCTCTGGCTATTCAGAATCTTCTCTGGTTCCATACAAATCTTAGGATTATTTGTTCCAACTCTGTGAAGACAGTCTATGGTATTTTGATAAGGATTGCATTGAATGTGTAAATTTCTCCGGATAGCATAGACATTTTCACAATATTTATTCTTCCAACCCAAGAGCATGGAAAATTTACCCATCTCTTTGTGTCTTCCTAAGTGTTCTGTAGTTATTGAGTACAGATCCTTTACCTCTTTGGGTAGGTTTATTCCTAGGTATCTTATGCTTTTTGGTGCAATTATAAATGAGATCAATTCCTTAATTTCTTTCTTCAGTCTCATTGGTAGTGTATAGAAATGCAACTGATTTCCGTGCATTGACTTTGTATCCTGACACATTGCTGTATGAGTTCTAGCAATTTTGGGATGGAGTCTTTTGGGTTCTCCATATATAGTATCATATCATCTGCAAAGAGTGAGACTTTGACTTCTTTGCCAATTTGTGTTTTTTTTTAATATTTTATGTATTTATTCATGAGAAACAGAGAGAGAGAGAGACAGAGACAGAGATAGAGACAGAGACAGAGACACAGGCAGAGGGAGAAGCAGGCTCCATGCAGGAAGCCCGATGTGCGGGCAGCCCTAGTGGCCCAGTGGTTTAGCGCCGCCTTCAGCCCGGGATATGATCCTGGAGACCCAGGATTTAGTCCCATGTCAGGCTCGCTGCATGGAGCCTGCTTTTCCCTCTGCCTGTGTCTCTGCTTCTTTCTCTCTGTCTCTCATGAATAAATAAATAAATAAAATCTTAAAAAAAAAAAAAAAAAAAAGAAGCCCGATGTGGGACTCGATCCTGGGACTCCGGGATCATGCCCTGAACTAAAGGCAGATGCTTAACCACTGTGCCACCCAGGTGTCCCTTCTTTGCCAATTTGAATGCATTTCATTTATTTTTGTTGTCTGATTGCTCTAGGACTTCTAGTATTATGTTTAACAACAGTGGTTAGAGTGAGCATCCCTGTCGTGTTCCTGACCTTAGGGGAAAAGGTCTCAGTTTTTCCCCCTTGAGAATAATACTTGCTGTGGGCTTTTTGTAGATGGCTTTTATGATGTTGAGTTATGTTCCCTCTATCCCTACACTTTGAAGAGTTTTAACAGGAAAGGATGCTGCATTTTTGTCCAATGCTTTTTCTGCACCAATTGAGAGGATCATATGGTTCTTGTCTTTTCTTTTATTAAAATGTGATCTATCATGTTGACTGATATACAAATGTTGAGCCACTCTTGTACCCTAGGGATAAATTCCACCTGGTCATGGTGAATAATCCTTTCAATGTACTGTTGGATTTTATTGGCTAGTGAGTATTTTGGCATCCATGTTCATCGGGGACATTAGCCTGTAATTCTTCTTTTTGATGGGCTCATTGTCTGGTTTGGGGATCAAGGCCTCATAGAATAAGTTTGGAAATTTCCTTTCCATTTCTATCTTTTGAAACTGCTTCAGAAGAATAGGTATTATTTCTTCTTTAAGTGTTTGATAGAATTCCCTTGGGAAGCCATCTGGTCCTGGACTTTTGTTTCTTGGGAGGTTTTTGATGACTGCTTCAATTTCCTTGCTGGTTATTGGTCTGTTCAGGTTTTCTATTTCTCCCTGTTTCAGTTTTGGTAATTTATAGGTTTCCAGAAATGCATCAATTTTTTCCAGATTGCCTAATTTGTTGACATACAGATATTCATAATACATTCTTAAAATCATTTGTATTTCACAAGGATCATTTATTGTTAATATCTCTCAAAGATCTGAGGATAGACTGGATTCAGCTAGGCATTTTTCACTGAGGATGTCTCCTACAGTATAGGCAGATAGTGGCTGGGGCTAGAGATATCTTGATGGCTTCTCAGCTCACATGTCTGACACATGAACTGCTCTGAGCACACTAAAAAAGCACACCTAATGGGGTGGGTTTCAAAATATATTTGCTCCCTGCTTATCCAGTAACATTCTAATTAATATTGCTGGGAAGATGGTGGAGTAGGAGGACCCTAAGCTTGCCTTGTCCCACAAGTACAACTAGATAACACATCAGGTTAATAACCCAGAAAACTACTTGAAGACCCTGAAGACTGGCAGAAGGAATTCCACAATCAAAGGTAGAGGAGAGTCCACCTTGATGAACATAAGAAAGGTGGAGAGGTGATTTGAAACCTGAACAGACCATGGCTGCCTATGAAGGGGAGGGAGTCAGGGGTGCTGAGTAGGGTAAGAAACAGACCGTCGGGATCCCTGGGTGGTTCAGCGGTTGAACGTCTGCCTTCAGCTCAGGGCATGATCCTGGGGTTCCAGGATCGAGTCCCATATTAGGCTCCCTGCATGGAGCCTGCTTCTCCCTCTGCCTGTGTCTCTGCCTCTTGCGTGCGCTCTCTCTCTCTCTGTCTCTCATGAATAAATAAATAAAATCTTAAAAAAAAAAAAAAAAAGAAAGAAAGAAACAGATTGTCACACAGGGAAGCTTGCAAGGGGAAAACAAATTCAATACATTTGGATTTGAAAGTGACAGGGACTGAATTTCAACAGTTCTTACAACCAGCAGGATTTAAGCCTGGCCTGGTTAGTACTTGGATGGAATTCTAAACATGAGCAAACTCAGCTCTGGGAGCACCCTGAAGGTGTTAAGAAATTGAGTCCCCATCCTTAAAGAGATAGTATGCCAAACAACCTTAGGAGATACAGCACAGAACCAGCAGTTTGAAAAACTGCCAGGGAAAGAAAGGAGGGAGAGTGATTAACTCATCACAGGGCATGTCCTAGAGATACAGGGATTTCAGAGAGACTCCTCTAGGAACAAAGGAATTGGTAGGCACCACTTCCCTCCCCTAACCAACCCCTGGGATAAACACATGGCCACCTGCAGGAACCACCTCAGTGCCCACACTCCCTACTTAACTTGTTAGTACCAAGCCCTGCCCCCATCACTTCAGCAGACCCACCCTTCCCTGTCACACATGCCTCAGTCCTGGTGCTGCCAGTTCATGCCCTCAGAAGACCAGTGCAAATCTTCCCAGCAACATAATCCCTAACTTTTGTGGGAGCCTTTGTCCCGGTGGTGGCAGCCCATGTACTCTTTGCAGATATGCTTAACCAGTCCAGATATGAAGCAGGGGCTCCAGGTCTCCATTTAGCAAGCAGACAGGTTATGTACCTTGCTAAAACCCACTCCACCTCAACTGTGGACCAAACACTGCCCACTACAAGCAAGAAAGCCACTGCAGCTAACTGGATTGAAGGAAAAAGTGACCAGAACAAAACAGGACACATGCAACACACACAGGAGTCATTCCCTGAAGTGCCAGGTCCTGGAGACCAGGGGTCATGGCACTACAGGGCATTACTAGCCCTCTTCTTCATAAGGCCACTATTTACAAGAGCAGAGGATGTAGCCGGCTTTCCTAGTACATGGGAACAGATACAGATACTTAGACAAAATGAGAAGACAGAAATGTACGTTCTAAATGAAAGAACAGGACAAAATCATAGCAAGAGAACTAAATGAAACAGAGATAAGTAATATGCCTAACAGAGAACTTAAAGTAATAGTCACAAAGATACGAGATATGAGAAAAGAGTGGAGGACCTCAGTGAGACCCTCAATAGATAGAAAACAAAAAAGAACCAGTTAAAGATGAAGAACTCAGTAATGGATATTAAAAATAAACTAATTCAAATAAATAGTAGACAAGATAAAGCAGAACAGATCAGTGACCTGGAGACCAGAGTAATGGAAAGCAATCAAGTGGAACAACAAAGAAAAAAATAATTTAAAAAAAATGAAAACAGATTAAGGGAATTAAGTGATACATTCAGCATAATAACATTCACATTATAGGGATCCAAAAAGAACAGAGAGAAAAGGGGGCAGAACAATTATTTGAAGAAATAATAGAAAACTTCCCTGAATCTAGGGGATGGGGACAAATACTCAGATCCAGGAGACACACAGAACCCAAGGAGGTCCATACCATAGTAATTACAATGGCAGAAAGTAGTGATAAAGAGAGAATTTTTAAAGTAGAAAGAGAAAAGAAAATAGTTACATGCAAGGAAATTCTGTAAGGCTATAAGCTGAATTTTTGGCAGAAATTTTGCAGGCCAGATGGGTGTCATGATATATTAAACATGCTCAGCAAAAAAATTCTGCAAACAAGCCTATCCATCAGGGCTATCATTCAGAATAAAAGGAGAGAGAAAGAGTTTCCCAGACGAAAAAGAAGTTAGAGGAATTCATCACCACCAAATAAGCCCTACAAAAAAATGTTACAAGGGACGCTTAGTGGAAAGGAAAAACTATAAGTAGATGAAAGAAAAGTAGAAAGCAAAAAGCAGTAAAATTAAGCATAACTACAAAAATCAGTCAAGGGATTCACAAAATAAAGGATGTAAAGTGTGACACCATATGATATGATAAAACCTTATTAGCTGGATATTTCAAGGAGGTAAAATCAAGTAATCTTATTGAGACATACAGATTAGGTCCTCTACCCCCTGCCTTTTGATGGATTTTAATGAGTGAAGCAAGAGCACCAACCTGGAGGGAATGTGTTTTGTCACACCAAAGAGATGAAATTTTTGTAAATTTACATCTCACTTAGATTGCAAATTCATTGCCATAGGCCAATTTGCTTTCATCATCTAAAATTCTATAGGAGATAGGGATGAGTTTAAAGAAGAAACCATACCTATTCTCCTAAAGCTGTTTGGAAAGATAGAAAGAGATGGAGTACTTCCAAATTCGTTCTATGAGGCCAGCATCACCTTAATTCCAAAACCAGACAAAGACCCCACCAAAAAGGAGAATTATAGACCAATATCCCTGATGAACATGGATGCAAAAATTCCCAACAAGATACTGGCCAATAGGATCCAACAGTACATTAAGAAAATTATTCACCATGACCAAGTAGGATTTATCCCCGGGACACAAGGCTGGTTCAACACCCGTAAAACAATCAATGTGATTCATCATATCAGCAAGAGAAAAACCAAGAACCATATGATCCTCTCGTTAGAGGCAGAGAAAGCATTTGACAAAATACAGCATCCATTTCTGATCAAAACTCTTCAGAGTGTAGGGATAGAGGGAACATTCCTCAACATCTTAAAAGCCATCTACGAAAAGCCCACAGCAAATATCATTCTCAATGGAGAAGCACTGGGAGCCTTTCCCCTAAGATCAGGAACAAGACAGGGATGTCCACTCTCACCACTGCTGTTCAACATAGTACTGGAAGTCCTAGCCTCAGCAATCAGACAACAAAAAGACATTAAAGGCATTCAAATTGGCAAAGAAGAAGTCAAACTGTCCCTCTTCGCCGATGACATGATACTCTACATAGAAAACCCAAAAGCCTCCACCCCAAGATTGCTAGAACTCATACAGCAATTCAGTAGCGTGGCAGGATATAAAATCAATGCCCAGAAGTCAGTGACATTTCTATACACTAACAATGAGACTGAAGAAAGAGAAATTAAGGAGTCAATCCCATTTACAATTGCACCCAAAAGCATAAGATACCTAGGAATAAACCTAACCAAAGAGGTAAAGGATCTATACCCTAAAAACTATAGAACACTTCTGAAAGAAATTGAGGAAGACACAAAGAGATGGAAAAATATTCCATGCTCATGGATTGGCAGAATTAGTATTGTGAAAATGTCAATGTTACCCAGGGCAATATACACGTTTAATGCAATCCCTATCAAAATACCATGGACTTTCTTCAGAGAGTTAGAACAAATTATTTTAAGATTTGTGTGGAATCAGAAAAGACCTCGAATAGCCAGGGGAATTTTAAAAAAGAAAACCATATCTGGGGGCATCACAATGCCAGATTTCAGGTTAGACTACAAAGCTGTGGTCATCAACACAGTGTGGTACTGGCACAAAAACAGACACATAGGGATCCCTGGGTGGCGCAGTGGTTTAGCGTCTGCCTTTGGCCCGGGGCGTGATCCTGGAGACTCGGGATCGAATCCCACGTCAGGCTCCCGGTGCATGGAGCCTGCTTCTTCCTCTGCCTGTGTCTCTGCCTCTCTCTCTCTCTCTCTCTGTGTGTGTGACTATCATAAATAAATAAAAATTTAAAAAAAAAAACAGACACATAGATCAATGGAACAGAATAGAGAACCCAGAAGTGGACCCTGAACTTTATGGTCAACTAATATTTGATAAAGGAGGAAAGACTATCCATTGGAAGAAAGACAGTCTCTTCAATAAATGGTGCTGGGAAAATTGGACATCCACATGCAGAAGAATGAAACTAGACCACTCTCTTTCACCATACACAAAGATAAACTCAAAATGGATGAAAGATCTAAATGTGAGACAAGATTCCATCAAAATCCTAGAGGAGAACACAGGCAACACCCTTTTTGAACTCGGCCACAGTAACTTCTTGCAAGATACATCCACGAAGGCAAAAGAAACAAAAGCAAAAATGAACTATTGGGACTTCATCAAGATAAGAAGCTTTTGCACAGCAAAGGATACAGTCAACAAAACTAAAAGACAACCTACAGAATGGGAGAAGATATTTGCAAATGACATATCAGATAAAGGGCTAGTTTCCAAGATCTATAAAGAACTTATTAAACTCAACACCAAAGAAACAAACAATCCACTCATGAAATGGGCAAAAGACATGAAGAGAAATCTCACAGAGGAAGACAGAGACATGGCCAACATGCACATGAGAAAATGCTCTGCATCACTTGCCATCAGGGAAATACAAATCAAAACCACAATGAGATACCACCTCACACCAGTGAGAATGGGGAACATTAACAAGGCAGGAAACAACAAATGTTGGAGAGGATGCGGAGAAAAGGGAACCCTCTTACACTGTTGGTGGGAATGTGAACTGGTGCAGCCACTCTGGAAAACTCTGTGGAGGTTCCTCAAAGAGTTAAAAATAAACCTGCCCTACGACCCAGCAATTGCACTGTTGGGGATTTACCCCAAAGATACAGATGCAATGAAACACCGGGACACCTGCACCCCGATGTTTATAGCAGCAATGGCCACGATAGCCAAACTGTGGAAGGAGCCTCGGTGTCCATCGAAAGATGAATGGATAAAGAAGATGTGGTTTATGTATACAATGGAATATTCCTCAGCTATTAGAAATGACAAATACCCACCATTTGCTTCAACATGGATGGAACTGGAGGGTATTATGCTGAGTGAAGTAAGTCAATCGGAGAAGGACAAACATTATAGGTTCTCATTCATGTGGGGAATATAAATAATAGTGAAAGGGAATATAAGGGAAGGGAGAAGAAATGTGTGGGAAATATCAGAAAGGGAGACAGAACGTAAAGACTGCTAACTCTGGGAAACGAACTAGGGGTGGTAGAAGGGGAGGAGGGCGGGGGGGTGGGAGTGAATGGGTGACGGGCATGCGGGTTATTCTGTATGTTGGTAAATTGAACACCAATAAAAAATAAATTAAAAAAAAAAAGGAGATAGGGATGACCCAAACCAAGTTGCATTCAACATAATGTTAAGCTAATGAGGTTCTGTTAGTTTGGGGGAGTTTTTTTTCTTTTAATCTGAAGGAAAACCTGTTTGGGGCTTCTACACACTAAAGAGAAAATTTTGGCATAGACTAGTATTCAGTCTGGTGCCAAACTTCCAATGGAATTCAAATCCACGGAATAGAAGTTTGATCCATAGAGGCTATCCTAATAAATTCCTCCTTTACTTTGATCTATTTGATGGTCTTAAAATTTCCTGTTTCAAACAGCTACATTACTTGATTAAAACAATGTTAAAATTAAAGAAAAAAAAAACTTGGGAGGGAGAGGAGAAAGAATGGGTTCAAACATAAGCAACCACCAACTTAGTATCAACTGCCATATGCAGAAGATGTTATATACAAATCTAATAATAACCACAAATTTAAAAACTGGTAGTTTTTTTGCAAAAAATAGAGTAAGGAATCTAAGTATATCACTAAGCCAGCAAACCGTGTGAGAAAAAATAAGAATGAAACAGAACTACACAAACAACCATAAAACAACAAAAAGGCAATTAAGTTCATACCTATCAATAATTACTTTGAATATAAATAAACTAAACACTCCAATCAAAAGACATAGGGTGGTAGAATGGATAATAAAGTAAAACCCATCTCTATGCTGCCTACAAGAGCTTCATCTTAGGGACGCCTGGGTGGCTCAGTGGTTGAGCCTGTGCCTTTGGCTCAGGGTGTGATCCCAGGATCCAGGATCAAGTCCCGCATCAGGCTCACTGCTGATATCCTGATTCTCCCTCTGCCTCCTCCTTCTCCCTCTTTCTTTCTGTGTCTCCCATGAAAAAATAAATAAATCTTTAAAAAAAAGTCTCATCTCAGAACACATGCTGACTGACACTAGGGAAGGGAAAGCATCTATCATGCAAATGGAAATGAAGTAAAAGCCAGGGTAGCAAACTTACATCAGACAAAACAGACTTTAAGACAAAGACTATAACAAGAGACAAAGTAGGACACTATATAATCCAACAAGGGAACAATCCAACAAGAAGATATAACAATTGTTAAGTATTTATGCACTCAACATGGGAGCACCCAAATACATAAAGCAGCTAATAACAAACATAAAGGAAGTAATCAGTAGTAATACAACAATAGTATAAGACTTTAACACCCTACTTACATCGATGGATAGATTATCCAAACAAAATCAACAAGGAAACGGCAGCTTTGATTTACACATTTGACCAGATGTATCTAACTGATATATTCAGAACATTCCATCCTAACATAGCAGAATACACATTCTTTTCAAGTGCAGATGGAATAGTCTCCAGAATAGATCACATACTAGATCACAAAAAAGTCTCAACAAATTAAAAAAGACTGAAGTCATACCATGCATCTTTTCTGACCACAGTGGTATGAACCTAGCATCAACCACAAGAAAAGCTCTGGAAAGAACACAAATACATCGAGATTAAAAAATATGCTACTACACAGCAAATGGGTCAACTAAGAAATCGAAGAAGAAATTAAAAATTACATGGATATGAATGAAAATAAAACACAACAGTCCAAAATCTTTGGGAAGCAGCAAAAGCTATTCTAAAATGGAAGTTTAAAGTAAGTTAAGACACAAGGAAAATTTCAAATAATTAACCCAAAGGAGCTGGGGGGGGGGGGACCCAAAACAAGCAGAAGGAAGGATATAATGAGGATTAAGGAAGAAATAAATGAAATAGACTGATTAGGAACAATGAAATTGAATCAGTAATAAAAAAAAAAAAAACTCCCCAAAACAAAAGTCTAGGTCCAGATGACACTTAAAGAAAAATTAATACCTATTCATTTCAAACTATTCCAAAAAATAGAAGAGAAAGGAAAGCCTCCAAATTCATTCTATGAGGCCAGCATTACCTTGATACCAAAACCAGGTAAAGACATTACAAAAGAAAAGAACTACAGGCCAATATCTCTGATAAACATAGATGCAAAAAATCCTCAGAAAATACTAGCAAATCAAATCTAACAATACAGTAAAAAAATCATTCTCCATGATCAAGTGGGATTTATTCCTGAGATGCAAGAGTTGTCCAATATTTGGAAATCAATCAACATGACACATCACATCAATGAGAGAATTGTAAGAACCATATAATCATTTCAAGAAATGGTGAAAAAGCATTTGACGCAGTACAATAGTCATTCATAATAAAAACCCTTAATACAGTTGGTTTATTTTTATTTATTTATTTTTTTTTAATTTATGACAGTCACACACACAGAGAGAGAGGCAGAGACACAGGCAGAGGGAGAAGCAGGCTCCATGCACCGGGAGCCCGACGTGGGATTCGATCCCGGGTCTCCAGGATCGCGCCCTGGGCCAAAGGCAGGCGCCAAACCGCTGCGCCACCCAGGGATCCCAATACAGTTGGTTTAGAGGGAGCATCTCTCAATATAATAAAAGCCTTCTATGAAAAACCCACAACTAGGGGATCCCTTTTCACCATTTGCAGATGACATGACAATATACTGAAAACCCTGAAGACTCCACCAAAAAACTGCTACAAACAATAAGTGGATTAATTAAGGTTACAGGATACAAAAATCAATGTACAGAAATCTGTTGCCTTTCTATTCTTTAAAAGTGAAATAGCAGAAAAAGAAATTAAGAAAACAATCCCACTTACAATTGCACCAAAAATAATAAAACACTTAGGAATAAATTTCACAAAACAGACAGAAGACCTGTACTATGAAAACTATGAAACATCAATGAAAGAAATTGAGGATGACACAAACAAATGGAAAGATATTCCATGCTCATGGATTGCAAGACAAACATGTTAGAATGTCCATACTACCCAAAGCAATCTACACATTTAATGCAATCACTATCAAAATACCAACAGCATTTTTTCATAGAACAAGAATAAATCATCCTAAAATTTGTATTGGAATCATGAAAGACCCTGAATAACCAGAGCAGTCTTGAAAGAGAAGTACAAAACTGAAAGTGTCACAATTCCAGATATCAAGATATACTGCAAAGATGCAGATATCAAAGCAATATGAAACTGGCACAAAAATAGACACACAGGTCTATAAAACAGAACAGAGACCCCAGAAATAAACCCATGATTATGTGGTCAATTAAAATTTGACAAAGGTGGCAAGAATATACAACAAAAAAAAGATAATCTCTTCTATAAATGGTGTTGGAAAAACTGGACAGTTAAAAAAAATGGAACTGGACTGTTTTCTCACACACAAAAAAACCCTTAAAATGGAGTAAAGACCTAAATCTAAGACCTGAAACCATAACAATCCTTGCAAAGAGTCTAGCCAATAATTTCCCTGATATTATCCACAGCAACATTTTTCTAGGTAAGTATCCTGAGGCAAGGGAAACAAAAGCAAAACTAAACTACTATATATCAAAATAAAAAGCTTCTACATAACAAATGAAAGAATCAACAAAACAGAGACAATCTACTGAATGGGAGAAAATATTCACAAATGATATATCCAATAAGGGATTAATATATAAAGGATTTATACAACTCAATGCCAAAAAAACCCCCAATAACCAAAAAATCATTTAATGGATTAAAAATGGGCAGAAGCCATGAACAGACATTTTTCCAAAGAAGACATCCAGATAGATTATTCATGAGAAGAAGATGGAAGGCCCATCATGTCACCCTGGGACTTGATTTTCTAAAAATTTTTCCAATGTGTACAATTTGTTATTGGCAAAAAGGTCACAAATATGTAATTTACATATAGGTATGCACCCTGAAACAATTTGAAGGATGGAGCGCACATTCAAAAAGCAAGATGTGGGGCAGTCAGTTAAGCAGTTGACTCTTGGTGTTAGCTTAAGTTATGATCTCAGAGTCCTGGGATCCATCCCTGCGTCGGCTCTATGCTCAGTGGGTGTCTCCCTCTGCTCTTCTATCTGTTCAAGTCCTCTCCTCTCCCCCTAAAATAAATAAATATTTTTAAAAACTAAACAAAAAACAAGATGTTAGTTACCTTCAACCATCCCTATTCCTTTGGTGTCATCCAGGAATTCTTTTATCTTTACTTAAATTAATAATCTCAGGGCTGTGCCCAGGGCATATGTTCTGTGCTTATTAAATGAATGAATGATTTTTGGTTACTGAATGTACCAGAAAACTTGGGTCACCATAACAACATATTCTCTCCCTAAAAGTAGATGTTTATAGGCAGGCAAGTCATATTCTAATTAGAAACTTGCTTGAGGAACACAAAATTATGACAGGAAAAGGCAGTTATTGGTGTTAATATCTCTAGGCTACAACAGCCAAATCTGGTTAATTTCCAGAGTGACATACTTGCCATAGGAGTGAGAAAGATTAGGTCTATGGGCTGATGGACCAAGTCACTAGGTTGACTTCTAGTCTTTTGGCCATTCCATCCCTTAGCTATGTAAACTAGATGTTATAAACTACTGGATTAGGGACACCTGTGTGGCTCAGCGGTTGGGCATCTGCCTTTGGGTCAGGGCGTGATTCTTGGGTCCAGGGATCGAGTCCCACATGGGGCTTCCTGCATGGAACCTGCTTCTCCCTTTGCCTATGTCTCTGTCTCTCTCTCTATGTCCTTCATAAATGAATAAATAAAACATTTAAAAAAAGGGCAGTCCCGGTGGCCCAGCGGTTTAGTGCCACCTTCAGCCTGGGGTGTGATCCTGGAGACTGGGAATGAGTTCCACATCGGGCTCCCTGGATGGAGCCTGCTTCTCCCTCTGCCTGCCTCTCTCTCTGTCTGTCATGAATAAATAAATAAAATCTTTAAAAAAATAAAATAAACTACTGGATTAAGATTTTGCTTTCTTTTTTTTTTTTTTTTAAGATTTTGCTTTCTAAGTCTCATATTCTAGCCCTGCCTCATTCAGATTCTTCATTTCTTCTGTTTTTAATTTTTCGACCCTGTTTTGTCTTTTATAATTTCTGCCTTCAGTATTTAGGCATTTCTCAGTGTGAGAATATTTCTTTTCCTACAATGCCTTTATAATTTCATTTTGTGATTAAATCTTTCAGTTATTGAGAATTTTGTATGGTATGAGGAATGATGTACACCTCTTCCTAAATTATCTTAAATGAGTAATTATTGATTTATGCTGCATGCTGTTAATCTTTTGTATATTCAAAAAACTCCAGAAAAGATGGAGGAAAAAAAGGTGAGAGACAACTTATTCTTACGAGCTAAGGATAACATTTTGAATCCCCACTGAATATCATTTGACCATATATATGTGGTTTCTCTCTGGGTTTTCTATTCTATTCATCTATTGTTGGTCTTTAGGTCATTAGCATACTGTTTTGATCACCACCGATTTGTAATAAATTTGAAATCAAGTAGCACGAGACCACCAACTTTGTTCTTCTTTTTTTAAGATTTTTTGGCTGGCTATATAGAATCTTTTGAGATTATGAATTTAGGGTGGATTTTTCTAATTTTCAGAAAATGCCATTGGGATTTTGATAGAGATTACATTAAACCATGGATCATTTGGAGTAGTATTAAAGTTTTAAAAATGTTAAGCCTTCCAGTCCATGAACATGGCATATCTTTCCAGTTGTTTTTGTCTTTGATTTCTTTCAGCAACATTTTACAGTCTTCAAAATACAAGTCTTTCAGCTTCTTGGTTATATTTATTCTGAGTATTTTATTCTTTAAGATGCTATTTTAAATGAGTTTTCTTCTTTTTTAAGATTTGTTTATTTGAGAGCGTGGGGGAAAGGGCAGAGGGAGAGAATCTTTAAAGCAGACTCCATGCTGAATGCAGAGCCGCTGATGTGGGGCTCATCAAGATCATGACTTGAGCCAAAACCAAGAGTCAAATGTTCAACCAACTGAGCCACTCAGGCACCCCTCATAAATGAGTTTTCCTAACATCTTTTTTGGATTGTTCATTGTTAATATATAGAAACTACTGAGTTTTGTGTGCTGCTTTTGTATCTTACAACTTTGCTGAATTCACTTATTCTAACAGTTTCCTTGTGGAATTTTTAAGGTTTTCTACATATATATAAGATCACGTCATCTGCAGACAGAAAAAAAAATTGATTTGCTTCTTCCTTTACAATTTGGATGCCTTTTATTTATTTATTTATTTTTCTTGCTTAATTGCACTGGCTAGGACTTCAAGCACCTAGGTTGAACAGAATACATTTCTTTTTTATAAAGGCCTGAGTCAGTATGGCCAAAGCAATCAGGAGGCTACAGAAGAATTTTTAAGGGGCACCAGGGTGGCTCAGGTGGTTAAGCTTCTGCCTTCAGCTCAGATCATGATCTCAGAGTTCTGGGATCAAGCCCCACATCTGGCTCTCTGCTTAGGGAGCTTGCTTCTCCCTCTCCCTCTACTGCTCCCCGTGTTCCAGCTCTTTCTGTCAAATAAATAAATAAATAAATAAATAAATAAATAAATAAATTTTTTAAACAAATTTTTAAAATACCTGCTAAGTGGTATAAAAGAAAAGTGTTTCATGTGAGGATAGATTTTTAACATTGATGAGCCTAGTTTGTTTTACAAGGATCCTGGCAAATAAACATATATAACACACATTGTGTTTCAGTTGATAAAAATATTGTGACCAGAGACTCACAGAAATCTAACCTGTATTCTGTACAAACAACATAAAGCTATAGTTCAGTATTCACTAATTCAGTGCTCATAGGAAGTTTAAAGAATACTATGAATAATGAGAATTGATTATGCTCTCCACTATTATTGCCATAAGAGCTCCAGTTGCACTGAACTATTTGTGGTTGCCTATAAACACTTTTTCTGGTGTTCTTGCCCTCTCCTCTTCATCTAGACACCTAGATTTATCCATTAAGTCTCAGCCACTGTGTGAAATAACAGAAAAAAAATATATATATTGATCTCTGCCCCTGGTTCCTGGCACAGAGTTCCTGAAACATTGGTAGTTTTCTAATTGATAAGAGCACTAGTAGCACTTGTTCTAATATTTGGTTTTTGACTCTGTTTCCTTACACAGAGCTCTTAAATCCCTTGGAACTCCCTGGCTCCTGAATGAGGACTGGTCACCAGAAAGATCAAGCCATGATTAGAAGCATGGAACTTAAAAAAAAAAAAAAAAAAAAAAAGAAGAAGAAGCTTGGAACTTTTAGCCCAATCCCCATCTCCTAGGAAAAGGAGCAGGGCTGGAAATTGAGTTAACAATTAATCATAGCTATGTGATGAAGCCTCCAAAAAATCCCCAAATTATGGGATTTGGGGAGCTCCCAGGTTGGTATACACAACCACATGTTGGGAGAGTGGTATACCCCAACTCCACAGGGACAAAATCTCCTGTGCCCAGGACCCTTCCATAACTTGTCCTATGTACCTTTTCACCTGGCTGTTCATCTACACCCTTAATCATATACTGTATTATATAAAAAATCCAGTAAATGTTTGGGGTCTGCACTAATTCCAACTAGTGTCAAAGCTGAATTAAATTGTAGGATACCCAACAGGCGTTGCAAAGAATTGCTTAGTTTGGAGAAGAAAACCCACACATCTGGTATCAGAACTGTTGTGAGTAGAGTGCTGAGATAGAGAAAAGCACATAGAAGAAGTATAGTTTTATCCTTTATGCTCTGTAATCCCTAGGGAGTCTCTCTCTCTGGACCCCCATTCCTAGGGTACCTGAGATATTCCTCTTATTATTATTAACACACTGTATCGTATCCCTCTCTGTCAGCACTTACCAGCAATATATTTGTTGATTTGTCTGTTTTTCCCCATCCATTTTTAAGCTGCTTAAAGGCAAGGTCATTTATATATATATATATAAAACAGACAAAATAGTTTTAAATTAACATATTAAATTAACAGCTTGTCTCCTTAAATATTTTAACAATTCCTCTATCCCCCTTTTCTTTTTAATTTGAGCTATGTATAATAAAATTTTGCTGAACAAAAATAAACTGCAGCTTAGTCCAAATGGAATAATTAGAAATTTGGAACAAGCTAATCTGAATTAATGAGTTTTTACTATGCTCAGGATAATTCTAGAATATTAGAGCCAGAGGAGAGCCTAGCTTATTTACACATGTGCTAATTAGGCGCTTCCAGGTTAGCTAAGAAGATAGGAACGGAAAAGATCAGAAACAGCTCTCACCAGGCCATCTGTGGCCTGAAAGGAAGGTCATGTGAGGACAGTGCCATGTCCCATCTCTAACAGCAGCTCTGTGATTAAACAGCTCCTAGCTGTCTTCTCATGAGGAAGCATGTACTGCTGCTGGAGCCAGAGCTGCTGTGATAGAGTCACTATTCTAGTGACTCTAGTGGCTACTTGGTCATGGCTTGTCCTGAATCATTATTTCTATCACTACTCTCTCTTCCTGCTTTATGCTCCTAATGAGATGAGCAAGTGCTGATGTTGTCTACAAGTCTCAAATTCAAACCAAACCCAAATTCAGAGGATCAGGTTTCTTCAGATAGTCATTCTCCTTTCTGCTAGTGGGGATTTTGTGTGTGCCCACCTACTAAGATGCTGGCCAACCTGTAAATTAGCTGCCCTTTGGGCAAGCACTTCCTCCTTGAGTTAGAATAGTAAGAAGGTATGATCCAGCTTCTTAGAGGGCCTCAGAGTGTGGAATGAGTTAAAAAGTTACACCACCTGGGAGCTCCTCCCTCATTCAACAGAGGCAGAAACTGAAGCCTAAAATGTTAGATGGATCATTCCATGAAGAGTTCCATTCAAAGCCTATCCTGAAGCATATCATCTCCACATATTAAGAAACTTTTTCTCTTTGTCTCATTCCTTTTGACCCATTCCAAATGTTTGGGTTAAGCTTGCAAAGGCTGAATTAACAGACACATCTGGCTTATGGAATGTGTAAACATATTGCCAACATATGTTTTGTTAGATTTAGTTAGGCTTAAAAGTTCAGGATGGTTATGGTTTCCCATTTGGTATAGAAGGACTCTGTCCTAACAATTAAAAACCTGAACAAACTGAAAAATCAACAATTTTTCTTAGATCTTTGTCATAGGGCAAACTGCTACCAACAAAACCGGAGAGACAGATAGATGCAGAGAATTACGATATACTGGAGCAGAAAACTCCCCAGGAAACAGTAATAGGGTTGGAAAATCTGAACTGTTATTTAAAAGTGGCTGGAAGCTAGGTGAGCACAAATCTGAGAATGAAAAGCTTTAAGGGAATCCAGTCATTGTGGGCTGCCACACTTTCATGACCTTTACCATCAGGAGTTTGAATAGGTGCTCACAGGAAATTCCCTTCATGCTTCTGGCACAAGGAGGGGAAAGGAGCCATTTGGAAATATGCCAGAGCACTCTACTACTCTTCTTAACACAGTCTGCCTTCAGGAAAAACTAGCTAACTAGGGCCTAACCTGCCGGGGTTTTCTCTGAGCCCATCTGACCTAGAGTGGAAAAATGCCTGACTTCATCCCATTCTAGCCATCTGGATTTAAAAAAAAGTAACTGAGAAATACTTGTGAAGTTCACAGTCCAGGGGTACAAGCTCACTGAAAGACTGAGACCTCATCACAGCACTGTAGAATGATTCTCCTCTCACTAGACCTTACCACTACATTACCTAAGGCCTATTTACTACTGTTCATTTCCCCCAGCACATTGTATCTAGCAATGAAGAGAAAATTACAAGCCACATTAAAAGGCAATAAACAATCTGAAGAGAAAAAGCAAGTACCAGAACTAGACATGGCAGGGATGTTGGAATTGTCAGACAGGGAATTTAAAACAACCATGATTGGACATCAGGGGAAGATGGCAGAGTAGAGGTTGCTAACCTCACTCTTGATGCTGTGGTATACCTAGATAACACCAACATTAGTGTAAATAACCCAGAAAGTGACTGAAGACTGGCAAAAGAGACTGGCCATAGCTAAATGTAGAGAAGATCCCACATCCAGGAGGGTAGGATAGACAGAGGCATAGTCAGGAGCCAAGCAGAACAACCATGAGACTGTCTGCAAAAGGGAATGATGCTGTGGACACAGGGAGAGGAAAGGAGCACACCCCATGCCAGGCATCCCATGCATGGGGGACCCAGATTGTGAAGACAAGTCACCATTATATTTGGCTTTGAAAACCAGAGGGGCCTAAAAATCAGTGGGGCTTATCACTTGGAACTTTAAAAATCAGCAGCTTGGTTCTAGGAGAGCCTGAGGGTGAGAGGAAACTGAGTTTTCACCCTTAAAGAGATAGTATAATAAACACCCCTGCTGAGATACAGCTTAGAAGTAGTAGTTTGAAAAATGCCTGAAGTACACAGAAAGATTTATTTATTAATCTCAGAGCATATGCTGGAGGGGCAAGGATCTTTGGGAGACTTTTCTAAGAACAAAACAGCTATCAGGTACCATTTTGCTCCCCTACTCCCCAGCCTAGATACATGGACACCTGAGGGAACTAGCACATTATTGACACTTTAGACTAGCTTGTAAACAGTATGCCCTGTCCCCACACACTTCCATGAAACCATGCCCTGCATCCCAGACTGACTCCCCAAGAGTTTTCCCAGGCAGCTGCAGGTCCTGTCCTGAAGCAGACCAGCTCTAATCATACTAGCACCATGTGCCCTGCCCCCACATTCGGTAGACCTGCCCTCTTCAATGGCTGGAGGCCACCCAAAGCAGTGTTATAAGCCTAGCAGTGTGCAAGCAGCCCAACAGTAGCCAGCACCACTCAATTGTGACTCCTGCCCTGGGAAGAGGTGAAGATAACCATACACATCAATTCCACTGTGGCCCCAGCAGAGCTAGGGACAGATATCTGGTATGATTACAGGTCCCATCCACCTCAGGGGAAAACATAGACAAACCACCCTGCAGTTTGGTGCTACTGCATCTCTGGCAAATGCCTGGCAGGACTCAACTCAACTTCAAGGCAGCTCCACACTAAGTGACTACCAAGACAGGGACCAAACACTGCATCAACAAGCAAAAAGAGCCATTACAGATGACTGGACTGAGGGCAAACATGACTCAGCCATAAGGAGACATAGGAGACAACCCTGAAGTGCCAGGTTCTGGTGAACAAGTGACAGGGCATCACAGGACATGACAGAACCTTTTTTTAATAAGGCCGTTACTTTCAAGAGCAGGAGATATTGCTGATTTTTCTAATCCATGGAAATAGATACTGAGAGTTAGAAAAAATGAAGAGACAGATGGAAGCCCGGGTGGCTCAGAGGTTTAGCGCCGCCTTCAGCCAGGGCATGATACTGGAGACCCAGGATTGAGTCCCATGTCAGGCTCCCTGCATGGAGCCTGCTTCTCCCTCTGCCTGTGTCTCTGCCTCTCTCTCTCTCTCTCTCTGTGTGTGTGTGTCTCTCGTGAATAAATAAATAAAATCTTAAAAAAATGAAATAAAATGAAGAGACAGGAAAAAAATGTCCAAATGAAAGAACATGACAAAATCACAGCAAAAGAGCTAAATAAAATGGAGATAAATAATATACCTGATACAGAATTTAAAGTAATGGTCACCAAAAGAGAAAAAAGTAGAGAACCTCAGTGAGATCGTCAAAAAAAGAGATAGGAAACAAAACAAAAAAAGAATCAGATGAACAACTCAATAACAGAAATCAAAAGTATACTAAAGGGGATAAAAATAGACTAGAGGAAGTAGAGGAATGGGTCAGTGATCTGGAGGACAGAGTAATGGAAAAGAACCAAGCCGAACAGGAAAGAGAAAAAAGAATTATAATAAATTAAAAGAGACTAAGGGAACTAAGTGACACCATGTCAAGTGTATCAGCATTAGCATTATAGAGGTCCAAGAAAAGAGAGAAAAAAGGGGGCAGAAAATGTATTTGAAGAAATAATAGTTGAAAATTTACTGAATATAGAGAAAGAAATAGAAACCAGATCAAGGAGGCACAGAGGATCACCAACTAAATCAACCCAAGGAGGTCCACACCAAGACACATAGTAATTAAAATGACAAAAAGTAGAGATAAAGAGAGAATTTTTAAATCAGTAAGAGAAAAGAAAACAATTATATACAAGGAAATCTCATAAGGGTATCAATGATTCTTCAGCAGAAATTTTAAAGGCCAGAAGAAAATGGCATGATATATTTTCAAAGTGCTAACAGGAAAAAAACCTGCAACCAAAAATCCTCTATCCAATAAGTCCATCGTTCAGAATAAAAGGAGAGCTATAAATAAACAGAGTTAAAGGAATTCATCACCATTAAACTTACCCTATAAGAAATATTAAAGGGGATTATGACTGGAAAGGAAAGACCAAAAGTAAGAATAAGAAAAGTAGAAAGCACAAAAACAGTAAAATTAAGTGAATCTGTAAATATCAGCCAAGGGATTCGCCAATTAAAAGGATATAAAATATAATATCATATACCTAAAATGTGGGGGGCGAGGAAAGAAGTAAAGAATTGGTTCAATCATAAATGACTATGAACTTAATATAGACTGTTGTACGCATGAGATATTATGTATAAACCTAATGATAACCAAGAATCAAAAACTGGTAATACAGGGGCAGCCTGGATGGCTCAGCATTTTAGTGCCGCCTTCAGCTCAAGGCATGATCCTAGAGACCCAGGATCGAGTTCTGCGTTGGGCTCCCTGTATGGAGCCTGCTTCTCCCTCTGCCTGTGTCTCTGCCTCTCTCTGTGTGTCTCTCATGAATAAATAAATAAAACCATTAAAAAAAAACCCACTCTAATCAAAAGATATAGGGTGGTGGAATGGATAACAAAGTAAAACCCATCTCTATGCTGCCTATAAGAGTCTCATTTCAGAACACATGCTGACTGACACTGAAAGGAAGGGAAAGCAACTATCATGCAAATGGAAACGAAGTAAAAGCCAGGGTAGCAACCTTACATCAGACAAAACAGACTTTAAGACAAAGACTGTAACAAGAGACAAAGAAGGACACTATATAATCCAACAAGGGAACAATCCAACAAGAAGATATAACAATTGTTAAGTATTAATGCACTCAACATGGGAGCACCCAAATACATAAAGCAGCTAATAACAAACATAAAGGAAGTAATCAATAGTAATACAACAATAGTATAGGACTTTAACACCCTACTTACATCGATGGATAGATTATCCAAACAAAATCAACAAGGAGGGATGCCTGGGTGGCTCAGTGGTTGAGTGTCTGCCTTTGGCTCAGGGCATGATCCTGGAGTCCAGGGATGGAGTCCCACATCGGGCTTCCCGCATGGAGCCTGCTTCTCCCTCTGTCTATGTCTCTGCCTCTCTCTCTGTGTGTCTTTCATGAATAAATAAATGGTTTTTTTTAAAAGAAAATAAACAAGGAAACAGTGGCTTTGAATTACACATTTGACCAGATGTATCTAACTGATATATTCAGAACATGCCATCCTAACATAACAGAATACATATTCTTTTCAAGTGCACATGGAATAGTCTCCAGAATAAATCACATATTAGATCACAAAAAAAGTCTCAACAAATTAGAAAAAACTGAAGTCATACCATGCATTTTTTCTGACCAAAATGCTATGTACCTAGAATCAACCACAAGAAAAGCTCTGGAAAGAACACAAATACGTCAAAATTTAAAAATATGCTACTACACAGTGAATGGGTCAACCAAGAAATCAAAGGGGAAATTTAAAAATACATAGGGACAAATAAAAATAAAAGCACAATGATCTAAACTCTTTGGGATATAGCAAAAGCTGTTGTAAGAGGGAAGAGGATAGCAATACAGGCATAGCTCAAGCAGCAAGAAAAACTAAAAAACTCCCACCTTACTTTACACCTACATGGCTTAAGTAAAGACGACCAAACAAAACCCAAACCAGTAGAAAGAAGGAAATAATAAAGATTAAAGCAGAAATAAACAAAGTAAAAACTACAAAAACCCAATAGAACAGATTAATGAAATCAGGAGATAAACAAATTTGAAAGGAACAAGAAGAAATAACCAATACCACAGAAACACAAAGGATTGTATGAGGGGCATCTGGGTGGCTCAGTGACTGAGCGGCTGCCTTTGGCTCAGGTCATGATCTTGGGCTCCTGGGATTGAGTTCTGCATCAGCCTCCCCGCAGGGAGCCTGCTTCTCCCTCTGCCAATGTCTTTGCCTTTCTTTGTGTCTCTCATGAATAATAAATTTTAAAAAATTAAAAAGAAGGATTAGATGAGAATATTATGAGAAATTATATGCCAATAAATTGGACAACCTAAAAGAAAAAGATTAATCCCCAGAAACATATAACCTCCTGAAACTAAAGCAGAAGGAAGTCAAAAATTTGAAGGGGTGATTACCAGCAATTAAATTCAATGAAATTGAATAAATAGACATTAAGAAAAAAATCCAATTTGTAATTGCCCCTCAAATAAGAAAATATCTAGAAATAAACCTAAGCAAGGAGGTGAAAGACTTGTACTCTGAAAACTATAAAACATTGATGAAAAAGATTGAAGACACAAAAGGAAATTCATTCCATGTTCATGGATTAGGAGAATCAAATATTATTAAAATGTCCATACTACCCAAAGTAACCTGCAGATTCAATACAATTCCTACCAAAGTACCAACAACATTTTTCCTAGAACTAGAACAAATGGGCAGCCCGGGTGGCTGAGCGATTTGGTGCCACCTTCAGCCCAGGGTGTGATCCTGGAGACCCGGAATTGAGTCCCACATTGGGTTCCCTGCATGGAGCCTGCTTCTCCCTCTACCTGTGTCTCTGCCTCTCTCTGTGTGTCTCTCATGAATAAATAAATAAAATCTTAAAGAAAAAGAACTGGAACAAACAATCCTAAAATTTGTTTAGAACTACAACAGACCCCAAATAGCCAAAGCAATTCTGAAAAAGTAAAACAAAGCTGGAGTTATCACAATTTCAGATTTCAAGCTATATTACAAAGTTGTAGTCATCAAAACAATATGGTACTGGTCCAAAATAGACTGATGGAACACAATAGAAAGCCCTGAAATAAACCCATAATTATATGGTCAACTAATCTTCAACAAAGGAGGCAAGACTAAGCAATGGGAAAAAGTCTCTTCAAAAAATGGTTTGGGAAAACTGGCCACGTACATGCAAAACAATAAAACTGGACCACTTTCTTACACCATGCACAAAAATACATTTAAAATGGCTAAAATACCTACATGTGAGATTTGAAACTATGAAAATCCTACAGTAAACATGGGCAGTAACTCCTTTGACATTGATCATAGCAACTTTTTTTCTAGATATGTATGCTGAGATAAGGGAAACAAAAGCGAAAATAAACTATTGAGACTACATCAAAATAAAAAGCTTCTGCACGGTGAAGGAAACAATCAACAAAACTAAAGGGCAACCTAGTGAATGGGAGAACATATTTGCAAATGACATATCTGATAAAGGGTTAGTATCCAAAATATATAAGAAACTTTTAAGACTCAACACCCAAAAAACAAATAATCCAATTTAAAAAAGGGCAGAAGACACGAACAGACATTTTTCCAAAGAAGACACCCAGATGACCAACAGACACATGAAAAAATGTTTCATTATCACTTATCGTCAGGGAAATGCAAATTAAAACTACAATGAGATATCACCTCATACCTGTCAGAATGGCTCACATAAAAAAACATAAGAAAAAAAAAAACATAAGAAATAAGTGTTGGCAAAGATGAGAAAAAAGAACACTCATGCACTGTTGATGGCAATGCAAACTGGTGCAGCTACTGTGGAAAACAGTATGAAATTTCCTCAAAAAAATTAAAAATAGAATTACCATATAATCCAGTACTGGGTATTTTCCCTAAAGAATACGAAAACATTAATTTGCTAAGATATATGCACTCCTATGTTTATAGCAGCATTATTTATAATAACCAAATTATGGAAGCAACCCAAGTATTCATCAATAGATGAATGGATAGAGAAGTGGTATACATATACAATGTAATATTATTCAGCTTAAAAAAACAGAAATCTTGCCATTTACAATAACACAGATGGATCTAACAGGTATAGTACTAAATGAAATAAGTCAGAGAAAGACAAATACCATATGATTACACTCATATGTAGAATTTAAGAAACCAGAATGAAAGAAATAAAAAGACAGAAACCAAAAAACAGACTCTTGGGCTGCCTGGGTGACTCAGCGGTTTAGCTCCGCCTTCAGCCCAGGGTGTGATCCTGGAGACCCGGAATCGAGTCCCACATTGGGGTCTCTGCATGGAACCTGCTTCTCCCTTTGCCTGTGTCTCTGCCTCTGTGTGTGTGTGTGTCTTTCATGGATAAGTGAATAAAATCTTTAAAAAACAAACAAGCAAACAACAGACTCCTAACATAGAACAAAGTGATGGTTACCAGAAGGGAGGTGGGTGGGGGATGGGTGGAATTGATGATGGGGATTAAAAGTGCAGTTATCATGATGAGCACTGAGTAATGTATAGAATTGTTAAATCATTATACAGATACCTAGAACTAATATAACATGTATGTTAAATATACTAGAATTTTTTTAATGTAATAAAAAAAAGTATGAGTAATATGCCAAGGGCTCCAGTGGATAAAATAGACAGCATTCAAGAACAAATGGGCAATGTAAGCAGAGATATGGAAATCCTAAGAAAGAACCAATGCCAGAAACAACACTGACAGAAACAAAGAGTGACTTTTTGGGCTCATTAGTAGACAGAAATGGAAAGAATCTCAGCGCTTGAGGACTATCAATAGAAACCAAAAGTAAAAAGTACGGGAACAGATTGAAAAAACAGAACAGAATATCCAAGAATGTAGAACATCTATAAAAGGTGTAACATATATGCAATAGGAATACCAAAGGGAGAAAAGAGAAAGGAACAGAAATGAAACTGAAACAATAATGACTAAGAACTTCTCCAAATTAATGTTACACACCAAACCGCATATCCAAGAAGCTCAGAGAACACCAATCAAGATAAATACAAACCACCCAAAACCCCCACATTATACCCAGGCATATCATTTTTAAACTACAAAAAAGACAAAGGTAAAATCCTGAAAGAAGCCAGAGATAAAAGCAATTTGCCTACTGAAGACAAAGATAATTATATCGAACTTTTTTTCAGAAACCACAAAAGTTAGAAGAGGGTGAAATGAAACATTTAAAGTGATGAAAGAAAATACCACCAACTTAGGATTCTGCACATTGCAAAATTATACTTCATAAGTGAAAAATACTTTCCCAACAAAAATTGAGGGACTTTGTTGCCCACAGACTACATTTCAAGAAACATTAAAATAAATTCTTTAGGGCAGCCCGGGTGGCTCAGGGGTTTAGCGCCACCTTCAGTCCAGGGCGTGATCCTGGAGACCCAGGATAGAGTCTCATGTCAGGCTCCCTGCATGGAGCCTACTTCTCCCTCTGCCTGTGTCTCTGCCCCTCTCTCTCTCTCTCTCTCTCACTCTCTCTCTCTCATGAATAAATAAATGATTTTTTTAAGTGAAAAAAAATAAATTCTTTAGAAAGAAGGAAAATTATAAAGATCAGAAACTCAGAGCTACATAAAGAAAGGAAGAGTATTACAGAAGGAATAATGAAGTAAATTTTTAAAAATAAATTTTGCATATAACATTGTGCAAATTTAAGGTCTACAGCAGGTTACTTGATACACTCACAGATTATAATACAATTGTCATTGTAGTGACATAAATGTCACTTAGATTACTTGAGTACAATATTGCTGTCTATATTCATTATATTGTGCACTGGATTTCTATGGCTTATTTATTACTCATTATATGATCAAATAGATAACAGTTTGTTCAAAATACAACAATGCATTTGATAATATATACTTCTTTATATATCTAACAAAATATATGTTTATGTATGCTTATACAAAGTAAAATTAATGAAAGCACTGACACAAGACAGGAGGAACAAATTAGGTTTATTTTGTTATTATGTTACTTATACTATCTGTGAAGCTGTAATGGTGTTATTTGAAAGTGGCCTTTGGTTGGTTGTAAATGTATATTACAAATTCTATGGCAATCACTAAAAACAGTTAAAAGAAAGTATAGGCAATATGTTAAGAAAGGAGATAACTTGGAATAAAAGAAAAATGCTTATTTAAAATCAAAATGACACAAGAAGGGCAGCCCGGGCGGCTCAGAGGTTTAGCACCGCCTTCAGCCCAGGGTGTGATCCTGGAGACCCGGGATAGAGTCCCACGATGGGCTCCCAGCATGGAGCCTGCTTCTCCCTCTGCCTGTGTCTCTGCCTCTCTCTCTGTGTGTCTGTCATGAATAAATAAATTTTAAAAATCTTAAAAAGAAATAGATGCAAAAAACGCATTTGACAAAATCCAATACCCATTCATGATCAAAACTCTCAGTGGGAAAAAAAAAGGCAGCCCCGGTGGCTCAGTGGTTTAGCGCCACCTTCGGTCCAGGGCGAGATCCTGGAGACCTGGGATCCAGTCCCATGTGGGGCCCCCTGCATGGAACCTGCTTCTCCCTCTGCCTGTGTCTTTGCCTCTGTGTGTGTGTGTGTGTCTCTCATGAATAAATAAATAAAATCTTAAAATTAAAAAAAAAAAAACTCTCAGTGGGATGCCCAGGAGCTGAGTGGTTGAGTGCTCAGGGCTTGGTCCTTGGTCTGGGGGATTGAATCCCACATTGGGACCCCTGTGGGGAAACTGCTTCTCCCCCTGCCTGTGTCTCTGCCTCTCTCTCTCTCTGTGTCTCTCATAAATAAATAATAAAATCTTTAAAAAATGGAAATTAAAAGTGTACACACCGGGAAGGAAGAAATAAAAGGAAGAAATAAAAATGTATTTGACATTATTATCTATGTAGAAAATCCAAAAGAATCCACAAAAAAAAAAATCTGGAACTAAAAAATGATTAATTGTTCTAAGATATAAGGCTGACATATATAAGTCAATAGCATTCCTATATACCAGCGATTAACATGTAAATTTTGAAACAAAATACAATACCATTTATATTAGAACCCTCTAAAATGAAATACTTAGCTATAAATATAAAAAGTACAAAATCTATATCAATAAATGAAAAAAAATTGATGAAAGGAATCAAAGATGAAATAAATTAATGGAGAGATTCCACGTTCATGAATAAGAAGACTCAACATTTTCACAATGTCAGTTCTTCCCAAATTGATCTACAGAGTCAATGCAATCACAATAAAAGTTCCAAGATATTTTGTGGATATCAACAAACTAATTCTAAAGTTTATTTAGAATGGCAAAAGATTCAGAATAGCCTTTCTGAAGGAGAAAAAACAAAAAGTCAAAGACTGACACTACTTGAATTTAAGACTTAGTATAATGCTACCATAATCAAGACAGTATGGTACTGGTGAAAGAAAAGAGATATAGATCAATAGAACAGAACAGAGAACGGATCACACAAACATAATCGACTGGTCTCTGGCAAAGAAGCAAAGGCAATATGGTAAAGAAAAGACAGTCTCTTCAACAAATGGTACTGGAACAGCTAAACATCCACATGCAAAAGAAAAAAAATCACAGACATAACATCCTTCACAAATTAACTCAAAATGGATCATAGACCTAATGTAAGACTCAAAACTATAAAACTCCTGGAAGATAACATAGGAGAAAAACCTAGACAACTTTGGATTTGGTGATAACATAGAAATAATACCAAAGGTGCAATCAGTGAAAGAAAGAATTAATAAATTGGACTTCATTAAAATTAAAAATTTCTGCTCTATCTGTGAAAGATAATTTTGAGAAAATGAAAAAAGAAGCTGCAGTAGAGAAAATATTTATAAAATAAATACCTGATAAAGCACTATTATCCAAAATATATAAAGAACTCTTAAAACTCAACAGGATAACAAAAAAAATAAAAAATAGGCCAATGATCTTAACAGACACCTCACCAAAGAAACTATACAAATGGCAAATAAGCATATGGAAAAAATGCCTGACATCATATGTCATCAGAAAATGCAAATTGCAACAATAAGATACCACTATACACCTACTAGAAAGGCCAAAATCTGGAACACTGACAACATCAAAGACTGTCAAGGCTGTGGAGCAACAGGAACTCTCATTTATTCTGGTGGGAATACAAAACAGTGGATTCACTTTCAGGTGGTGTTTTTATGAACTAAACATGGTCTAAACATGACACAACCTAGTCATTACACTACTTCATATTTACTCAAAGGATCTGGAAACTTACAGCCACACAAAACACCACATTTAGATGTTTATAGCAGCGTTATTCATAATTACCAAAAACTTAGAAGCAACTAAGGTGTTCTTCATTAGGTAAATGGATAAAGTATGATACATCCAAACAATGGAATATTGTTCAGCACTAAAAACAATGAGCTGATAATCAAGCTATAAAAATCACAGGGGAAAGTTAAATGCATATTACTAAGTGAAAAAAAAAACAATATGAAAAGACTATATACTGTATGACCGTAAGTATATTTTGGAATAAGCAAAATTATGGAGACAGTAAAAAAGATCAATGGTTGCTAGGGTTTGGGGGATGGATAAATAGGTGGATCATTGAGGATTTTAGGGCAGTGAAACTATGTTGTATGATATACAGTGGTAAATACATGTCATTATACATTTGCCCAAACCCACAGAATGTACACCAAGAGTGAACTGTAATGTAAGCTGTGGACTTTGGGTGGTACTGATGTGGGATCCTCAGCTGTAGCCAATGTACTACTCTGAGTGGGAGGTTGTTGATAATGTAGGGAGGGCAAGGGGTATAAGAGAAATCTCTGTATCTTTCTCTCATATTTGCTTTAAACCTAAAACTGTCCTAAAAATAGTCTTTAACAAAATAAGAATGTCTGATGACACTGGAACATTATTCAAGTGCATCCACAACACTTTATTTTCATTTGTCATTGCAGTTATTTTCATTAATTTTAATCTAAATAAATGAGTTGGTGCCTAAAAATAAATATGGTGTACCACAAGGAAAACTGGTATGAAACTTACTGGAGCTGCTGCTACATAGAAGCTCCTAGTGTGGTTTTGTTTTAGAAGTTTGAAGCAAAGGGACGCCTGGGTGGCTTAGTGGCTGAGCGCCTGCCTTCAGCCCAGGGCATGATCCTGGAGTCCCAGGATCAAGTCCCACATCGGGCTCCCTGCATGGAGCCTGCTGCTCCCTCTGCCTGTGTCTCCGCCTGTCTCTCTCTGTGTCTCTCATGAATAAAAAAATAAAATCTTAAAAAAAAAAGAACTTTGAAGCAAGGTAATATGGAAAGTAGAAATTCATTTAATTGATATTTATTGAGAACCAAGTATGCGTCAGATACTGTGCTCAGCTTTAGAAAAACAGCAGTGCAAAAGGAAAACATAGTCCCTGCTCTCACAGATTATAAATGGTATATATTCAATAGACCCATTTTACCTTTTTTTTTTAGAAAAAAGAGCAGGCAAATGATGGAATGAGGGTTTAAAACTAAGTGATATAGAGTCCCTCATCGGTTTTCTAATTAAAGTATAAATGAATAAACTTAAGCAACCAAATTAGGAATCTGAACTTTAAAAATGACCATTTGACTCCAATTTTAAGCAACTGTGAGTCAGAATAATGTCATGTGATATTTTTAATAATTAATGACCTTGATACTAATTGGGATTTCTTCCTTTTCCCTCTTCCTCTACTATCATTTCCACTGATTAAAAGGAATAGTAAAACAAAACCAAACACCTCTCAGCAAATACTAGTAGTCAACATCTTAATTATTGGCTTGATTTTTAAACTTTAAAAAACTCAGTGATGTATGATTATAAACCTCAGGCCTGATAGCCCTGAACAGTTACCAGTTTACATCACTGAAGACTCATTATTGCTTCAGTCAGTATCCATCCAAGTTATTTAGCACCAGGCCAACGGGAAAGAACCTGTCCTACTTCCAGCTCTGATTTCCAGCATATTACTTACTGCTCACAAAGCAGTTTCCTGCAACCCATGAAAACCCCAAAAGTATAGGTTCATGCATGGAGTACTCCTTCCTGCTGTCACTCTCAGCACCAAAAAGTACATGTTGCCAGCAGTGGAATCTCAAGCAGATTTCCAGAGAGCAAGTCTAATGTAACTCTACATTTACCACTTCTCCCTTGGAACTGAAAATGCCTGGATTCCTGGGGGAAGACACTGTTCACTCAGAGCTTTGAAACTCAGGTCAGGGTCAAGAGATGCAGACTACGTCCTCCACAAACAAACAAAATACTAAGCCCCAAAGTCATAACTTGTACTGTGCTCGTATTTAATATCACTTCATTTAAAGTAGAACACAGGGCAGCCCTGGTGGCCTAGAGGTTTGGCACTGCCTTCAGCCCAGGGTGTGATCCTGGGGACCCAGGATCAAGTCCCATGTCGGGATCCCTGCATGGAGCCTGCTTCTCCCTCTGCCTGTGTCTCTGCCTCTGTGTGTGTGTGTGTGTGTGTGTGTGTGTCATGAATAAATAAATAAATAAAATCTTAAAAAAAAAAGTAGAACACAGATTTATAACTTTGAGCTATCTCCCAAGTCTGCTTCTGTGTTCTTATATAGTTTGTAGACTCTGCTTCCTCAATCAAAGTCTCTCCCCATGCTTGGGTCCCCAGCCTTTACTCTGTATAATTAGTATATATACCCTTGCCCTCCACTCCCACCCTAAATGGTCCCAATTTAGATAATATTGCAATCCCAAAGAACAAATGTGAACACCCTGAGATATTGGGCCACAGAGTAATTTCACTGGGAGAAGAATGTTCTGATCCCCTCTATTCCTAAAAAATGAACCAGCATTTAAGATTCACCTAGAAGCTGCACATGTGTCCAACTGCCTGATAGTTCAACTTTACACACTGATTCACAGGCATCCTTAAGTGTCTGGGCAGCTTTATGCCTACTCTGGTAAAATGGTTCTTGGATTCAGTCTCAGGATGATACATTTATTCTGAAATGAAATTAAAGTATTTGTCATACTAGTAAATTTATAAAACTAGGATAGATTTTCCTAAAGTCATACTCATTTTTATTGTAGTAATTTATCCTCATATTTAAAAATAACAATGTCAATTACTATTAAAGTATGATAAGTGATTCTATAGCTTATTGACACAGAAAAAGTAAGCCCTCAGACAATTTAAAATCTTCACCCAGAAATCATTTCAAGACAACCAGATGAGTTGAGGCTGACAAGTTTTTGTGCCTCTTGAAATAAATGCATCAAGAAATTTGCACGTCATTCTCTGGGTTTCCTTTTTTTTTTTTTTAAGATTTTATTTATTTACTCATGAGAAACAGAGAGGCAGAGACACAGGCAGAGGGAGAAGCAGGCTTCATGCAGGGAGCCTGATGTGGGACTCGATCCCGGGACTCCAGGATCAGGCCCTGGGCTGAAGGCAGCGCCAAACCGCTGAGCCACCCGGGCTGCCCTCTGAGTTTCCTTAATGCAACTTTGTGCATAGAAATCAAAGAACTTGGTTATCAAAAGAAAAAAAGAAAAAAAAAAAAAAGCAACGTAGAAGATCCAGAATATGCTGATCTCAATTTTTTGAGATTATTACCTAAATAAAACATTTAAAAACCTTTTTGAAATATCTAGGCTCATTGAGAATATATGTATAGATCCTTGGAAATGTTGAGAACCTTTCATTAGTTCATTTCTGTACAAACAATCAAGAGTTCCATCTGTCCTTCCCAGGATTTAGAGATTCCCATAAGATGCCAGATTGATCCACCATCTTGATTAGATGCTTATGCTTACAAATCTTTTGTAATTACCAGCTTTAAAATTTACTGAAAGTGCTTTCTTCTTGCAGGATATATTAATATTTGAAAGATTACATAAAATACTGCCCCTTCTTTCTCATATTTAGCAATCCTACTCTTATCACCTATGTTACATCATAACTGTAATAAAAATAGGAATGAAAATATAATAAAATCCAGTTAAAGATTAACACTAAATAAGTCAAAATCCCAGTAAGGTTTTAAAAATGGAAGTTGACAATCTGACTATAAAATTTGTATGAGATGCAAGGAACAAAGAAAACCCAAGACATTCTTAAGGAAGAACTAAATAAGAGAAAGTACTATACAGATACCAAAATTTAATATAAAGCTATAAGAAAGCAGTAAGAGTGAAATAAGAATAGAAAATAGACGAATAGAAAAGATGAATACAAAATCCAATGCATAAGAAGACACATGATCTATGACAGAGGAAGTACTAAAGATTAGTGATAAAAATTAGTGATGGTGCTAGGTCAATTGCACAGTTATATGTAAAAGGTAAATTTTGAGATCTATCTTATACCATCTACGAAAATCAATTCCTGAAAGAATTAGCTTTAAATATGGATGGTAAAAAAATGTCTTTCATAAGATAAATTATTTTTATGACCAAGAGGTAGGAAATGATCTCTTTTTAAAAAAAGATTTATTTACCTATTTGAGAGACAGAGAAGGGGGTGGGGACAGGTTGGGGATAGAATGGCAGAGGGACAGGAGCAGATTCTCTGCTGAACATGTGGAAACCATGCAGGGCTCAATTCCATGACCCTGAAATCATGACCAGAGCCAAAAACCACTGTTGGATGATTTTTTGAATGATTTTATTTTGAGAGATAGAGAAAGAGGGAGAAAGAGAGAGAGAGAGAGAGAGAGAGATGCCAGCCTGAGAGTTGAGGGGCAGAAAGAGAAAGAGAATCTCAAGCAGACTGTATGCTGAGCACAGAGTCACATGCAGGTTTGATCTCACAACCTGAGATCATGACCTGAGCTGAAATCAAGAGTGGGATGCTTAACCAACTAAGCCACCCAGGCACCCTAGACGTGATTTCTTAAACAGATTATAAAAAGCAATAGAGGAAATCGGCAGATTGGACTATATTGAAATCAAGGATTGGGGGCACCTGGGTGGCTCAGTGGTTGAATATCTGCCTTTGGCTCAGGTCATGATCCTCAGGTCCTGGGATTGGGTCCCATGTCAGGTTCCCTGTGGGGAGGCTGCTTCCCCCTCTGCCTCTCTCTCTGCCTCTCTCTCTGTGTCTCTCATGAATAAGTAAATAAACTATTTTAAAAAAAATAAATCAAGGATTTGTTCATTAAAGACACCATGGTGAGAGTGAAGAGGCAAGTTAAATTGGGAGTAAATATATGCAACACATAAAACTGACAAAGGACTCACATTCAGAATATGTAAAAATATTCTATAACTTAATAAGAAAAAGTCAAATAGGGGCAGCCCAGGTGGCTCAGCAGTTTAGCGCTGCCTTTGGCCAGGGGTGTGATCCTGGAGACCTGGGATCCAGTCCCATGTCGGGCTCCCTGCATGGAGCCTGCTTCTCCCTCAGCCTGTCTCTGCCTCTCGCTCTGTGTGTCTCTCATGAATAAATAAATAAAATCTTTTTTAAAAAAAAGAATGAAAAACGCAAATGATCCAAGAGAAAAATGAATAGAAGATCTGAATGGGTAATTTACAAAAGAAGGCATCTAAATAGTGTTTACTTTCATTAATAATACGTCAATGCAAATGAAAATCACAACAGTGAGGTATCTCAACACATTCAAGACTAGCTAAAATTAAAAAGACTGGGCAGCCTGGGTGGCTCAGTGGTTTAGTGCCTCTTTCAGTCCACAGCATGATCCTGGAGACCCGGGATTGAGTCCCACGTCAGGGTCCTTGCATGGAGCCTGCTTCTCCCTCTGCCTGTGTCTCTGTCTCTTGGTCTCTCTCTGTGTCTCTCATGAATAAATAAGTAAATAAAAATATTTTTTAAAAACTTAAAATTAAAAAGACTGACAGCTCTCAGTGTTCACATGGACGCAGAGCAATAACTCATTTGCTACAGGAGGAAGCACACTGAGTTTGGAGGTGTATACTAGATCTAAAAATTAGCATGGCCTGAGATTGCTGGGAAGATGGCAAAGTAAGAAGGCCTAAGGTCACCTTGACCCATAGATAACACTAGATAGCACTCACATCAATGTAAACTGCCCAGAAAATGACCCACAGACTGGCAGAACAAACTCCCCTAAACTAAATGTGGAAGAGAGGCTACATGGAAGAATGGAGGAAGGGCAGAGGCAAGATTCCTAAACAGTCCCTTGGAACAATTCACACCTGGAAGGGATGCCATGGGTAAGGAGAAGGGAGAGAAACAGGTCCTCTCACTGGAGAGCCTGCAAGGGTAAGACAATTCACCATAGTATTTGACTTTGAAAACCAGAGGGGTCAAAATTCATGAGTACTTATAACCAGGGACTTAAAAAAAATTTTTAAGTCCCTGGATTTAAAAAAAATCAGTAGGCTTGGCTTTGGGAAAGCTAGGAGGGCTGTAAGAAATAGTCCCACCCTTCAAGAGATGGCCAATAAATAGCCCCATGTGATATACAGCATAGAAGTAGCAGCTTGAAAACATGTGGGGCATGTAGGTGGGAGAGTAGTTTACTTATCTCAGAGCATGTCCTGGAGTAATGAAGTCACTGGGGGAATCCTGCTGAAACAAAGGAGATGGCAGGCACCATTTCAGTTCCCATGTCCCCCAGCATAAACACACAGTCACCTTGCTATTTAACTTGCTAACCGTGTGCCCCACCCCCTCCAGGCAGGTCTGCCTCTGTCCTAGTGCTGCAGATCTCCTTCCCCGGAAAACATGTGTGAAAACCTTGCAACCACCATCATCCTGCTCCCATGCACATTGCAGATCAGTCATCTTCAATATGCTCTTGGCCAGATCCCGACCAAAGCAGTACCTCAAACCTGGCAATGTCCAAACAGCCTTGACAAGGGCCAGCACCACTTCACAGAGTCCTGTCCAGGGGAGCAAGAAAGATAACTACACACAACAGTAAGACTGCCCACCCCAAGGGTGCGCTAGTGGCAGGCAGCTGGTTTGAATGTAGCTCCCACCCACTAATAGAAGCTTCTCAGGGGAAAACACCCTGCAGGTGGTGCTACTACATCTCTGACAAACAACTGTGCTAACTCAACTCCAGCCCAAGGTGGCCCCAGACTACCCTACTAACACCGCAAGGACCAAACCCTACCCACAACAGGCAAAGACAGCCATTACAGATACCTGGACTAAAGGAAAAAGTGGCTCAGTAATAACATTAGGGTACATGCAGCACACATATGAGATACCCCTGAAGTGCCAGGTTCTGGTGAACAGGGGACAGGGCATTGCAGGGCACCATAGGACCTCTTTTTCATAAGGACACTACCTTCAAGGGAAAGAGACCTACCTGACTTCCCTAATACATGGAAACAGAGAGTTAGACAAAATGAGGAGACAGAAAAATATGAAAGAACAGGACAAAAATCACAACAAGAGAGCTAAATGAAATGGAAATAAATAATATGCCTGATGAAAAAGAACCAATCAGAAATGAAAAGCACAATAAAAGGAGTTCAAAATACACTAGATAGGATAAATACCAGACTAGAGGAAGCAGAAGGATGAATTAATGACCTCATGACAGAGGTCAAATAATTAAGCTGAGCAGGTGAAAGAAAAAAGAAATTATGCAAAATGAGAATAGATTTAGGGAATCCAATGTCACCATTAAGCATAATGACATTTGCATTACAGAGATCCCAGAAGAAGAAGAGAGAAAAAAAGGGGCAGTAAATTTATTTGAAGAAATAATAGCTGAAAACTTCCTAAATATGGAGAAGGAAATAGGAATCCAGATTGAGAAGGCATAGAGATCCCCCAACCAAATCAACCTAAGTAGGTCCACACCAAGACACACAGTAATTAAAATAGCAAAAAAAAAAGTAGTAGTAAAGAGAGAATTTTTAATATAGCAAGCGAAAAGAAAATATTTCCATAAGAGAGAAACCGTATAAGGCTGCCAGCCTGATTTTTCAGCAGAAAATTTACAGGCCAGAAATGAGTGGCAGGGATATATTCAATGTGCTAAAAAAAAAAAAAAAATACCCTGCAACTGCAAATACTAGCAAAGCTATCATTCAGAATAGAAGGAGAGATAAAGAATTTCCCAAACAAACAAAAACTAAATGAGTTAATGACATTAAACCAACTCTGCAAGAAATGCTGAAGGTGACTCTTCCAGTGGAAAGGCAAGATCATAAGTTTAAAAAGTAGGAAGCACAAAAGCAGTAAAAGTAAGCATATCAGTAAAAATCAGTCAAAGGACTCACAGAATAAAAGGATATAAATTATGGCATCATATACCTAAAATGTGGCAGAGAGATGAGGAAAGAATAGGTTCAAACTTAAGTGACCATCAACTCAATTTGGACTGCTATATACAGCTGTTATACACAAATCTTATGGTAACCTAACCACAAGTCAAAAAACAGCAATAGATATGCAAAAACTAAGGAGAAAATAATCCAAGTAAATCATTCTTTTTAGAGCCAAGTTATTGTGAGAGAGGAGAACAAGGGATGAAAGGAACAAAGAAGAGCTATAAAAACAACCATAAAGAGATAACAAAATGGCAATAATTACTTTAAATGTAAGTATACTAAATGTGGCAATCAAAAGACATAGGGTGATGGAATGGATGAACAAAGCAAAAATCATCTATATGCTGCCTGCAAGAGACTCATTTCAGACCTAAAGATACATGCAATTTGAAAGTAAGAGATGAACAAATATTTATCATGGAAGTAAATGTGAAAAGAAAGTAGGGTAAAGAATCTTATATTGAACGAAATAGACTTTAAAAGAAAGATGATAACAAGAGACAAAGTAGGACACTATATAATAATACAGAGGAAAATTCAATGAGAAGAATTAGCAAATGTAAATATTTATGCATTCAACACACGAGCACCCAAATGCGTAATATGGTTAATAAAAACCATAAAGATAGTAATCAATAGTAAAATGATTATAGCAGAAGGCTTTAACACTCCACTTTATATCGTTGGAAAGGTCATCCAAACAGAAAATGAACAAGGAAACTAGTTTTGAATCACACATTGGACCAGATGGATTTAAGATACATTCAGAACATTCCATACTAAAGCAGCAGAATACACATTCTTTTCAAGTGCACAGAGAATATTCTCTAGCATAGATCACATATCATTCCACAAAACAAGTCTCAAAAATTCAAAAATATCAGTCACATCATGTATATTTTCTGACTATAATGCTATGAAATTGGAAATCAATCATAAGAAAAAAATCTGGAAAGAGCACAAATATATCAAGATTAAATAACATGGTACAAAACAAAGAATGGGTCAACCAAGAAATCATAAAAGGAAATAAAAAATACATGGAGACAAATCAAAATGAAAACATAATAGTTCCAAACTTTAGGATGCAGCAAAAGCTGTTCTGAGAGGGAATTTTATAGCAATACAGGCATACTTCAAGAAGCAAGAAAAATGTCAAATAAACAACCTAATCTTATACCTAAAGGATCTAGAGAGGGCAGCCCCGGTGGCACAGCGGTTTAGCGCCTCTTGCAGCCTGGGGTGTGATCCTGGAGACTGGGGGGATCGAGTCCCATGTGAGGCTTCCTGTATGGAGCCTGCTTCTCCCTCTGCCTGTGTCTCTGCCTCTCTCTCTCTCTCTCTCTCTCTGTGTCTCTATGAATAAATAAAATATTTTAAAAAATGAAAAAAAAAATAAAGGATCTAGAGAAAGAACAACAAACAAAACTGAAAACCAGTAGAAGAAAGCAAATCGACAAGATTAGAGCAGAAATAAACAAAATAGAAACTGAAAAAAAAAAAAAACACCAATGAAATCAGGAGCTGGCTCTTTGAAAAGATCAACAAAACTAATAATAAGCTTTGAACCAGACTCAGCAAAAGACAGATAGGCAGGCAGACAGAGACATGAGAGACAGAGACAGAGAGATAGGAAAGAGAGAACTCAAATAAAGAAAATCAGAATGAAAGAAGAGAAATGACACCCAACACTACATAAATAAAAAAGATTGTAAGAGAATACTAAGAAAAATTACTGCCTCTCTCTCTCTCTCTGTGACTATCATAAAATAAATTAAAAAAAAAAAAACTCTGAAAAATTATATGCCAAGATTGGACAACCTAGAAGAAATGGGTAAATTCCTAGAAAAATACAACCTCCTAAAACCGAATCAGGAAGAAATAGAAAATTGGAACAGATCAATTTCCAGCAATGAAATAAAATCAGTAATGAAAAAAAAAAAATCCCAACAAATTACAGAACCAGAGGGATTCGTAGGTGAATTCTACCAAGTACTTGAATACTCGCAAATCAAACAATGTGATACATCACTTGAACCAAAGAAAGGATGTAAACCATATGATTAAGTCAATAGATGCAGAAAAAAACCCTGAAAAAGTACATCCATTCATGATAAAAACCCTCAACAAAGTAGGTTTAGAGGGAACATACCTCAATAAAGCCCATATATGAAAAACATACAGCTAACTTCATACTCAATGGTGAAAAACAGAAAAGTTTCCCTCTAAGATCAGGAACAAGAGAAGTATGTCCACTTTTAGCACTTTTATTCAACGTAGTAGTGGAAGTCCTACCCACAGCAATCAGACAACAAAGAGAAATAAGAGGCATCCAAATTCGTAAGGAAGAAGTAGAATTTCCACCATTTGTGGAGGACATGATAGTATGTATATATAGAAACCCTAAATATTTCACAAGAAAACTATTGGAACTGATAACTGAATTCAGTAAGGTCACAGGATAAAATAAACAATATACAGAAATCCACTGCATTTCTATACCCTGGTAATGAAGCAGAGAAATAGAAACTCAGAAAACAGTCCTATTTACAACTGCACCAGGAATAATAAAATACCTAGGAATAAACCTAACTAAGGAGTTCAAAGACCTGTATGTAATCTGAGAACTATAAAACACTGATGAAGGGATCCCTGGGTGGCCCAGCAGTTTAGTGCCTGCCTTTGGCCCAGGGCGCGATCCTGGAGACCCGGGATCGAGTCCCACATCGGGCTCCCAGTGCATGGAGCCTGCTTCTCCCTCTGCCTGGGTCTCTGCCTCTCTCTCTCTCTCTCTCTCTCTCTCTCTGACTATCATAAATAAATAAAAATTTAAAAAAAGCAAAAACAAAAAAACACTGATGAAGAAATCAAAGAAAACACACAAATGGAAAGTCATTCCATGTTCATGGATTGGAAGAACAAATATCATTAAAATGTCCCAAAGCAATTTACAGATTTAATGCAATTCCTATCAAAATACCAACAGCATTTTTCATACAACTAGAGCAAACAGCCCTAAAATTTGTTTGGAATTCCTACAGACCCTAAAGAGCTAAAGCAATCATGAAAAAGTAAAACAAAGCTGGAGATATACAATTCCAATTTCAAGCTATATTACAAAGCTATAATCATCAAAATAGTATGGTACTCACACAAAAACAGATACATATATCAATAGAACAGAAGGGAAAGCCCAGAAATAAATCGATGATTATACAGTAAATTAATCTATGACAAAGGAGGCAACAATATGCAATGAAAAAGACAATTCTTCAACAGATGATTTTGGGAAAACTGGATAGCTACATGCAAAAGAATGAAACTGTACCACTTTTTTATACCATACACAAAAATAAACTCAATATGGAGTAGAGACCTGTTTGTGAGATATGAAACCATAAAAATCCTAGAAGAGGGCACAGGCAATAATTTCTCTGACGGTGGCCATGACTACTTTTTTTCTAGATAGGTCTCCTGAGGTAAGGGAAGAAAAAGCAAAGTAAACTTTTGGGATTGCATCAAAATAAGAAAAACTTCTACACAGCAAAGGAAACAATAAAAGACCATCTACTGAATGAGAAAAGATATTTTCAAATAACATATATGATAAAGGCTTAGTATCCAAAATATATAAAGAACTATACAAGTCAACACCAAAACCCCCTAAATAATCCAATTAAATATGGGCAGAAGACAGGAATAAACAGACATTTCTCCAAAGACATCCAAATGGCCAACAGACACATGAAAAGATACTCAACATCACTCATAATTAGGGAAATGTAAATTAAAATCACAGTGAGAGGGGATCCCTGGGTGGCTCAGTGGTTTGGCGCCTGCCTTTGGCCCAGGGCGTGATCCTGGGGTCCCGGGTTTGGGTCCCACATCGGGCTCCCTGCATGAAGCCTGCCTCTGTCTGTGTCTCTGCTTGTCTATGTGTCTCTCATGAATAAATAAATAAAATCTTTAAAAATAAAAAAATAAAATAAAATCACAATGAGATGTGACCTCACACCTGTCAGCATGGCTAACCTCAAAACAATAAGGAACAATAAGTGCTAGTGAAGATATGAAGAGAAAAGTACCCTCATCTACTGTTGGTAGGAATGTAAACTGGTGTAGGCAGCCACTGTGGAAGACAGTATAGTAGAGAGTTCCTTAAAAAGTTAAAACTAGAACTACCATGATTATGATCCATAATTCCACTATTGGATATTTATCAAAAGAATGTGAAAATCCTAATTTGAAAGGATCTATGTATCCCTATATTTATTGGAACATTATTTACAATAGCAAAACTATGAAGCAACCAAAGTATTCATCAATAAATGAATGGATAAAGAAATGGTGTATATACATTGTGTGTATACATATATATATATACACACACACATTGTGTATATATATATATATATACACATTTTATATAAATATACACACATACATTATATAAATATATATATAAAGAAATAGTGTATATACATTGTGTGTGCATATATATATATACACACACATATATATACATATATATGTGCACACACAATGTAATACTATTCAGGGATTAAAAAAAGAATGAAATCTTGCCATTTGCAACAACATGGATAGATCTAAAGCATATACCACTAAGCAAAATAAGTTAGAGAAAGACAAATACCATCTGATTTCACTCATATGTGGAATTTAAGAAATAATACAAATGAACAAAGGGGGAAAAAAGAGACAAAAAATAGACTCTTTACTACAGAAAACAAACAGATGTTTACCACACAGTAGGTGGCTGGGGGGGATGGGTGAAATAAGTCATGGGATTGAAGAGTATATTTATTTTGATGAGCACTGAGTGATATATGGAATTGTCAAATCACTGTCTTGTACACCTAAAACTAAAATGACACTGTATATTAACTACATTGGAATTAAAATTTAGGGCAGCCCGGGTGGCTCAGCGGTTTAGCACTGCCTTCAGCCCAGGGCATGATCCCAGAGACCTGGGATCGAGTCCCATGTTGGGCTCCCTGCATGGAGCCTGCTTCTCCCTTTGCCTGTGTCTCTGCCTCTCTCTGTCTCTCATGAAGAAATAAATAAAATATTTTTTTTAAAAAAAAGAGTTAAAATTTAAAGAAAATTATATCCTGGTATTCAGTTATTCTACTTTTTTGGCAATGGAAATCCAGGCATATGTTCATATAGAAAGACATGTGGGGCAGCCCCTGTGGCCAGTGGTTTAGCGCCGCCTGCAACCTGGGATGTGATCCTGGAGACCAAGGATGGAGTCTCATGTCAGGCTCCCTGCATGGAGCCTGCTCTTCCCTCTGCCCGTGTCTCTGCCTCTCTCTCTCCCTCTCTCTGTGTGTGTGTGTGTCTCTATGAATAAATAAATAAAATCTTTAAAAAAAAAAGACATGTACAAAGTATGTGTGTGTTCTCCTTATTTGTCCTATGGAAAAAGTATCTTGAAAACTAAATGAGAGTTCTGTTTTCCAACTTGGAAGTCATCACTTCCATTCTCCCAAGAAGAATAAAGCTTAAACAAATAGAAAACCAATAACTTCTTCTTAGAATCATCAGAGTTGCATCACAATGCCAACCAATGCCTCCCAAATTGGAGACACAGGTGCATACAGGATGAGGAGCTGACAAGGAGCAAAAGCCCTGGAGAAGCTGCCTGCTGGAGTCTACCATGGTAAGAAAAGTTAAACTATAATCAACAAATTCCTGGAAGATCAATATGCACAAAGATTGAGAGTTAAAAATTAAGAGTAGCCAGTCTTCGGGGGCCCCACACCTTGATAAGTTACCTCTAAGAGCCCACCAGGAGCTCTGAATGAAGATCAGGGAGCTTCCTTCAGGGAAGGGAGAAGTAACCATTTTGAAATAGGCCCAAGGCATTTTGTACTTCTTAACAAAAGCTGGCCTGCAAGGGAAGCCATTTCACCAGAACCCAACCACTTTGGGTTTTACCAGAGACTAACAGTCCTCGGGGAAGAGAGTTTTGCAACTCCAGCTTCCTCTAGCTTTTCTGTCTCACCTAAGCAGAGACTGGAAGTAGCTGAGAAGTACTTGTGAAGGTCCAGGGTCAGGGGCACAGATCACTCAAAGATTGAGACCTAATCATAACACTATAAAATGCTTCTCCTTATCCCACTTCTTCCTACCACATCAATAAGCTTCCTGCACAAGAGATGACAAAGGGAAGAACTATAAGCCTCAGTCCTAATTTAAGAAATTTCAAGGAAAACACAAAGACTGTGAGGGATAAAAAAAATGACACCAGCTGAAATTTTGGCCTTTAACACTTACTACTACAGCAAATAGCAAATACAGTTCAACTCCTAGCCAGAGAAACGTAAAACCTCCTGCTCATGGCCTATTTACACAGATCCTTTTACCCACTACTTTACGTCCCACTTCCAACAAAGATTTTCAAAGTATGCTGAAAACAATAACAAAAAAAACACCGCCTAAGGAGACAGAGCCATCGGAAATAGACTCAGATTGGCAGAGATTTTGGATTTATCAAACTGTAAATTTAAAATAGCTACAAAAAATTAAAATAGCCATAATTATTATAATAAGGGATTAATGGGGAATAGTGGACAACATGCAAAAACAAATAAGGAATTTATGTAAAGAGATGGACATTCTGCAAAAGAATTCAAAGGAAATAGCAGAAATCAAAATCATTGTGACAGGAATGCAGAATAAATTTCAGGGGCTCATCTTTGGACTAGACATAACCAAGGAAAGAGTCAGTGAACTCAAAGATATGTCAACAGAAATTTCCCAAACTAAAAAGCGAAGAGAAAAAAATGGTGAAAGAAATGGAAGAGAATACTCATGAATTGTGGGAAATTAAAAAAGGAAATAGAACAAATGTATAATGGGAGAATACCAAAAGGAGAAGAAAGAAAGGAACAGAATCATTACTTGAAGTAATGATTCAGAATTTTCCAAAATTAATGACACACAACAATCCACAGACCCAGGAAGCTTGAAGAACACTAAGTAGGCAAATACTAAAAACATCTACATCTGGGAATATCTTATTCAAACTTTAGAAAATCAAAGGCAGGGATCCCTGGGTGGCTCAGCGGTTTGGCGCCTGCCTTTGGCCCAGGGCGCGATCCTGGAGACCAGGGATCGAATCCTACGTCGGGCTCCCAGGTGCATGGAGCCTGCTTCTCCCTCTGCCTGTGTCTCTGCCTCTCTCTCTCACTCTGTGCCTATCATAAATAAATAATAATAAAAATTAAAAAAAAAATCAAAGGCAAAGAGTAAAATTTTGAAAGAAGCTGGGAGTGAGGAGGAATGCTTACACAGAGGGACAAGAATAAGAATTACATCAGACTTCACTTCGGAAACCATCCAAGCAGAGGACACCTGAATGGCTCAGGCAGTTAAATGTCTGCTTTCTGCTCAGGTTATGATCTTAGGATGGAGCCCCATGTTGGGCTCCCTACTTGGCAGGGAACCTTGCTTCTCCCTCTCCCTCTGCTGCTTCCCTGCTCATGCTTGCTCAGTCTCTCTGTCAGATAAATAAATAAAATCTTTAAAAAAATGCAAGCAAGCATGAAAAAAACCACCAACAGAAAGCTATTTCCAGCAAAATTATTCTTCAAAAGTAAAAAAGAAATAAAAATGTTTTCAGACAAGCAAAAATTGAGGGAATTTTTTTTTAGGTTTTATTTATTTATTCATGAGAGACACAGAGAGAGAGAGGCAGAAAGAGAGGGAGAAGCAGGCTCCCTGCAGGGAGCCTGATGAAGGACTCCATCCCAGGACCCCAGGATCATGACCTGAGCCAAAGGCAGTTACTCAACCACTGAGCCACCCAGGGGCCCCCAAAATTGAGGGAATTCTTTGCCAGTAGTTCTACTTGGCAAGAATCATTAAGAAAAGTTCTTCAGAAAGGATAAAAATGATACAGGTCAGATTTTTTTTCTTTTTTAAAAGATTTATTTACTTATTTGAGACAGAACAGGGAGAAGGAGCAGAGTTAGAGGGAGAAAGAGTCAAGCAGACCGCACAAAGAGCACAGAGCCTTACGCAGGGCTCAATCTCATGACCCTAAGATCAGGAAGTGAGCACAAAACCAAGAGTTGGACACTTAGCCAACTGTGCCACCCAGGCACCCCAGAAACTCCTTTCTACCTAAAAGAGAATATTAGAGAAGAAATGAAGAAGCTTTTCTGTTCCTCCCTGAGGTAATGGTACCATGTCCAACACCAGGACCCTCCTAATATATGCTAGAGCACCATGGATTGTTGACTAAAAGAAAAAAAATGCAGGACTCATTCCCTTGACTCATGTGGAAGATACTAAAATGAACATGGTAAGTTCTCTGTCTCATGGAAGAGAAGAATCTACTCCAAAGAAACTTGGTAAAACTGTAAATAAAAAAATGAAAATATAATGAAAGTTATTTTCCCCTCAGCTTTATAAATATGAACAATTTTTGTTTTTTTTGCAACAGAACATTTTGTTATAGTATTATAATGCTAGTTAAATTGTGACATTATTTTGAGATCATTGAGAATTTATTTATTTTAAAGATTTTATTTATTTATTCATGAGAGAGAGAGAGAGAGAGAGAGAGAGACAGAGAGAGGCAGAGACACAGGCAGAGGGAGAAGCAGTCTCCATGCAAGGAGCCCAATGCGGGACTCGATCCCAGGTCTCCAGGATCATGCCCTGGGCAGGCACCAAACCGCTGAGCCACCCAAGCTGCACAATCATTGAGAATTTAAAGCAAAGGAATTGAATATTTGCACTATATACATTATGAACTCTTTAAAAGTCAAAAAAATATTTTTAAACTGGAAATGAAAAGGCCATGGAAGCATTATCCTACAAGTTTTAATTTCTAATAAGATAAATACTAATCACTATAACCCACATAAACATAAAGCACTTTGGGTCCTCTCCCCACCTCTTCACCCTTTTAAGAGTAAAAGATTCTTGAAACTCAAAAATGAGAAAACCACTTTGATTTATCATCAGTTGTAACAGGTCCTTTTCTTGCTATGATCTCTTAACAAGCCATTGTTACAGAATTCTAAGCAACTACCTAAGTCTCTGGGTGAGCCCAGATTTTTGGTGCTTTTACCTTTGGAAGATGGTTTTGGTTACCTGAGAGACTTGGACCACAGTCAGCCTTTTTTTCTATTTTCTTTTTTCCCACCTTTCTCTACCCCTACTTTCCTCATTTCTTTCTTCTTCTTTTGTTTTTTCTTCTTTTTGTTTCCTCATTTTCCCCTTTTCTCTATTTATCTTTATTTTTATTTATTTTTTAAAAACATTTTTCCCATTTTTAAATGTTTACTCTTATTTTTCTACATTATTTATCTTTTTCTTTTTTTATTTTTCTTTATTCGTTTGCTTTTTCTTATTCGTTCTTTATTTTTAAGATTTTATTTATTTATTCATGAGAGACACAGAGAGAAAGAGAGGCAGAGACACAGGCAGAGGGAGAAACAGGCTCCATGCAGGGAGCCTGACGTGGGACTCCATCCCAGGTCTCCAGGATCATTCCCTGGGCTGAAGGCGGTGCTAAATCGCTGAGCCACCTGGGCTGCCCTTTCTTATTCTTTCTTTTCCTCTATTTTGCCTTTTTCTTATTTTCTTTCCTTTATCTTTTAATTTTTATTTTCTCATTTTTTCTTTATTTTTTTCCTAATTCTTCCTCTTAATTTAGCCTGTTACTATTGTTAGTAATACAAGCAGTAAATCCACCATGCTGAAGGGCCTCTTGCCAATATCTGCTTAAGAGAAGACCCTTATTTGACAACTACTGGCTCCTGAAGACCATTGCCAAGGTCACCTTCACCAAAGTGAAGTTGGCTGGACACATCCTGACCGGCTAAGTAGTGGCCACAAAGATCATTAATAAAAGTCATCAGAACTCCTCTAGATTCCAAGACTATCCCTTGGATAGGTGCTGGACACAAACAACTGTGGATGGGAGCTGTGCAAGTAGTACATGCTGCTGTGTGTGTATGGCTTGATTATTCCATAGGATACATACAGTGGGGGATGAAGGTATGCAAATTGCTGCCTTCTTTCTATGAAGCTCAAATTAAGAAGTTACCTGGCAAACCATTGATTCAAAAGCATTGATTCCCGGGGATCCCTGGGTGGCTCAGCGGTTTAGCACCTGCCTTTGGCCCAGGGCATGATCCCAGTTCCGGGATCGAGTCTCGCGTTGGGCTCCCGGCATGGAGCCTGCTTCTCCCTCTCCCTCTGCCTGTGTCTCTGCCTCTCTCTCTCTCTGTCTATCATGAATAACTAAATAAATAAATCCTAAAAACAAAACAAAACAAAACAAAACAAAAAAAGCATTGATTCCCAAAGAACTGCTAAACCTAAGTTTAAAGAACTTCCAGGAGGCACACCAGGGGTGCTCAGTGGTTGAGCATCTGCCTTTGGCTCAGGTCATGATCCTGGGGTCCTGGGGTTGAGTCCTGCATCAGACTCACTGAAGGGAGCCCACTTCTCCATCTCTCTATTTCTCTGCCTCTCTCTCTCTTTGCCTCTCATGAGTTTAAATTTTTTTTTTAATCTTAAAAAAAAAAAAATACCAGGAACTACTTGGGAGACAAGACAACAGCCAGCCCTACCTGCAAGTCAGTCATTCACCACCACTTGGGTGAAACTTCAGACACTGGACTATTTTTCCCAGGGTACTTCTCCTTTCTCCCAGTCTTCTCTTTTCTTCCCTGTTTATGGGAGAGGGAAGATGGCTTTATAGAAATAAATGCAATAAAATATTTAATAGGAAAGCATTTACTATCTTATTTTCTGAGTTGTTTTTAAGTGATGGATTGTAGGAAGTGATTATTGATTTGATTGATTCTCATTTACATTTGTCTCAGAGAACAGAGGCCATCACTTTCTTGAGCTGGTTTTATAATAGTATTAACATCAACAAATTACAATTTACTATTGTTCAAAGATTTCTATACCATTCCAATTAATTTTAGCCACAAATGGCCATTTATCAGACTGAGAAATGAATGCCAAGTGAAGTTGAGAAGGTTATTGAAAATCACAGCTGGTGAGTGACTGAGCTTAATGTGTGATTGTGCTCTCAACCTCAGTGCTATATTGTCTCCCTCAACTCAGGTGTGGGGACCTCTAGAGTCCTGTTTTGGTATCCCTTTAAGGTTAATAATCATAACGTGTCTCTAAATGGACACTTCAAAGTCACATGACAGATGAGACAGTCATGTCTACAGGCAACTGCCTTGTGTAGCAATTTTTAGTGTTTTTTTATGAATTAATTTGCCTGTAGTCCCCTAAGTCATCCTCTGCACAAGCAGGACATAGCACAAATTGTACTTTGAAAATGTGGGAAAAAAATGCAGCTGTCCAGAGTGCTGGAAATGCTTACAGCGTATGCAACTCCGCATTGCTTACCTTAGAGGCCCTTTGGCACACAACTTGGCCTTCCTGGTAGTACAGTGTTAGCAGAAGCATAATCCAGATCTAAACTAGAGGACGGTGACTAGAAAAATGGTCTCCTTGCTTCCCTCCTACCTCATATCAATTTATTTTGACTTAATTAGCAAAGGTGGAAATAACATCAGGGGGATGAGCATCTCTTATATATTCTCAAATTCATTTATTATACTAGAAGATGCCCCTTTCCCTATACCAATCCTTTCCTATTTATTATACAAATTAAGGGATGTCTGGGTGGCTTAGCAGTTGAGCATCTGCCTTTGGCTCAAGGCATGATCCTGGGGTCCTGGGATTGAGTCCCACATTGGGCTTCCTGCATGAAGTCTGTTTTTCTCTATGCCCATGTCTCTCCCTCTCTCTCTTTCTCTCTGTGTGTGTCTTTCATGCATAAATAAATACAATCTTTAAAAAAATTATATACAAATTAATTTATCCAGGAAATTAATATTTTGACTCTTATGCAGATGTGAGGAGTTGGATATGTATGTAATATGTACAAAAAGTATTTTAAAAACAAATATATTTATTGGGTAGCTACTATTTTCTTGCATGGTGCTAGAACAAGAAATATGAGTAAAGGGACACCTGGGTGGCTCAGTGGTTAAGCATCCGCCTTCAGCTCAGGGCATGATCCTGGGTTCAGGGATTGAGTCCTACATCAGGCTCCCCTTGAGGAGCCTGATTCTCCCTCTGCCTATGTCTCTGCCTATCTCTCTGTGTCTTTCATGAATAAATAAATAAAATCTTTTTTTTTAAAAAGAAATATGAGTAAAATATAATACTTGTCCTTGAGGAGCAAATATATTAGTTGGAGATTTATTCCAAAGTATTTATTGTTACCTTCAAGTACTTAGATCCAAGCAAGTAATACAGAAGTATCCATTTTTATTTATTTGCTGAATGGTGGAGATAAGTGTGGAGGAAGGCCACTTAATCCATCCTGGGGGAGGAGGGAGTTTAGGTTGGTGGGAAGTGAAGAAGGTGAGACTTCCTACAGGACCCAAGGGAAGTGATGACTGAATGGTCTTAAAAGATAAGTGGAAGTTAGTTGGCTAAGGAAAGAGGGCAAACTAGACCTTCAGAGATCTGGAACTGAGAAAGACAGCAGAGTACATTTCAGGGGTGTATTTCGGCAGTGAACACACAGCTGTGTATATGGTGAAAACAACATGCCTATCATTCAGAAAGGTAGAGCAGAAGACATAATTTCTAAGCTGCTGGGGGCTAATAAAATCAGAAAGCCCATTTCACCTTTTTATGGAGTTATCTAAAATATAGATGCTAATTAAGAAGATTTCAAAAAAAAAAAAGATTTCAAATGCATAAACTCAACTCTTTCCAGAAGATGTTCTATAGAATACAGGATGTTTATTGTCAGTCTTAAGAAGGGACACAGTCTGCAGTTTTCCAGAAGGTTTAGGTAGCTTTCCACCTGAGCATCTTGAGAAACTGGTTCTCAGAGTTCATGTTGGAAAATGCCATCTCAGCATATAGATGCTACCTGGCTACTCTAATGGATCCCATTCTCCCTGAAGACATGCTGACTCTCCTGAGATCACACAAGCTAGTAACAGGCTGGAGGGAGGCAGCTGCAGATACATTAATGATGAGAAGACCCAAAAAATGCATAGTGGAAAGTTGTCTAGATAACTGACTTTTGGCTTAACCCACTGCTCATCCACTGTGTGCTGAGTATTAAGCCCTTCACCTCTCCAAAGTGTCAGATTTCTGCTATGGCCAAGAAGCATTTCCTCCTGTTTTCTCTCACTTCTTTTCATTTTTCTGACCTCTTTAGGCAATACAGTGACATAGATATTAAAGTTAACAGCTGTTTTTATAACTAACCTATTAGCTGGGAGAAGTAGGAATTCTTGATAGGGATAGGAAAGTAGGAATTCTTGATTGGGAAATAATTTGATCTATTTTGGTCCCTAAAAACTTGAGATAATTGTGTCTTCTCAAAACTCTAGTTATCAGAGTCAAAAGTAGGTACCTAAAAATTTTAAATGAAAGCTATGTAAGAGTTATCTCTCATCTATATTGGAAACATCAGGGTAATTGGCAAAGTCTGGTCTCTTAGAAAGGATCTGACCTACTTTTGGACATCAAAGGGAAAAAAAAGTAATAAATTTGTCCTCATTCCACAAAACCTTTAGTCTTGATCACCTGCATAAAGTGCCCCACTTACTCTCCTGATATCAGTATGTATCTCCCAAATGTTAATTTCAATAGGCTTTTCATATTTTTTCTTATGCTCATAGACTTTTTCTTATGCTCAAAGACCTATCTTTAAAAAGGTCTTTACAGATCACATAGGATAGTGCATTCAGCTTGATTATGTTCTTCCATTGTTTGTAGCCTTTATAGGGCAGCCTTTCTAGGGCAGCCCAGGTGGCTCAGGGGTTTAGCGCTGCCTTCAGCCCAGGGCCTGATCCTGAAGACCTGGGATGGAGTCCCGCGTCAGGCACCCTGCATGGAGCCTGCTTCTCCCTCTGCCTGTGTCTCTGCCTCTCTCTCTCTCTCTCTCTCTCTCTGTCTCTCATGAATAAATAAATAAAACTTGAAGAAAAAAAAAACTAAAAAAAAAAACAAGTAGCCTTTATAGTGCATCTACAAGGATGGGGAGGATCTATATTTAAGAGAAGGAACTGGTAGGCAAAGATGGAGATACATGGGATATCTTAAGGGGAATTTTTCTTGTGTTTGCCTTTCATGATTGACCATGACCTCCATGTATAGGAGATTATGTAAGACAGTGCAGCAGTGATAGAATGAGAACATTCACACAGGAAAATGTATAGAGAACAAAATTTTGTATTAAGCATGTTATGTATATTTCACACCCATTGCACTAGGCGTCAGCTATGTCTAGCTTATACTCTTAGCATCATTTTTCATCCACCTAGAAATCTATCATATAAATGCTTAACTTGTGAAAGTCACATTGTCTCTAAAATGAAATCTGAATGGATGTTGAAACCTTCAGCTACCATCCTTTCCTGCTTTGTCCCCTAAAATTCCTCACATATATTGAGTTATCCTTGAAAGTAAAGTAACATCTTCCTGGAATTGTTAGTAAAGATCAATTAGGTACTTCCTTGCTTGCTCAGATGTGAATTAAGATACAAAAAAAAAACAGAGCTACTCAGCATTTATGGCATAAAGAAATGTCTTGCATTATTTTCAAGTAACTTGGTGTTGAAGCATTGCAGTTTTTGTGTTTCCCAGATGTGAAGTAAAGAATCTGAGACATTCATTAGTTTTACAAGTGTCATTTAAAGGGGAAGAAAATAGAGACTCTGCACACTTAAGAGAGTGATAATTCACACATATATTTCTGGCTCGTAATTTTAGGGGATGGGAACAATGTCTTTATTTGGGGCATGTACTTCTAAGAATAAGTACAATATGTTAACAAGGCAAGAGAGTCTCAGAATACTACTTTCTCCTCCTTTTCTCTGGAATAGTCTAATGGCTTATCATTTAGGGGCTGTCTCCTTTGCATTTTCCCCTTTCTTTGCATATGTCACAAAGTTCCACTCACCCCCTCTTTGAAAATCAGAGCCGTTTAGATGTCACTTGCAGACATCCACTCCTGAGTTGCTGGCTCACCTTCCCTGCCCAGAGTTCAGCCACTACAGTAGATCCCCTAAGCTAAAGTGTGTTCCAGGCTTCTCTCCTCTCAGACAGTCCCCAGATGTAGGGCACAGAGATCTCACTTAGCATGGGACTTTTGAACTTTTTCAAGAGTCAGACTGCTTGGTGAAGTCACTGAACAGTCCTGGAGGGGTCTGTGATTGAAAATTTTGTGGTATATTTTCTTTTCACATGTCTTCTAGACAAATGAGCAACCCTTTTGACATGGATTTTCCTCTCAAATATGTCTAACACCGTGTCTGGCATGTAATAGGATTTAATAAATAGTATTTTTCCTCTTTTTTCTATAAGAGGCTTACAAAAAAAAATTTTTAGAAAGGGGATGGTCTATGTCCAGCTGAGGTGAGGCTGAGAAATGTTGTGTGGATGAGGCTGATTTGTGAGCCAAGAACTGAAGAAGAGATTCACTTACTAATTTGATAGATATGAGAGCCAACCTACTATATTTCAAGTACTGCTACAAATGAGAATATGATGGTGTCCGAAAACAAAGACAAGGGTTTACAATCTGGGGAGGCAAACAAACACAAATGAGCAAATGAGCACATAAATAAATATAAATTTACATGGCAAGCAACCTAAATGACCAACCTAAATGCCAACCTAAATGGTGAAATAAATTATATTCCTTTGATTTGATCTAAGAAGCCACTGAAATTTTCGTTTCAAATAATGTAAAATGACTATAGTACACTGGATATTTAAAAAGTGGGACATAAAAGTTGAGGGTATAATCACTATTTTATAAAAACAAATGCATGCTTGCCTATGCATAGGAAAGCTGATTATATACCACATTGAACAGTTGTTATCCCTGGTGATGAGATTTTGAAACAGAGCATGTTCTCATTAAAGAGTAATGTTTTTGCCAGGAGGCAAGTAGATTTGTTTTTCCATTGTTTGAATTTACAATTAGAGCCTCTGCATGCTTAAATGAGGAACAAAAGTTTTAACATGTATTCTTTCTCTTTTGGTTGCTTCTCCTAGGTTTTGATGAGGTGAGAGTAAGGTGAAGGTCTCTGAGAAAATTAAGTTTAAAATTATAAATACAGATTCAAAGGGGTACATGCACCACAGGTCTATAGCAGCGTTATCAAGAATAGCCAAGCTATGGAGAAAGCCCAAATGTCCACTGACTGATGAATGGATAAGGAAGATGTAATATATGTAGATATATAATGGAATATTACTCAGCCATCAAAAAATGAAATCTTGTCATCTGCAATGATGTGGATGGAGCTAGAGTATATTATGCGAAGTGAAATAAGTCAGTCAGAGAAAGACAAATACCAGATGATCTCACTCATATGTGGAATTTGAGAAAGAAAACAGATGAACATATGGAAAGTGGGAAAAGAATAAAAGGAGAGAGGGAAACAAGCCAAAGTGACTCTTAACGACAGAAAACAAACTGAGGGTTGACAGAGGGAGACAGGTAGGAGAGGATAAAAGGGTGATGGATATTAAAGAGGGTACTTGTGTGATGAGCACTGGGAATTGTGTATAAGTGAGGAAACAATTTTACTCCAGAAACCAATATCATACTATATGTTAACTAACAAAATTTAAATGAAAATAAATAAATAAGAACTAATGAACAAATTTAATAAAGTTGCAGGACACAAAGCCAACATTGAGGGGAAAAAATTTTTTAATAAAAAATAAAATTGTAAATAAAACATGCTTTCAATGGTCTTACCTGTGTAATAATGAATTAATAAATTATTACCTAGCATTTTGTCTGAGAAAAAATGTTTGATTTTACCTTAGGAAGATATCCAGCTTCAAGGAAATTCAGTTTTGGTGATTTTTTTTCCTTTGAGGCTAGAATGGATGTGACATATGACTAATGTTCTGGTTCCATTCTCTTTCTGGAACACACTCAAGGGACCATTGTTTCCTGACTTCTTATAGGTAGGTGTATCTCTAAGACTAGTTCTGGCCAGTGCTGAGGATCTTTTCTGATTCAGATTTTAGAAATGCCAGTAAGAGACCCACTAGCTCCACTCTTCCTTGTGAGGCAAATGTAGAAATACATGCTGACATAAGACTCCGTCAACTCAGGTCCCTGAGGGACTACTCAGTAGAAACTCTTCAATCCATCCTACTGCCTCTACCCCAGGCCCATGCTGAACCTGTGAACATAAATGAAAGATAAACCTTGGGCATGGTCCAGGAGACCCAGGATCGAGTCCCATGTCAGGCTCCCTGCATGGAGCTTGCTTCTCCCTCTGCCTGTGTCTCTGCCTCTCTCTCTGTGTGTGTCTCTACGAATAAATAAATAAAATCTTAAAAAAAAAACAAAAAACAAAGATAAACCTTTGTTGTTTAAGTCACTGAGATTTGGAGCATTAGAAGTTACTGATGTAGTTTTGGAATGGAGGTGAGTTTTGCTGGGGGTGAGGTCTGGAGCTAATGACCAAGAAAGAATTCTTGAGACGTCTTTAGGGCAAAATAGTGGTTTTATTAAAGCACAGGAACAGGACTCAAGGGCAGGAAGAGCTGCAGCCCCAAGCGTGTGAGGTGGGCTGATTATATACTTGCAGAGTTGGGAGAGGAAGGAAAAGGAGGTTTTAAAAGGATTTTCATATGCTAAAGAGGACCTACAAGATACTGTAGGCCTTGCCATTGTCAAGTTAAAAGTTGGTTTTTTCCCTCTAGCAAAGTATTAATATTAAGACAGTTGGAAACTTCCTGAGGAATGTCACACATATCCCACCCTGGGAGGGGGGAGCTTTGTGGGGTGTCAGCTTGTGCTTTGTCCTCAGCTAGCCCTCTGTTCCCCATCAGTTACCACAGCTAGCCTATCCCAAAAGACAGGGGCAGCAACTTTAGCTCCTTACTGGTACTGGCTTGCCCAAAGATCAAAAGAGCCTTCTAAATATCCAAGTTTTCTATTATGACAGATTTCCATGATGCTGCCACTTTCAGTGGACAGTGGAGCTTTCTTTTAGAACAGAAGACAACATTGTAGAGAAGATTACATGAAATGCTTGGAGAATGGTTTCCTTCTGTGATTTCTAAAGACTATGTGTATTTAGTGCCAAGTGAAAAATTGCCAGATGACAAATGAAAAATTAAATCAAACATCTATGTGTTCTCAAATAGTATCTGAATCCTTCATATCAGAAAAAACATCTGGCTGACTGCTGGAACTGGAAAGTTTTGCAGTGGATATTTAGCACTGTCCATAAATAGGACTAAAGTCAATAATGCAATATGAATTTGGGCATAGAAATCCTCTGTTTGGTGAAGTGGACCAGAAATAGATTTATGCAGAAGCAGACTAGATATTTTGTTAAATGCTTTGTAGCTCTAAAAGTTCGAGACTTATTCACCTACTAAAAGATATCCCTTAAAAGTCCACTGTTAGTAATAAACCAGTTTCTTTTTTTAAAATACAAATTTCCTCTCTCTTAAAACGCTAATATGGCAGAGGTGGTGACAACACTTCGTCAAATATACATGCAAATCATGGAAGGAAAGGTTGTTGGGTGTTTAGCCTAGGCAACCTGTGTAGTAGGAAATGGTTAATTAGAGAAAAATATGAAGAGAGAAGAAGCAATGTCAGGGAATAAGCAAGAGCTACTCAAATTAAGTGACACAGAGATTTCTCAAAATTCTATTCTTCCTATATAGATGGAAACTTATAGGAAACTTATCTCTTTTTCTCCTAAAGTGAGGTTTTCATATAAAACGTACAAATGGATTCTGGAATTCCTGAGAGAGGCAGACACACACATGCAAAGAGATAGAGACAGAGACAAAAAGAGGAGAGTTTTTTTCATAATCAAAGACCTAGCATATATGCTATGAATAAGAAAGTTGATCAACAGTACTTTTGGAAAAAAAAAAAAAAAGCATTGATTTTCACAGTGTATTTGGGCCACTTTTCCACATTAAAAAGTATTTTAGTGCTAGCCAATGATTTCTACTTTTTAATGTACTATATTTCATGAATTGATACAGTTTAGACAGGCAGGGATTGTAAACAGGGCTCCATCTCTCCAAAGCAAGGAGTACTGGTCGCTTCCTAACTGTTGGTCTTGTGTCTGCCTGATATCAGCTACATTTGTTCTGGGAAATTTGCTGCTTCATTGCTGTTGGCCTCACAACAGGATCACAAAATACTTCAAGGTCATGTACAGTGTCCTCTGGAACCAAGTGGAGGAAACCCCATTTCCTGCTAGAATCAATTGAGTTTCTGGTACAAAAGGTCACTATTGGCTACAACCTCTTGTGTGGCTCTGGAACTCGGTGAGGGAACTGGTCCAAGCAGACATGGGTGTGGAGCAGGAATTGGCCTGCCATTAATTTACTTGGCCTCATGCTGATGAATAATAATGACTTACATGTCACAGATTTTTATCTAATGGGAGCATAAAGGGTTTTAAATCCCCATACTCCCATCAAGTGCTATGCAACTAATTAAAACTTAAAACACTGGCATTTTTTCCCTATTGTTGCTTAGGACAGCTATTTAATAGAAAATATGTAGAAATGTCTGGATAGAGATAACACTTCAACTGACTTGATTATAATCAGATTCCTGCATCCCTTCCCTCAAATAACTGAGGACGATTGTTCACAATGATAGTTTTACATTGTATATCTCAATGTAGTTAACCCAATCTCATTATTGTTATTAAGTATGAAAACTCTCAAAGGCCCATTCCTCCTCCTCCAACCTCTTCCTGCTTTGCTTTTCCTTCTAAGCAACCCCCTGCTGCCTGTAGAGTTAAGCTGGTAAGAAATATGGTACTGTAGCCAGCAATCATTTTTGTTTTTTTTTTTTTTTTATTGCCAATGTCAGTATCAATTCTTCACCTTAGGTCATGAGTGTCTTGTTACTTCTGATCTCTAAACTTCAGGGTGCTATCACCTATATTGATCACTTGACTTTCTGCCTATGTTGGGAGATAGTCTTATTTGAGCTTCTTGAGTTCCTGCATGTCTTACTGGGTATGCCAAGGCTTCGAGGTTCTATCGCCCAGGCCATTTCTCATGTTTCTTTATGCAGCTGGTAACCTGTGAGGTGAGGTAATATTTGGGGATAGACCATGTTAGCGTGCCTCTAGCTAGAGAAGCAATGGATTCCCCAAACTCCACTGATGCTTGCTGTGCTGTGAATAATAAAGGCCTTTGTTTCTGACCCAAGATCTTCTGCTAAGTATTCACAAAACTGTTATAGGCTAACTTTGCAGCTTATAAGTAGAATAAAATCAAATCCAGATCCAGCAGTCTATATAAACTGGATTGCTTTTATATATGTGCTTTTGCCCCCAAACTGTAAGCCCTTTGAGATCAAGGGTCTGAGACCTCTTTTTACTGCTTTTCGTAAACTTATAATAAACATTCAGGAAGTATTCACAGCCCATGATGATATCAACTTATACCATGAGGGAGTGGAATTTTGATATCAAGACAACAAGGATATCATTATGGCAACTTGTAAGGCCATAATAGGATGCCATTCCTTGCTTACTTCTTACTCATCCTAACTCACAAAGTAGATGATACCATGCTGTGGAGAAATTTTCCTGTAGGAAACAGATGTGAAGAATTAGGGTATATGGAAAGATGCTGAGAATATCACAGACATGGTTACTCCACCCTTCTGTCCCAACCATAGAGACAAACAGCTTGGGCAGAGTAGTCATTTGCCATGAAGAAGAAAAGCTCACTTCAGTAAAAGAAGAAAGAAGAGGAAGAAGAAGAAGAAGAAGAAGAAGAAGAAGAAGAAGAAGAAGAAGAAGAAGAAGAAGAAGGAGAAGGAGAAGGAGAAGCAGAAGCAGAAGGAGAAGGAGAAGGAGAAGGAGAAGGAGAAGAAGAAGAAGAGGAGGAAGGAGGAGGAGGAACAGAGCTACTACTCCTCTATATTAGTTCAATAGCAAATCTTTGTCTCCCCTCATTACCATTTATGAGGGGGAAGTGACAGCTTTCTTTGAACTAAAAACTATCACATGGCTGTCAAAGGAGCCTGACAGTTAACAAAGATTCTCTGAATAATAAGTTACTTATCTTTTTAAGGTAGGAAAGCACTTATTTCTTTATCAAGTAAATATACCAACTAAGTTCCTTCTCATTTAAACAGACATACTTGCAATGCTAAATGATGCACCAATATATATGTGCTGTACTGATTTTGTGTCTTGGAAGGTGTTCCCCGGAAAGCAGACTCATTGGCATGACCACCATGAGATTTTGTGTCTCATATCTCCCATGGCAAGGAGCATCACTGACCTAAAGCCCCAACAACCTTGCTTTGAAATCCATTACCATGTTGGCACAAAGCTCATGCTTCTCAGGTGCGGCTCTTGGTCACTGAGTGTTGGAGGAATACAATAGCAGGTCCATTCCTGAGACATATGGGACTCTTCTGCTGGGTCACTTTAGTTCAGAATGTCCCAACAGCCTTGTGGGACTCCCCTTGCAAGTGAACTTCGACATGACCTTCCTTTCTTGTTTCTGTTCTTCTCTTGGGGGTCAGACTTGCACCACAGTCTAATGGCTCTCCTACACTCCCTCTGTTCCCTCCTCATTTTCTCCCAGGGGCATTAGCCCTGATAAATTTCTAGCATGTTCATCCCTGAGTTGGAATTGGCCTCTTATAAGACATAAGACATAAGTTCTCTTATAAGAACTAACTAAAGTGCCTTAGAAATTACCAATGATGTTTGTTGAAAGCATGGAGATTCTTAGAGTGGTTTGAGATGAGCATATTGTAATCTAAAATTATGAGTATTGAGCTCATTCATAATAATAAAACTCTGAAAGTTCAAGGAATTATGGAGGAAAATATAATAAAATAGTATTTATACTGTGTACTTAATATTGTAGCAATTTTATTTTAATTTTTTATTCTAACTCCAGTTACATTTATCAGGAGAGTGGTCTCCCAAGTGCATCCTCAGTTTCTAAGACTGTCCTTTTGCTTACAGAGCTTGTGTGCCCAAAATGTGCTTGCTTTCTCTTCCTACAGTGTTCATCCCTTATTGTCTTATTCATCCTTCAAGATTGGTTCCACCTGGTTCTGTGAGGCTTTTGCAGTATCTTTTTTTTTTTTTTTTTTTTTTTTTTTTTTTTTTTTTATTTATTTATGATAGTCACAGAGAGAGAGAGGCAGAGACACAGGCAGAGGGAGAAGCAGGCTCCATGCACCGGGAGCCCGACGTGGGATTCGATCCCGGGTCTCCAGGATCGCGCCCTGGGCCAAAGGCAGGCGCCAAACCGCTGCGCCACCCAGGGATCCCGCTTTTGCAGTATCTTGCCAAGCAGAATATTTCTCTGTTCTTGCTTGCTTACAAAGGATTTTTATTTAATATATTACCGATCATGGTCAATTGTTATCATATTTGTTATATTGCCAAATATATTGGTGTTACCTCTCCTGTGGTGGAAGTTTCTTATGGACGGGTTGCCTTTGATGACTATGTGGGTCCCTCTTTCCTTTCAAAGAGACAGATCAGTGCCCCATTCATGGTACACACTCTGAGCACACTTATGGAGCTGAATGCAGCTACTTTCTCAGCCATGGCTACTTAATAGGGAAGCACTTGAGAGTTTCCCAAGTTAGAGCCCACAGGGGGGACTGTTTTTGCTTTTGTTAAATTTTTTTTTTTGCCTATCTCTTGACTGCTGAGAAATAGTGTTAATTATAAAGCTATATAATGTTCTTTATCAATACTTTTAAAGAAGACAAACGGGGTGCCTGGGTGGCTCAGTTAGTTGAGCATTTGCCTTTGGCTCAGGTCATGATTCCGGGGTCCTGGGATAGATCCCTGTGGTGGGCAACCTGCTCAGCGGGAGTTTGCTTCTCCCTCCCCCTTTGTCTGCTGCTCTCTCTGCTTGTGCTCTCTTTCTCTCTCTCTGTCAAATAAATAAATAAATCTTTAAAAAATAAAATAAAACAAAGAAGACAAACAATAATGATTAAAGACCAGTCAATTGAATCTTTGAATTTGAAACTATAACTACTTTCTTCAAGCAGGACAGATCCCACCTCTGACTTTTCCCTTAAATTCCTTACAAAGGAATGCTCAACTCCATATTCTATCCTCCTCCTCAATATGCTGCAGCATTTTGGGGGCACCTACATGGCTCAGTTTAGTACCTGACTCTTGATTTCAGCTCAGGTCAAGATCCTGGAATCAAGCCCCATATCAGGCTGAGCAGGGAGCTGGCTTCAGGATTCTCTCTCTTCCTCTGCCACTCCCCCTGCTTTCTCTCTCTCTCTCTCTCTCTCTCTCAAATAAATAAATAAATAAATAAATAAATAAATATTTCTTAAAAATGTTGCAGCATTTTCTACATTATCTCAACATATTGCCCCTCATACTGAACTTGTTAGAAACTATCAGAATGATTTGTGGTTCTGTGGAGAAAATCACCTTTTCCTCCCCTGGGATACACATCCATTTCCCCTGTATTTCATGAGCCTTCTGCTAAAGGCCTGAGACTCTTAGAGATTCAATATCTGGAGCCTTTTGAAGTCACAGCAGAGATCAGGTCTTGTCCTTTCATCTGGACACCTATAAAGCTGTGACGTGAGGGGAGAGACTTCTGTTATCAGATTTTTGTTATTCTCCAGTCTTTTCTCTCTTGCTTGCATCTGTGTGTCACATTGCACTGGAGATACAGAAGCAGATTAGAAAATTTATTTACATACTACATTGTCTCAAAAGACCATTTTATTTTACAGCTTTGTAAAAGCATCATATGAAAATACTGGTGTTCTTTTAAAATATCATGATATAATCCTCTGTGAATGTATTCAACTGTCCAATTTGAATTATTCTACACCAGTTGCTGACTGGTGTAGAATAATTCAAATTGGACTAATCCTCCAAATTAGGGAATGGTGAAATTTGGTAAGAAACTTCCAGCCAGGGACACCTGGATGGCTCAGCGATTGAGCGTCTGCCTTCAGCTCAGGTCCTAATCCCGGGATCCAGGATCGAGTCCCACATCGGGCTCCTTGCAGGGGGCCTGCTTCTCTATGTCTCTGCCTCTCTCTCTCTCTCTCTCTCTCTCTCTGTCTTTCATGAATAAATAAATAAAATCTTTATTAAAAAAAAAGAAAGAAAAAAAATGAAATAAATAAAAAATAAAAATAAATAAAAAGAAACTTCCAGCCACAAGGTAAAGCAAGATAATTACAAACTTCACAACTGTGTCTTCTCTATTCCTGCAAAATGTAATAGCTCTCTGTTGGATGTATAAAATTTTATTATATGTAATTGAATATGTTTTGAGCTTGATTTTAAATTCATTCATTGAAATAGAAACTCTATATATTTTTAGTGTGATTTGCAATGTTTCATATAAGAAGTTCAGCAGTAACCCAGACTCTGTGGAAGGGAGGCTCACCAAATATTTCTGAGGTTCTTCTCTGGCCCACATGTCTGTATATATGGTACCCTATATAGCCACCTACTCTACTATTTTTCATCATGAAAATGCATGAAATTTCAGTGAGTTTTGTAGCCATAATGAGTAGTGATATAGGAAGCATAATGCTCATCCCTCTGATTTCAGATGCCCAAATTATAGAATTCTATCTGTCTTTGGCTAGGAATTAGCCTGGAGGTAAGCTTAGATTTCCCTTCTCTGAGACCCTCCCTGATCTAAAATCTCCTTTTAATTTCCTTCCTCCATTGAGCTAGAAGCATTTTTTTTTTTTTAGAAGCATTTTATCAAGTGTGGAGAAATGGTTTGTTGTAGATGACAGGCAATATAAGCTTTACCTAACTGAAACTTCTAATTTATTTTCTTCTTTTCATCTGAATTTAGATTTCTGCACTAAATAGCCAGAAATATTGCTAATTTTTTTCCCCATTTCCTTTATTACTCTTCCCAATTTAGAGCAATCATTGGTAGCTCATTGAACAGAGATGAATTTGTGTCTTTGGAGAATTCCTACAATAATCTACATGTCACCTTGTCTATGTCAAGATATATTCTTCAAAAATAAATAGGTAGGGGCAGCCCAGGTGGCACAATGGTTTAGTGCCTGGCTTCAGCCTGGGACGTGATCCTGGAGTTCTGGGATCGAGTCCCACATCAGGCTCCCTGCATGGAGCCTGCTTCTCCCTCTGCCTGTGTCTCTGCCTCTCTCTCTCTCTCTCTCTCTGTGTCTTTCATGAATAAATAAATAAAATCTTAAAAAAATAAATACATAAACAAATAAATAGGTAATTCACACCATATGCAAAAATTAACTCAAAACAGATCAACAACATAAATATAAGAGCTAAAACCATAAAAGTATTAGAAGAAAACACAGTGACAAATATTCATGACCTTAGATTTTGGCAATGGATTCTTAGATCTGACACCAAAAGCACAAACAGTAAAAAAAAAAAAAAAAACAGATAAATTGATAAATTGGACTTCAACAAAATTCAAAAATTGATGCATCAAAGGACATTATTTAAAAGTAAAAATATAACCTCTAGAATGGGAGAAAATATTTACAATCATTTATCTGGTAAGGGTTTAATATCCAGAATATGTAAAGAACTCCCAAAACTCAAGAGAAAAAAAAAAAAAAAAAAGAACAATTAAAAAATGGGCAAGGGCTTGAATAGACATTTCTTCAAAGAATATTTACAAACAACCAGTAAACATATGAACACACACTCAAACATCACTAATCATTAGGAAAATGCAAATCAAAACCATAATCAGATACCACTGCACACCTACTAGGGCATACTACTTTAAAAAAATGGAAAAATAACAAGTGTTGGGGGAATTGAAACCCTCATCCATTGCTGGTGAGAATGTAAATGGTGCAGGCTCTGTGAAAAAGAGTTTGATAGTTCCTCAAAATGCTAGATATAGAATTACATAAGATCCAGGAATTACACTCCTATGTACATACCTCACATCATTGAAAACAGGGGCTCAAATAGATATTTGTATGCCAATGTTCATTGGACCATTATTCCTGATAACTGAGAGGTGGAAACTAGCCAAGTGTCTATCAACAGATAAATGGATCAACAAAATAAGTACATACATAAAATGAAATATTATTAAGCCATAAAAAGGAATGAAATTCTGATACATGATACAGCATAGGTGAACCTTAAAAATATTCTGTTTAGTGACATTAAAGCATATGCAAAAGGACAAATATTATATGACTCCATTTACACAAAATATCTACAATAAGCAAATTCATATGCAGAAAGTTTACCAGGAGCTGGGAGGAGAGGAGATTATATAATCTCTATTTGAGGTGATGAAAAGGTTTTGGAAATAGATGGTGCTAATAGTTGCATAACATTGTGAATGTAACTAACACTGCCAAATCATAAACTTAAAAATGATTAAAATGGCAATAAATAAATAAACGCATGGCTTTGTTCCCCTATACTAAAATAGACAAGCCAAATTTGGTAGATGAGTTTAAACATTAGTTTGAAGCTAGTGAAAATTGATATTTATTTCCAGGAAGGCAATTTAGAGTAGAAACATCAGTGTTTCATAAGAACCATGAAAAGAAGTATTTCACCCTTTGTTCAATAGACTTCCTGTTTCTAGAAGAGAATTCTCTGAAAGAGGGACAGAAGGTTCACTGAGCCTTGACATTGACAGCTGATTAAGACCATCTACATCAGAGGATATTTGGGTTGGTAGAGCTTTCTATTAACTTCATGTGAGTTTTTCCATAGGAATTTAAGAATTTTCCTTTAAAAATTTTATATATGCTTATCTTAGTTACTAAATCTTATAGTCTGTCAATATCAACAAAACATAATAGCTCTCAAAAAGGCAAAAAGTCTTTAGTCAACTTATTTTTTCCTGCATGAAGTTGGTAATAGGATCTAATAATACCTTTAAATACTTTGTTTCTACTTGGATGACCACTTGGATTAAGAATAAAACTTCATAACTGTATAACACCTTTCTTTGGGGGAAATTTGAAATCTTTGGACTTATTTCCACTCTTTTTTTTTTTTTTTGACTTATTTCCATTCTAATTTGTTTTATAATCTTAACCTTTTTGGAGGATAAGGAAGATGACGGAAGTAAAGACAAATAGTAATAAGTAGCCAATAACTAACTTTTTATCCTCTTACGTGGCAACTGACCAATACATTAAAAAATTTTCCAGAATTGTACTTCTTGATGTTAATATAACCTTATCTGGGATTTGCAATAAGATTTTTGCTGGAAGTAAAAAATTATTTGTAAGCTCAAATCTGTGTAATCATATAAAAGCTTCACAATATAAAGTGGTATACTAGAGAGAAAAATATACACACAGAAACAAATATAGGCACATCACAATTCCAGATTTTCTCTCAAACTTGTGCTCCTGCTATAGCCTTTGAAGGGGACATGATAAGGGCCTGAAGGAAAGAGAGGGAGAGGGAGACATATGTTAAACACAAAGGATACTTCAGTAAATTAAGGATAAAGTATTTATTAGGTCAGAAATTGCATGAGGATAAATAGAACACAGTGACTTTGATTAGTCTGAGAAAGAAGACAGCTATGGTGACCATAAAAGAAGGATGGGTAAAGAAACATGAGTACAAAAAATGGAAATTCGTGGAAGAACTACGTAAAACAAATGGGAGTGGGGACACTGATGTCTTTCTCATACACTTTAAGTGGCCACGGTTGTTGTAGTGTTAGATTACCTGGGTCTTTTGCTTTTCGGGACTGTTTCTTCATTCTGTTACCCCTGTAGGTTCATTTTTTTTTTTATTTAAGATTTTATTTATTCATCCATGAGAGACACACAGAGAGAGACAGAGACAGAGACACAGGCAGAGGCAGAAGCAGGCTCCATGCAGGGACCCCGACATGGCACTCGATCCCAGACCCCAGGATCACACCCCGGGCTGATGGCGGCGCTAAACCGCTGGGCCACCGGGGCTGCCCAACCCCTGTAGGTTCAGAAGCTTTGTCACCCTTCAAATGTATAGGTGTTCATGTTCATGCTGTCCAAGCTTCTGCTGCAAAATTGTTGAAAACAAGAGTGAGGGCTCCACCATATTCTAAGAAATGAAAAACACCTCAGATACCTGGGGATACATAGCCTCTGCAGCAAGTTAAATATTTCAAAGACATTTTTATAGTTGCAGTCAAAATGACTTCTCCATCAGAAGCACCTGACCAGTTTGACCACTGCTTTATATGGTTTTCTAATAGGCTGTTATGGGAATAGTGTTTTATCCTGACTCATCCATTCATTGATACTACCATGTACCCATACCTCATCTTATGAGTGCTTAGTTAGTGATTTTTTTTTAATTTTTATTTATTATTTATTTATGATAGTCACAGAATGAGAGAGAGAGAGAGAGAGAGAGAGAGAGAGAGGCAGAGATACAGGCAGAGGGAGAAGCAGGCTCCATGCACCGGGAGCCCGATGTAGGATTCGATCCCGGGTCTCCGGGATCGCGCCCTGGGCCAAAGGCAGGCGCCAAACCGCTGCGCCACCCAGAGATCCCGATTTTTTTTTTTTTTTAAGTAGACTCCATACCAAGCATAGAGCCCAATGCAGGGCCCAAACTCACAAGCCTGAGATCAAGACCTGAACTGAAATCAAGAGTTGGACATTTAACCAAATGAGCCACCCAGGCACTCCTAATTGGTGACTTTTTGACATAACATATCTTAGAAAGTTATACTACTTTTCAGACAATGACTCTCCCCCCACCCAAATAGCAAGATTTTTTACCATAAAGCACATCGAATAAACATGATATAAAAAGTGATATTTCAACATTATGATTTCAGGCAAAGACATGCATACCAATTCACTCAAAACAAGTTTTTAGTCAGAGTACAGCATGTGGAACAAATTTAAATTGCACACTGTGAAGGATGCACCCAAAATGTTTTCCTCTGTGTACACATGACAAGCGAAAGAGATGAAAATGGAGCATCTTCAGCTACTTATCCACATGGACTATTCTGAAGTGTTTTAAAGTATTCTCATGGTTATTTAGTCTTTATTTTGCCCTGAAGGTATGTGTCTGTCCTTTAACTTGAGTGTAGATTTGAGTGCTAGACAATTATGCACCCCAGAATGGCTGAAAAATTGGCAAAGAGAACGATGAAGAAAGAACAAACCCTCCAAAGAATATGTTTCTTACAGCCCTTCTCTACAACCCACCGTCCACTCTAGTCTTTTATTACATTTTAGTATAAACTGTATTTACTTCAAACTACTTATTAATTACAAGAAGTTGCTTTCATCATTCAATTCATGTATTTTTCTAAGAAGATTGTTTGGGTACCTTGGGCTTTGGTATTGATAAAAGCATCATAAATTTCCTCATTAAATTTAATGGATTTTTATTGACTAGTCAAGTTGCTTTACTTCTCTGAGCCTTCCTTTCCTTGTCATAAAGTGAGGCTAATAAAACTGGCCCTGGGGGTGCTGTGGGAATGTTAAATAAATAAATGATTTAATTTATAAATAAATGTCACGAGTAAACAGTTTCAAGCACTTTAACACCATTTATTTATTTACTGGTAAATGTTGTGTTAATAATAAACACAACTTTTGAGGCACCTGGGTGGCTCAGTTGGTTAAGTGTCTGACTCTTGGTTTCAGCTCAGGTCATGATCTCATGGGTCATGAGATCGTGCCCCAAGTAGGGGGTCCATGCTCAGTGGGAAGTCCACTTGAGGATTCTCGCCCTCTGCCCCTCCCCCACCTCTCTAAAATGAATAAATAAATCTTTTAAAATAGTAATAAATCACTCTTATTTATGCATTAAAACAGTTATTAAGTATCTGAGGTATTAAAACTTCATTCTTTGAAAATAAAAAAATAAATTTAATGGATTTCTTTTTTTCATTTAATGGCTCTTCACTTGGTGGCAGCATTTCACAAATGAAGTAATATCATTAAGCAAAGGAATACACTAATGGGCTAAAAGAGATGAGTAAATTATAGCCCCAGCTTTGAAAGAACTTGCAATTTTTTAGAGAAGATGAATAGATCTGTATACAAGAATGTGCAGTATGTAAAAATTCATGTAAACTATAAAGAAATAGGACCACATTTTTAAATAAATAAGCATATCTGGGCTTCTACACCAAAACTACAATTACCTCCTTTAAAAATTTCCCCTGGAAAGTATACCTTGACATTTCCCAAAAATTTATTTGATTAAAAGATGAGTTGTGATGATAAAGTAATAGGAATGGTGTCACAGAGAAGTACTGGCATGTAAAATGCTCAGAACATAAATAATTGATTTTTCTCAAAGGCTGAGTATCCTTAAAGATCTTTACCTAATCTATTTAAAGAACAATATTTTCCTTTCAACATTTTCTTTATATATATATATATATTTTAATTATATATAATTAAGTTATATATGTGGTTTTTAAAAAAATTTTTTAAGTAGGCTCCATGCCCACCATGAGGCTTGAACTCATGATGCTGAGCTCAAGAGTCCCATGCTCTATAGACTAAGCCAACTAGGTGCACTTCAATATTTTCTATATAAGACTATAATGACAAAGTTCAGAATAGCTGATACAAAGGGGCATTCGACTGCTAACGTCCCGTTCAGGAAGGTAGGTAAAGCTCAAATCCCACAGTGTGGATATTTTTGCAATGGGAAACAACCAATCACAAAAGTATGTGACTTTGAATAATGAGTGAATAGACTCATTCTAGAAGATATTCCTTTTCTTGCTTAAAACTATTGTCAGAGGGCAATGGTGGGAGTAAGGGATAGTCTCATACCTTCCTATTCAGCAGAAACAACAAACAAGCATTTTCAGAAGATATTCATGGACATGCAAGAATGTTCAAAAGGAATTTACATGGCAATAGCAGTAAAGCTAATGTGTGTCTGGGAGGGGTCTGCAATCAACCATAAGCATTGATACAAGTAAACAGTCACCCCCTACAAACCAGGTCAAGATTCTAATTAAGTGAGATTGAGGGTAACACTGAATCAGGACACAAAAAGTTTCTGATCGTCATTCTAGAGGCTTCTTACCAGGCTCTTCAGCACTTGCCCTATGATAATGCTTTGGTAGTTAGCATCAGTGCCATCAAAACCACTCATATAAAACTTGCATATTTTGGTGTGTTTATTCCATAATGTGAGTTTATTTCTGTTCAACCAATTCTTTTTTGTCCCAAGTTAAAAAAAAAAAAAAAAAAAAAAAACCTGAAGGTTTTATTAAAGGGAGATTCTTGAACTGAATGGACATTGTATTTCTGACCCAAATAGACTTTGTATACTTTTAACATCCTGATTTGATAACAAGCAGATATAGTATTGGTCCGTTATAGAATGAACAGGCCGTTGAGTAAACATCCTTATATTAACCAAGTATTATGACACCAAAGATTGTATATAGTTGGTGCTTAAATTTTTTCCCTCAAAATAGACACGTAGAGGTTTCTTTAGCACTGTACTGACGGATACTTCTATTTCAACAGAATCATCATACCTAAGTGGGTCACAGCAGGGGAACTCGGACTTTGTAAAGTTCCTGCTGATGCTGGTTATTCTCTCCATGCTTCTTGTGATATAGTCTTTGCTCTTCTCCATCCTGCTCCATACCCCAAGAAGCTGACCTCTTAGGACTGCATTATCCAGGCTCATATGCCCTCTGGCTTTTGATTGGGTTTGGCAAATGCAATGCAAGATATTGGAGAGTAAGAGGAGGAAGAGGTCAGGGTATTTATTCCCGCTGCTCTCTGCCTGGTTTGGCAGCATTCCTTTACAGATGGCCTTGGCTCTTGTCAGGTGGCTTCTCTCCCAGGGTTACAGCTCTTACCATGCTCCAGTACAGTCTCCTTCAAGACTTCCTGCTGTCACCTCAACATCCTCTGTTGGTTTCTTATCCTCAATCAATCTCTACATCAAACCCTCTTTGATTTCCCCGTTTGAGTGGTTTCCTGCCTGAAACATATATCTTCCATGTGTTTATTTTCTCATACATTATTTTTTTCTCATTAACACAAATATTTATTGATGCTATTTATATATAGCAAATTATATTGAATGTGATGATTATATAAGTTGAATTCACCATTTGTTTGTGCATAAAGGTATTCTCCTATTTATAAATGAACATTTCTCTTTGCTGTCCATTAGTTTTTGTCCAGATATTGGCCTCTGTCAAATATTTAAAAATCAACTTAGTTTCTATTAAACAAAACAAAAAGTGATTTCATGGACAGTGACTGTATGGTGAACAAAAACATCTGATGTTAAATGCTATTTAAAGCTGCTTCTTGGGGATCCCTGGGTGGCTCAGCGGTTTAGCGCCTGCCTTCAGGGCAGGGCGTGATCCTTGAGTCCCGGGATCAAGTCCCACGTCGGGCTCCCTGCATGGAGCCTGCTTCTCCCTCTGCCTGTGTCTCTGCCTCTCTCTCTCTCTCTGTCTCTCATGAATAAATAAATAAAATCTTAAAAAAAGCAAAACAAACAAACAAAAAAAACCTGCTTCTTGGGATGCCTGAGTGGCTCAGAGGTTGAGTTTCTGCCTTTGGCTCAGGGCTTGATTCTGGATCAAGACTCCTGGGTTCGAGTCTTGTATCCGGCTCCCCCAGGGAGCCTGCTTCTCGTTCTGTGTCTCTGCCTCTCCGTGTGTGTGTCTCATGAATAAATCAATAAAATCTTTTAAAAAAAACAAATAAATGAGGGCCGCCCGGGGGGGCTCAGGGGTTTAGCGCCTCCTTCAGCCCGGGGCGTGATCCTGGAGACCCGGGATGGAGTCCCACATCAGGCTCCCTGCATGGGGCCTGCTTCTCCCTCTGCCTGTGTCTCTGCCTGCCTCTCTCTCTCTCTCTCTGTGTCTCTCATGAATAAATAAATAAAATATTTATTAAATAAATAAATAAATAAAGCTATTTCTTTTTATTTTTATCTTTATTTTTTTAATAAAGCTATTTCTTGACTGGGGCCCCTGGGTAGCTCAGTTATGATCTCAGGATCCTAGGATCCAGCACCCCATTGGGCTCCCTACTGAGTGACGAGTCTTCTTCTCCCTCTGCCCCTCTCCCCCCAACTCATTCTTGTTCTCTTTCTCTCTTCTCTCAAATAAATAAAATCTTAAAACAAAAACAACAACAACAACAACCCTGCTTCTTGATCATCTCTCAGTTCATGCTACTTAAGACAGAAAGGGCTGGGATTTCATAAATTCCAAAAGTCTTATCTGAACAGTCTGCATACAAAAGTTGTCTTTTATGGAATATTACTCAGTCATCAGAAAGGATAAATACCATTTACACTGACATGGATGGAACTGAAGGGTATTATGCTTAGTGAAAGAAGTCAAAGGGAGAAAGACAATTATCAAATGGTTTCACTCATATGTGAAATATAAGAATTTGAGTGGTGGATCATAGGGGAAGGAAGGGAAAACTGAATGGGAAGAAATCAGAGAGGGAGACAAACCATGAGAGACTCTTAACTATAGGAAAAAAACTGAGGGTTGCTGGAAGGGAAGTGGGTGGATGGATGGAGTAACTGGGTGATGGACATTAAGGAGGGCATGTGATGTAATGACCACTGGGTGTTATACACAACTGATAAATTATTGAACACTACATCTGAAACTAAGGGTGTACTACTTACTGTATATTGGCTAATTGAATTTAAATTAAAAAAATACTTCTCTTTTAGTTTAGTGAAGGGGTATCCATGAAGCTGAGGACCTCTGCATTCTTGTTTTTGCTGAGCTAAACTTCCAACTGTCCTCTTTCAGGCAACCATGGGTTTTAGGAGGGGGGCAAGGATCTGTAAAAAGGCTATGCAAGTATGCTGTGAGGCACTGGTATATCCTCAGCAGAAGGGGAAGTGGGGCTTGGCAAGCCACTTCTCACTGTGGTTGTTTCTGCAAATCTGGTTGAAGTAATGCTATTGCTATTGTTGGGAGGATTTGTTGTGACTGTGCTCTTGACCATGGAGGCCTGGGTGAGGAGGTGGTTTCTATGAGCTGTGTTGTTTCTTTGCTACTGGGAGAACTAGAGCCATGATTATTAAATGCTTTTATTGGTTGCTGGAAAGCCAAAGGAAATAGTACCGCAGGGAAGCAGAATTTGCCTAGAGAACGTATGGTTGAAGCCTGAGATTACATGTGAGGTAGTCTTCACTTGGGAACTTGAAAATTTAAGTCACTTCTGCTGCTTTTCACTGAGTCAACTTGCATATTAGATGTTTGGGACTCTCATACATGATTTAATTTAATTCTCACAATGCCACTGTTAGAATTATCACTCTAAAGATCACAAAACAGAATCATACCACAAAGTTGTAACTTAGATTTAAATCTGGATTTGACCGACTCTGAGCCTTTGCTCCTTCCACTTTATATAGTTTCCTTCTAGAAGGTTTGTTAGGACAATCATCCATAAACTTACTATTATTACTACCATTTTGCAAATGAGAAACTAAGAATCAAAGCCATCTACTCGCCCCACCTCACAAGCATACCTGACTGTTCACATTATCATGATTTTACTCTGCCACTGTCTTTATCACAATGTCTTAACTATTGCAGGAAATTTTTGTCCAGGGAGATAAAAGTTAAAAATAACTTCAATGTTCCTTTCAGGAACTTCCTGAAAAATCCATTTTTAATGAACATAAGACTGTTTGCCTTTTCAATAGATAGCATCAAACAATTCTTTGCTTTCTTTGATTCTTCTATTTCTGTACCCACTAATCCTAAAGTGTTCTGCTGTGATCTTTATTCAATCCTATTTAAGACTCATCCCTTGCCTTGAAAGAGTTATCTTAAACCAAATCCCAAACCTCATTTCACTACTTTGCTCTCTTCCCTCTAAGATGCTACTAATTCATGGTCAAAGCAGTGTTCTCTCTTACTGAGGTAAGTAATAAACTCAGATTCACCTTTTCAACAGGTTTTTTTGGTGGTATTTTTGAGGATTCAGCATTTGGCAACACTAACATTTATAGAGTTAAATAATCCCTGAAATTCATCAAGATAGGAAGAGGTGGAACGGAGATTCAAGCCAAGGCATCTGACTGTGGAGCCCTCTCATAAATAACACACTGTTTTGCCTCCAACAGGCTATAATAGCAAAATAAAATGTGACAAAGTACTTAGCACAGATGTTACTACTTGGTCACTAGAGTGTTTAACATAGTCCCCAAAGGCTTAGTATAACAGAATATTATCTTTTCTGGTATTCAGATATAAAATTATTAATAATTAGACTTTTTAATCATCTTCCAAAGCTTAGCTAAACTTTTATCACTTAGATTTACAAATATGTCATAGAAGTAATTAGCAAAGGAATAGCATTTTTTTTTAATATATCAACCTGTGGTAAGAAAATGTTAAATTGTGTTTTATCATTACATAGGAGTATAAAAAGGACTTGCCTTTACATGGTATTATGTATGAGTCAAAGTACTGATTTCTGAGTTGTCCTCACTGTGCAGATAAAATTATTTTATCACCTAGATGAAATAGAGTCAAATTTTACTTGTTCTAAAAAAAAAAAACTTGTTACAATAAACAAGTGGACATTTCAATAAAACAGCCTATGATTTTACTCTTGAGAAACCAAAGGGAGTATCTTAGAGAGACTGGAGTGAGAATTAACATTTTAAATTACATATTTGAAGGCAATCATGAAAATAGGAGCTGATGAATAAATCAAAAGATTCAAGGAAGTTCCTAGAAAATTCTAGAAATAGATTCTCTTCCTCTTGTTTATTTTATTTTTCATGGTGACCTGTGTCCTTTGGGGATTCCTAAATAAATCTGATGCAAACAGATGTTAATGTTTAATGTCTTTTTAGCCTGACGATATGGGGAGCAATTCACTAAGCAGGCTTCCACTGAGCTGACTCTTGGGATTAACTAACTCTGTTCTCTCGATGAATCACACTGGCTGATTCCACAGTAAATTGACCCTCAGCACTGCCACACTACTTTCCATTCTGCCCTTTACCTGCTCCCACCAGCTGAGTTGTCTGCTTCCCTAGACTCACTTGTGTTTGATCCCAAACCTTGTCATTGTAATAATATAACAACTACATGTTATACAATTTGACAACTACATATTACTCAAGATGACAGGTTGTAAAAGAAAAATGGTGCTGCCGTGAAAACTAAATTAAATACTTCAGAAAGCAAATTGCTTTTTAAAAGGAGATCAAATCAAATAATTATAAAGAATTAGGGAAAAAAAACCTTTAAAGGCCTAGAAAAAATTTGTTTTTAGATTTAAGATCTTTTTCTTTGAAATACACTGGGAGGGCAGCCCCTGTGGCTCAGCGGTTTAGCGCTGCCTTCAGCCCACGGCATGATCCTGGAGTCCCGGGATCGAGTCCCACATCCGGCTCCCTGCATGGAGCCTGCTTCTCCCTCTGCCTGTGTCTCTGCCTTTCTCTCTCTTTGTCTGTCTCTCATGAATAAATAAATAAATACTTCGTTTTTAAAAAAAGAAATACACTAGGAAATGTAGATGAATTATGAGTATGGTTTGTGAAAAAGAACATCTGGAACTTCAATCACCAGATTAATACAAAAAAAAAAACAAAACTAAATTAAAAAAAAAAGCCTTAGGTCTACTATTAAAGATAAGTAAGTAAATGCAAATTTACATGTTTGGTATAAAAGTTCCAGTACACTATTATGTACACCTTTTATGATTATCTAATATGACTGACATTTTTTGATTAACCAACTGTGATGGTTCATTTTATATGTCAATTTGACTAGGCAATGAAGTTCTTAGATATCTGGTCAAACACTATTCTGACTGTGAGGGCATTTTTGGGTGAGATTAGTATTTGATTAGGTAGACTGAAAACAGGTTGCCCTTCATAATGTGGGTGGGCCTTCCCCAATTAGTTGAAGGCTTAAATAGAATAAAAAGGCTCACTCTCCCATGAATAAGAGGAGATTCCTCTTGCATGATTACTTTAGCTGGAGCAGCAGTCTTTTACTTCCTTTATACTCAGACTGAAACATCAACTTTCATTGTGTCTCTTTCATTGTGTCTCATTGTGCCAGATTTCAGACCAGAGGATACCATCAGCTCTCCTGGACTCACACTGGAACTGTACCATAGACTCTTCTGAGTCTCCAACTTGTGGACTACAGATCTGGTGACTTGTACTTGAACATTTAAAGGTGATGGCAAAAAGAGGAAGAGCAAGCAAGACTGAGAACCAGATGAGGAAGTAAGAGAAAAACCAGGAGAATGTGGTATCATTCAACCCCTAAAAGGAGAATTCCAAGAAGTGACCAGTTGTATTAAATGCCAAAATATTAAGGAGTGTGAGACCAAGACAATCCCCAATGTATATAGCAATATAATATAGTTGGTTGTGGCCTTTATGGAAGTAATTTCACTGGAATGATAAGAATGAAGTAAGATTATAAGGAGTGAAGAGAAAATTGTATTTCTACTTAATGAAGTATATTGGACACAAGTGGTTACTTCTGTCCCTTTTATAACACCATTGAAAAGATAATGGGCATCTGGGAGACTCAGGTGGTTAAGTGTCTGCCTTTGGCTCAGGTCATGATCTCAGGGTCCTGGAATTGAGCCTCACATCAGGCTCCTTGCTCAGTGGGGAGGAGTCTGCTTCTCCCTTTCCTTCTGCCTCTCCTTTAATAAATTTTTTTTAAAAATTTAAAAGATAGTGAAAGAAGTTTTTTCTAAAAAGTGATAAACTGGGGCAGCCCAGATGGCTCAGTGGTTTAGTGCCACCTTTATCCCAGGGCCTGATCCTGGAGACCGGGGATCAAGTCCCATGTTGGGCTCTCTGCATGGAGTCTGCTTCTCCTTCTGCCTCTGTCTCTGCCTCTGTGTGTCTCTCATGAATAAATAAATAAAATTTAAAAATTAATTAATTAATTAATTAATTAAAAGTGATAAACCCAGAAGACCACAAAAACTAAATGATGAGATTTCAACAAGCTTTTGAAAGATGAGAAATGGATGAACTGGGGTAATTGACTTATCAGTCTAGAAAAAGGTAAAATGAAGGTAATAGTGTGAAGCAGACAAAGAACAAGATGATTCATGTCTCAGAACCCTGGAAGAACCTGGGAACCTCAAGTACTGGGGGCCTTTGAAAGATCAGTTGGCAATTTGTTTATGAAACAGCTTTTCACATCAGAAGACTGAAACCTCCCTCTCTAGGAAGGTTGAATCTTTCTCCAAACAGTATGAGAATTCTCCCAGCTTCATTTGTACACACCAGGTGGGAGAAAGAGAATCACCTTAAGGTAAAACATTCCTGCAGTCAAAAAAAAAAAAAAAAAAAAAAAAAAAAAAACAACCATAGAGAGACTGATATTTGTGTGCCTTTAAATGAAAAAGCCGGCTTACTGTTAACTGATATCCACCAATGACAAATTCTGCTCATACAACTAGAGCTCTGAACATGAAATACAGCAAGAAAAAAAAGCAAACAATTTTAAAAATTCGAAAATGCAAGGATCAAGAAACCTCAAAAAGTATTTTAATAGGATCTTCACAGAGATGCAAGGTGATATTGCATCCACAAAACAGAAACAGGAATTTTATAAAAAGTGAATTACCAAGCCTAAGAATGGGCTTTTGGACCTTGAAATCATATGAAAATTCAAGAATCAATAGGAATGGTGAAAGGTTAAATCAGGAAAATCATTTTGAAAGTGGATAAAATGGAAGTGGGTAACACAAGAAAGTTAAAACAAATTTAAAGGATCTGTGTAGGAGGTCCAATATCTGAATGATGAGTCATAGAAAGAAAATACAGAGGAAAGTATTAAAATGCCTTACACTGAAAAAATTCCTAGAACTGAGGGACACAGATTTCCAGATTAAAATGACCTATTGGGAGCATCTGCATGGCTCAGTCACTTAAGTGTCTAACTCTTGATTTCAGCTCAGGACATGATCTCAGGATCATGAGATCGAGCCCTGAGTCAGGCTCAGCACTGGCCATGGAGTCTGTTTGAGATTCTCTCTCCCTATTCCTCTACCCCCCGACCCCCTCTTAAAAAAAAAAAAAAGCTATTGAATATCCAACCATCCAAATAAAGAGAGGTAAATAAAGACCAAAAAAATCTTTTTTTTTTTTTTTTTAAAAGATCTCACTCATCTATTCATGAGAGGCAGAGAGAGAGGCAGAGACACAGGCAGAGGGAGAAGCAGGCTCCATGCAGGGAGCCTGATGTGGGACTCGATTCCAGGACCCCGGGATCATGACCTGAGCCGATGGCAGGCACTCAACCACTGAGCCACCCAGGTGTCCCAACAATAAAATCTTAAAAGATTCTAGAGAGAAAAAAAGTCAGGTCATATACAAAAGCTAGATTCTGAATGTCATTCACAGGAATTGAGAACAGCATTGGGAAGCCTTGGGATCTAAGGAAGAGCACATCCAACACAGGGGAAAGATGAAGAGCATTTCCAAATGACAAGGGAAATCTCTTCACGGAGGCTGTGTAGCAAGGAAAGAAAGCATGTTGAATGTGTCAGGAGTCTTGATTGCTGTGAAATCTGAGGTAAACAGGATTAAAAGGCATGAGAACTCATGACCAGCAGTAGGATGGGCAATCAGCCTGGTCCTGATTTAGCCCCCGGTGCAGGGGCTTTGGCCAGCTGCTGTTTGTTCCTGCATCTCTACTGAGGCAGACAGAAGGGGACTCTACGCTGATGAACGTGTATGCTCAGGCTACACAGTGGAAGTTATCCCAACCAGGAAATACAATCTTCTGGCAAGTCTTTATTTTTGAAAGGTTTCTTATACGTGATCGCCAGTTCCATTGAGAATTTCCTAAAGTGGGAAGATTCCCTCATAGGGGCTACCTATTCTACAACTGACTTTAGTCCCCATAATTACAGGTTACAATGAATATTACATGTTATATGACATGTGCTTTTCAAGCAATTGGTTGTTTGCCTTTGTGACAAAGGCACTCTTTTGAAGTACTAGTGTAATTTAGCTATTGGATTTATTTTCTTAACAATTGGCACCAGAATGCCTTTTGGGGAGGAAACTACCTTTGAGGAAATGACTTGATTAGCCACTGGGTAGAAGGTAGGGCCCTGTGGGGTGTGGTGTTCGGCAAAATGAAAGCCACGAAAGAGACTGGTTAAATTGCTCTTATGAGAATTACAGAGGAATTTCTTTTGTTTCTGAGAGGGAGAGGTGGGGAAGATAGGGAAGCAAAGAAGGAGGGAGGAGAACAGAGAGTAGAAAGAGGAAACTGTGATATGTGCTGGATAATTGGAAGTAAAACAGCTAGCAGAAAAATGAGAGTGGCGGAAGGATTTTCTGTGAAAACTCAACATAAACTCTGTGCATTTCTACAATTAAAGACACTCTTTTTCTTGCCCATACCATACCAAGTCTAAAAGCATACCCCACTCACAAATGGATGGGCAAATTGCCTTGAGGATAGAGATAATTTTTATGCCTCAGTCAATTTGATGTTAAATAGAGGCAGCAGGCCCAGAAACGGATCTGACCTCCAAGAAATGGGAAGAGTTTGGATTTTCATACTGTGCAATATGAGAGTTCAGGCCTAGACCTGTTTGGATCTCAAGAGTAGACGACTCCAGCTGTCAGGTAGTTTATTATATTCCTATAGTGAGTCCTTACTATCCTGACAGTCTTAAATGTGACTTTCTTTTCTTTAATGGCTGGTTTCCTCTTGTATTATTTTAACCTAAAACAAGCCACAGCTTGGTTTTCATTTAGTTCCTTTCAGAAAACCCTGTGTGAAGTTAATTACATCTAATGAATGGTATGTTTTTGTGTGTGTGTGTGTGAGTTTCCCAGGCTTCAAAAATGAGGCCAGTTTCTTATTAAATAAGGTTTTTGAAAAATCTGATCTCATTATGTACAGTTGTTCATTGTTTCCCTTATTTTGTGATGCTTAGTATTACTTTAAAAACCCTGTAATGATGTTGTACATATGTGCCAGATGTGTTCCTCTGTCCCCCCTAAACCCTCTCTGCATAGATGGATAGATTTCTTTTTCCTATTACCTGCCCATTATCCAGTTTCTCTTCTTCATAGCTAGAAATTTTGCCCCTTGGCAGCTCGCCCTCATAACACAGAAGTGAAAGTAGAGCTTAACAGATCTTCCATTTCCTTTTCCTACTTGTTCTTCACTGGCATTCTTCTACCAGACGAATTTTCGTTTTTGCTGACCCTCCCAGATTAATTTCAAAGGCTCCTCTCTGTAAGTTCAAAGATTTTCCATAGCTAACATCGCTTCCCTGTGCTTATGATTAAATCGGTCTCCATAATGAAACTCATCTCTGATAATTAGCTGATTTTTAAACATACCAGAAGGCATCATTTTACTTTTCTTTAATTCTAATATCAGGGCACGTTCTCTTAACAAGTTGATACGTACTGCACTTACCAGAAAATGCTTGTGATAACAGAGATCTGCTCCTGACTAACCTACTATTTATTTGGAAGATCCCTGCCTGCCTTCTTCCTTTTTTTTCTTTTTAAGATTTTATTTATTTTATGAGACAGAGAGAGAGAGACAGAGAGACAGAGAGAGAGGCAGAGACAGGTAGAGGGAAAAGCAGGCTCCATGCAGGGAGCCTGACGTGGGGTTCGATCCCAGGACTCCAGGATCACGCCCTGGGCTGAAGGCGACGCTAAACCACTGAGCCACCTGGGCTGCCCCCTGACTGCCTTCTTAACTTGAAAATTAAACACAGTGAATCTACTCCTAAAGCAGAATGAGCGATGTCATGCATAGTTTCTAATCTCCTATTTCAAGGTTTAGTTCGTTTGCAAGACAGGGCACAAAAATCCCATTAGACCGTTACCAGGTTATGCTGTTATATAGTACAGTTAATTATTAGAATCTGCACATTGCTGGGGTAATCAATGAGAAAGGATACAGAAAAAAGAAGAATACTGCTACGTCTCTAGTTCTTGCATCATCAACAATACACTTAACTCTGTTTTCTTTAAAAAAGAAAATTGAAGCCACCAGAAGAAACACCTTCATTTCCCTATGTGACCATTAGAATGGCCAGCCTCTTCACTCAGCCTCTTCTTGTTCCCAGCTGCTTTCCTTTCTTCAAGGGCCAGCATCTCCAGGTGTACTTGATATCCCATCCTCTTCCACTTTCTAAAAAAAAATAAATAAATAAATAAAAAATTTACCCTATGGATTATTTCCTCCTACAACATTTTTGGTTTTGATCTATCCCCTCAGCACTTAAATATGTCCTAATCTCTCCCACCTTATACAAAATTTCAAGCTTGTACTCCATTCCCACAACCATTTTAGCATTTTTCCTCCTTTTTACAGCCAAACTTCTCAAAAACTTTCTTTATGTTCACTGCCTCAGCTTTGTCATATCCCCTTTGTCCCTCCACACTCTCCATCTGGCTTCCAGCCCCATGATTCCAACCAAAATGACTCTCTCTAAAATCACCAGAGACATTTTCTATTAAGATAAACAAATGCATAGTCTGCCCCTTTCATTCCACCTGGTTTCTCCTTGACACTGTTTACCAAATTTCCTTCTTTTTTCTTTTTTTTTAAAGATTTTATTTTTATTTATTTATTTATTTATTTATTTATTTATTTATTTATTTATTTATTCATGAGAGACACAGAGAGAAAGAGAGGTAGACATAGGCAGAGGAAGAAGCAGGCTCCATGCAGGAAGCCCAAAGTGGGACTCAGTCCTGGGACTCCAGGATCACGCCCTGATCCAAAGGCAGATGCTCAACCACTGAGCCACCCAGGCATCCCCCAAATTTCCTTCTATAAAACATGACACCTGTGGCTTCCATCACCACCCACTCCTCTGATTTTATACTTTTCTCTGACCATTGCTTCTCAGCCTCCTTTTCTGGATCTTTCTTCTACTTTTTTATTTAAACTACTGTTGTAGCTGCTCAGGGCCTAGTCTAACTTCTTCCCCTCCTAATCCTACATTCTTCCTCATGTGCTCATATATTTGCAAAGGTTTCCCTTCCCATCTTTTCTCCAAAATATTAATTTAAATGTCAATGAATATAAGGAAGATTCTGGTGATTCCTACTTCTCTGGAGACTCTTTTTCTCTAAAGTTAGGGAAACATTCACAGAGATGAGTATGTGTGAAAGCTGACATTTTGCCATCCCCACATGAACAAATAATTTAAAAGAGGACTTCTTTAACAGATCATGAGCTCTTTGGGGAATTTTGATAGGTCCATAATTCTGTCCTTCCTCAGGTCTCAGTTTGGTAACACTCAAAGGATCTTTGTTTTTAAAGTTCTTATTTTAGCTTTAAAAAGGCTATTTCTTACATTGGATCATTGCTTATTTCCTCCCAAGGAGAGCACATATTTCTTGGCTTTTGATAATAGGACTTATTTTTATGACCATGGTACTTGATAATCATCTTACTTCTTTCAGACATAACTTTATCAAGATTAGTTCTCCGTTGGAAGAACTATTTCAAATATTTACTCTAGAAAATGCCTTAAACCTTTTTAGTACAGTGTAATATTTTATAGTTGAATGAACTAGGAAAATGGTTACTTCAGGCAGCATGGTTACTTCAATTACTTCAGAAAACTTCACCTAACTAGGAACTTTGTTTAGAACCCTATGTATTGGGGCAGCCCCGGTGGCCCAGTGGTTTAGTGCCGCCTTCAGCCCAGGGTGTGATCCTGGAGACCCAGGATGGAGTCCCACATCGGGCTCCTTGCATGGAGCCTGCTTCTCCCTCTGCCTGTCTCCCTCTGCCTCTCTCTCTCTCTCTCTCTCTCTCTCATGAATAAATAAATAAAATATTTAAAAAAAAAAAAAAGAACCCTATGTATTTGAGTATTGAGAAATGTCAGCACAGTGAGAGTCCTTCTCTATGGGAACGATTTGAGGCTGAATCAATCAGGCTGAAAGTCCTAGTTTTATGAAATGCTAACTATATATCTTATTTAACCCTTGACAGGAGATTTCTTTAAGGAATAGTGACTTCCTCAATTAACTAGCTCAAAATCTTTCATTATAATGAGCAATTATGTAGAATAGCAGAAAGGTATGTGTTCGTTTGCTTGTTTAAAGATTTTATTTATTTATTCAAAAGAGACACAGAGAGAGAGGCAGAGACACAGGCAGAGGGAGAAGCAGGCTGCATGCAAGGAACCCGGCTTGGGACTCGATCCCGGGTCTCCAGGATCACTCCCTGGGCTGAAGGCGGTGCTAAACCGCTGAGCCACCCAGACTGCCCAAGGTATGTGTTTTGATACTAGGCCGGCCTGGGTTCAAATGCTGACTCAGCCACTCATTACCTGTGATATTTATTAGGAGATTATTTAACTTTCCTGATTCTCACTTTATCACCTATAAATTAGTTTCTTTTTAAGACTTCCTTTTTTTCATGTTTAGGTTTACAACAAAACAAGGGAAGATGTAGAGATTTCCCATAAACTTCCTCTCCCTACACAAGCCTACTGTCCCCCCATTACTAATACCATTCATCAGAATGGCACATTTTACCAAGGATGAGCCTACATTGACACATCAAGCCCATAGTTTACTTTAAGATTCCTTCTGGGAGTTATATATTCTATGGGATTGATCAAATATATAATGACTTATATCCATCATTTCAATATCATACAGAGTATTTTCACTGCCCTAAAAATCCTTTGTGCTCTGCCTATCCACCCCTTCTCCCTTCTCCCTCCCTGGCTACCATTACCATTGATCTTTGTATTATCTCTATTGTTTTGCCTTTTTTTACAATGTCATGTAGTTTAAATTAAACAGTATGTGTGAAGCCTTTTCAGATTGGCTTCTTTCACTTAGTAATATGCATTTAAAGTTCCTCTGTGTTTTTTCATGGCTTGATAACTATTTTTAGTGCAGAATAATATTCCACTGTTAATATTTCACAGATGTATCACTGTTTATTTATCCATTCACCTACTGAAGGATATCTGGGTTGCTTCCCAGTATTATCAAATATGAACAAAGCTGATATAATTAGCCATTACACATTTGTGCGTGTATCTTCAATTCCCTTTGGGTAAATACTGAGGAGTATGATTGCTGGATCATATGGTAAGAATATCTTTAGTGTTATAAGATACTGCCAAATGGTCTTCCAAAGTGACTATGCCGTTCTGCACTCCTAACAACAATGTATAAGAGTTCCTGTTGCACCATACCTTCACCAGCATTTGGTGTTGTCAGTGTTCTGGATTACGGGCATTTTAAAGTGTTAGAGTGATATCTTATTGCTGTTTTGATTTCCATTTCTGTGGGACACCTGGGTGGCTCAGTGGTTGGGCATCTGCCTTTGACTCAGGGTGTGGTCCCAGAGTCTCAGGATCCAGTCTCACATCGGGCTCCCTGCTTGAAGCCTGCTTCTTCCTCTACCTGTGTCTCTGCCTTTCTCTCTCTCTCTGTCTTATGAATAAATAAATAAAATATATTTTTTAAAAAGTGCATTTCCTTGATGATGAGCATCTTTTCATATTCTTATTTGCCATCTGTATATCATCTTTGGTGAAGTGTCTTTTAAGGTCTTTGGCCCATTTTCTAATTTCTAGTTAGGTAGTTTGTTCTTCTACTGCTGAGTCTTAGGAGTTCTTTGCCTACTTTCTATAATAATCATTTATTACATGTGTCTTTTGCAAAAATTTCCTTGCAGTAGGTAACTGTCTTTTAATTCTTTTGAAATTGTCTTTCACAGAGCAGAAGCTTTCAATTTTAATGAAGTCCAGCTTATCAATTATTTCTTTCCTGGATCATGTCTTTGGTACTATATCTAAAAAGGCACTAAAGTCATTTAGGTTTTCTCCTATGTTGTCTTCTAGAAACTTCACAGTTTTTCATCTTACATTTAGGTCTGCGATCCATGTTGTGATAATTTTTGTGAAGGGTACAAAAGTTTGTGTCTAGGTAAGTTTCTTTGCATGTGGATGTTCAGTTTTCCCACTTCATTTGTTGAGGAAACTTTCTCCATCCTATTGCCTTTGCTCCTTTGTCAAAGACCAGCTGACTTGACATTGGTATATTTCTGAGCTCTCTTTTCTTTTCCATTATCTATTTGCCTATTGCTTCACTAATACCACATTGTCTTTTTTTTCACATTCCATTTAATATTCCATTTAATACCACATTGTCTTGGGACACCTGGGTGGCTCAGTGGTTGAGCATCTGCCTTCTGCTCAGGACATGATCCTGGAGTTCCGGGATTGAGTCCTGCATCGGACTCCTGCATGGATCCTGCTTCTCCCTCTGCCTATGTCTCTGCCTATCTCTGTGTCTCTCATAAATAAATAAATAAAATCTTTTAAAAAAAGACCACATTGTCTTGATTACTGTTACTTTAGAGTAACTACTGAAGTTGGATAACATCAGTCCTCCATATTTGTTCTTATTTCCTTCAGTATTTTTGTTGGCTATTCCAGATCATTTGCCTCTCCATATAAATTTTAGAATCAGTTTGTTGATGTCCATAAATAATTTGCTGCGATTTTGAATGAGATTGCATTGAATCTCATTGAATTGAATTGCATAGATTAAGTTGGGAAGAACAGACATTTTGAAAATGTTGATTGTTCCCATTCATGAACATGGAATATCTCTGAATTTATTTAGCTTTTTTTTTTTTTTTTTAATAATTTTTTTTAATTTATTTATGATAGGCACACAGTGAGAGAGAGAGAGGCAGAGACACACACAGGCAGAGGGAGAAGCAGGCTCCATGCACCGGGAGCTCGACGTGGGATTCGATCCCGGGTCTCCAGGATCGTGCCCTGGGCCAAAGACAGGCGCCAAACCGCTGCGCCACCCAGGGATCCCTTATTTAGCTTTTTTAAAAAAGTTTTTTTTTCATTTGCCTCATATAGACATGTAACATATTTTGTTAAATTTATACTGAAGTATTTCATTTTCTTGAGTGCCAATATAAATGGTGTTATATTTTTAATTTCAAATTCTACTTGTTCATTTTTGGCATATAGGAATTCAATTGACTTTTGTACATTGACCTGGTATCCTACAACCTTGCTATAATTGTTTACTAGTTCCAGGAAACTTTTGTCAATTCTTTTGAATTTTCAGTATAGATAATCATGTCATTTGTGAGCAACAATAATTTTATGTCTTCCTTCCCAATCTATATATGTTTTATTTCCTTTTCTTATATTACATTAGAAAGGGTTTCCAGGGGCACCTGGGTGGCTCAGTCAATTAAATGGCTGCCTTCAGTTTAGGTCATGATCCCGGCGTCCTGGGATCGAAGTCCTGTGTCGGGCTCCCTGTTCAGTGGGGTGTCTGCTTCTCCCTCTCCCTATAATCTTCCCCCCTGACTGTGCATGTACTCTTTCTCTCTAATGAATTAAAAAAAAAAAAAAAGAAGAAGAACAGGTTTCCAATATGAAGTTGAAAAGGAGTGATAAGAAGGGACATCCTTGCTTCATACCTGATTTTAATGGGAAAGCTTCTAATTTCTCACCATTAAGTATAATGTTAGCCAGAGGTGTTTTGTTTTGTTTTGTTTTGTGTTTTGTAGATAGTCTTTATCAAGTTGAGAAAGTTCTTTTCTATTCCTTTCTTTTTAAAGACTTATTTATTTATTTATTTATTTATTTATTTATTTATTCATGAATGATAGACACAGAGATTGAGAGAGAGGCAGAGACACAGGAGGAAAGAGAAGTGGGCTCAATGCCGGGAGCCCGATGTGGGACTCGATCCTGGGACTCCAGGATCGCGCCCTGGGCCAAAGGCAGGCGCCAAACAGCTCAGCCACCCAGGGATCCCTCTATTCCTAATATCCTGAGAGATTTAAAAAAATTTTTAAAACTCACAAATGGGTATTGGATTTTGTCAAATGCTTTTTCTGCATCTATTGATATGATCATGTGACTTTTTTCTAATTTAGTCCATTTATGTGATGGATTGCATTAACTGATTTTCAAATGTTGACTCAGCCTTGGATATCTGGGAACAATCCCACTTTGTCATAGTGTGTAATTGTTTTCACTTTTTTTAGATTGGATTTACTATTATTTTTAGGAATTTGCATTTATGTTCATGAGAGATATAAGGTCAGTAGTTTTCTTTTCTTTTTTTTTTTTTTAAGATTTATGTATTTATTCATGAGAGGCACAAAGAGAGAGAGAGAGAGGGAGAGACAGAGAGAGGTAGAGATATAGGCAGAGGGAGAAGCAGGCTCCTCACAGGAGCCTGATGTGGGACTTGATCCCAGATCCGGGGATCAGGACCCAAGCCAAAGGTAGCCACCCTACTGCTGAGCCACCCAGGTGTCCCCATAGTTTTCTTTTCTTGTATTATATGATTTTGGTGTTAAGGTAAGAAGCTGTCTTCACAGAATGAGTTAGGAAGCATTCCCTCTGCTTCTGTCTTCTGAAAAAGGTTATAGAAAATTGGTATAATTTCTTCCTTAACTATTTAGTACAGTTCACTAGTGAAACCATCTGGTTCTGATGGTTTCTGTTTTGGATAAATTGGTTTTAATTATGCTCATGTCATAGGGTTATTGTGATCATTAGATGAAATAATGTATGGAAAATATCTGGTAGTGATAATAATTATAGTAATAATAATTAAGTCCCCAGTTAGGATCAAAAGCTTCCTCTAGATATCTATGTGTTTCTGAAATGGACATATTTCTAGTTAGATATTATAATAATTAAAATGTGGACAAGATTTTGAGACTCTTTGTACATATATTATGTAGTTTTATTCCTTAAAATAACCACCTGCTTGACAGGACTTATCCCTATTTTGGATGAAGAGGTAGGGTGTGGGAATTGCTAGATGCTTTCTTCATGCTTGTCTTCGTAGGTTAGTGCCAGAGCCAGGTGGCAAAATCAGAGTATCACATTACCTTACAGTGTATTGGCAGAGCTAGACCTAGGTAGAATGAAGTAACTCTTAGATAAGCTATAATATTATTCAGCATGATATGTTACAAATAATACATTTTTCATTATTTTCAAATAAGTCCAACAAGAGATACTACAAAGTATGGCAGAAACCTAATACTTCTTTTACTTTTTTATTTATGATAGTCAAAATAATTAAATACTAAACCTATTTGCAATACAAACTAAAGAAAAACTAGAATATACTTAGAGTGTTAAACCACTTTATTAGAGTTGGAAATAACTTCTTTTAAGATAACCAAGAGAGTTTTATATTATGTTTCATGTGTGAGTATTTCAATCTAACTTAGCATTTCTGATACTCCAGATGGAGTGTTTTAGAATTTTGATCATTGCAATATGCCAACTTCACATCCTATTCCTATGTTAATGTTTTTAATACCTAGTGTGCAATCTATTTCTTATTTTTTACCCCCAGTGCGCACACACACACACACACACACACACAGAGTCAGACCTTAATTTCTCCTTAACTACTTAGTGGAGCTTTAAACTTTTTGTTCAGTACATACACCATATGAGAACATAACTGAAATTAAAAGCTTTTTGACCAATTAGACAGTTAATTAACTACACTATTTTTAACTACTATTGCAGTCTGAAGAAAATAACACAAGTAGAAATAAAGGATTTGATTCAGTTGCCATAATCTGGAATTATTTTAAAAATCATAGTGTTGTGCTAGAGAATAATTTTTTGAAAGGTGAAATCATGCTTTTCTTACAAATATAAGATGAACATATGTCAAAGATTTTGTCTTATTAATTAAATGAGGAAACAAAAAAGATGTTACCACAAGTTCAAACATCAAAAAGCAGAAACATTTACAGATCAGAAATACTGAATAAATGTGCAAATGGATGCAACACAGCCTTCCTCTCCCTTCTTCCTCCTCTCTTCTCTGGGAGTGAGATGTGGGGGTGGGGCCTCCCTTCACTGGACACACTGGGATGTGTGGCTTCCCTCCACTGGACAGAATTTCTTTGTATATCTTAGATAAGCATTACTCACTGCACTGCTATCAGTGTTCTACAACTTAGAGTTGTAAAATACCCTAAAGACAATGGAGGCCAAAGAGCCTCTATGGAATCAGTCAATTAACCCTGAAGGCTGTGCTCTGAAGCCTTAGTGCATAGTTTTCTGTTGAAACACATGTTTCTCCCTACATTTGGAAAATGGATCTTCCTCCCTAAAAACATTATAGTCAGGTTGTGAATATTCACTCTTTTAGTGTAGCTTACCTTGGGACAGAAATATTTGTTTATTTCTTAGAGCAAACCTGAATATCAAAAGAAGTCATGAGATTCCATATTGGATGAGAGAATGGGGACAGGGTAACTTTTAAGCTTCTATGTTTTGACAAAGTCTTGGAAAAGTAAAACAAGCCTTTTGGACCTTTGGATAATCTTTATGGCCTCTTCCAAATCTATGATTCTAAGAATTTGTTGCAAAGAAATAATTTCTTTGACTCCCCAACCCAGCCCAAATCTACTGAATCAGTCTTTGCAAGATTAGTGAGAGGTTTCTAGAATTGGGCACTTTTCCAGCCCTAGAAGAGGAAATGAGGTCCTGAAAAAGTGTTCTAATTTGCACATTGTTCCCCATTGTTCACAAATTTGACATAGTATCTCATCTCGAAGCTCAGCAAGAAAACACAGTTCTGATTTTAACAAGCTTCAGTGATTGGACCTGGTAATGCAGTCACCAGAGGTGTCTCAACATCAGAGACCGCTCACTGTTGGTGTAAAGAGCCTCCTTAGCAGCCTTTATTTGCAACTGTGAGCCAAGGGGAAAGCAAGCAAACATAAAAGGGAGAGAAAAAGGAAAATGGAGATTTGCTACTTTTTGGAATGCCTGTTATTTAAGGAATGTTGGTATCTTCATTTTTGAGAGCTTCCAAAATTGTTTTGTTTCTCACTATGATCAATGTGTTTGAATATCTTAGCTTATAGCATTTGATGGAGTTTGTATTTTTCTCTTAATGAGAATGAAGTTCTCATTAGCATTAATGACAATTCCACATTGCTCTAGTCCCAATTTGCCAACTTTCTTTTTCCTTTTGGAAAATGGATATTTTCCTTCTATCTCTCCTAAAACTTCTCCAGCCTTAAACCTTTAGGTTGTACTTAAAATGTTCTTTAAAGCCTATTCTTCTATACCTTCCAAATATTTGAAAATTGTATCTTTGTGCAACATACTTAGTGCACATATCACAGTAAATAAGTGATGAAAAAATGTATTAAATTAAGAATTTAATTTATTTAGTGAGATGCTTAACACACTCTTCATTAAGAAAAAAATACACATATACAACAAACTCTTTTAGCATGTGTGTGTGTATTCCTGCATCTGTGGTAGACTCCCTAGATTATTTTTATATACTGTAACTGTCCTTTTTTGGAAATCAATACAGAGTAACAAGGCATATTTCCTTTAGATAATAGTAATTCTTTAATTGGAAAGTACCTTTGGCCATTGTTTCATTTTTTAGAGGTTCAAATTATTTCAGTATGATTAATGAGAGCAGTGGTTCCCTGACATTCTTAATAACTGTATCCTGTTAGTTTAAGACCTCACTTTGCCCAATTTATAATTAAATGCTCCAATTATAGTTAGATGTAACACAAATAGCTCTTGTGCTTGACTATGACAGAACTTGGAAACTATAGTTTTGATCAAGCCAGTATCCTAATGGATATTAGAGAGTATAAATAAAATATTACTGTAGTCATCTTGTTATCTTACTGTTGTTTCTGTTTCATTGATTACTCTGAGGTGGTTTTACAGTTTATTTGAAACCCAGAGAAGCATATCATATAAATCAATAATTGACAGAATCTCGAAATGCCCTTGTTAATACTAATTTCCTTAAAGACAACACTTCCCTTGGGACGCCTGAGTGACTCAGTGGCTGATCATCTACCTTTGGCTCAGGTCCTGATCCTGGGGTACTGGGATCAAGTCCTGCATTGGGCTCCCCATTGGGAGCTCGCTTCTCCTTCCGCTTATGTCTCTGCCTCTCTCTGTGTCTCACATGAATAAGTAAAATAAAAAACTTAAAAAAAAAAGTTACGGATGAAAAGATAACACCTCCCCAGGTTTTACTCCCCTCATCCTTGGTATTTTGAACATGGCTGACCCTTCTGAGGAGGAATAAAAAGAGCCTGTTCAGGGCAGCCTGGGTGGCTCAGTGGTTTAGCGCCGCCTTCAGCCCAAGGTGTGATCCTGGGGACCTAGGATCAAGTCCTACATCAGGCTCCCTGCATGGAGCCTGCTTCTCCCTCTGCCAGTGTCTCTGCCTCTCCTTCTCTCTGTGTCTCTCATGAATAAATAAATAAAAAAAAAATATTTTTTTTTTTAAAAAGAGCCTGTTCAGGGCATAGCCAGGACCTTTGTGTCCTCTGTCCTTGTTTGTCTCTGTGATTCTGATCTTCTTGGAACCTTAGTTTGCTGATGCATTTAGAGTCTGCTCTCTGGCCTCCTGGACCCAGCTTTGCACATTGCTTTGATTCTGGTTTCCCAAAAATTTCAAATAGAAAGTGCTCTATGTTCCTGCAACAACACACATCTTGCCCTTGAATTACTGTGAAGGCCATAATTAATCTTTAGTCTTGCAGTTCTCCATTATTTTCAATGAATCCAGAATAATCTTTCTTAAAACCCAATTTCAACCTGTCATTCTCTGCCTTACAGTCTTTAGTGATATCTCTTTCCCCTCAGCTCCTTTGGGAAGGGAAAGAAGCCCCGTTTATGGCTCCAGCCACAGCTCATGCCATGACTCACCACACCTGCTATGTTCTAGTCAAGGTATTTTATAGTGGAATGCTCTGACCAGCAGCAGCAGTACTACCTGGGAACTTGTCAGATATGCATATTCTTCAGGTTTCCACCCCATACCTACAGAATCAGAAACACTGGGATGAAGCCCAATGATCTGTGTTTTAACAAACTCTCTGAGGGATTCTGAAGCAGAATCAAGTTTGAGAACCTCTCCAGTCATCCCAAACACTTGGAATTCTAAAGCACAATTTCTCTTTTTCACTTCCAGAATTAATATTCTGCCTCCCAATCTTCAAATCCAGTTCCTGGTGCTCTACCCACAGCATCTCATTGAGCTAGCTCCTATTTGTCCTCCAGTACAAGACAAAACCTCATCCAAGTCCTCTGTAAATCCCCATCCTAGGTCCCACATCCCTTTTTTATGTCCCCATGCAAATTCTTTTTTAAAAGATTTTATTTGGGATCCCTGGGTGGCGCAGCGGTTTGGCGCCTGCCTTTGGCCCAGGGCGCGATCCTGGAGACCCGGGATCGAGTCCCACATCGGGCTCCCGGTGCATGGAGCCTGCTTCTCCCTCTGCCTGTGTCTCTGCCTCTCTCTCTCTCTCTCTATGTGACTATCATAAATAAATAAAAATTAAAAAAAAAAAAGATTTTATTTATTTTTTTTTTCATGAGAGATACAGAGAGAGGGAGAGAGAGAGAGAGAGGCAGAGAGAAAAGCAGGCTCCATCCAGGGAGCCCGACGTGGGACTCGATCCCGGGTCTCCAGGATCACACCCTGGACCCAAGGTGGCGCTAAACCACTGAGCCACCCAGGCTGCCTGGCCCCTGCCCCCCCCATGCAAAATCTGTGCTTTCTTTCTTTCTTTTTTTTCTTCAAGATTCCATCAAAATCCTAGAGGAGAACACAGGCACTGTGCTTTCCTTATACTAGTCTTTGCCACCTAACAGCCTGATATTTTGCTGTCATGCTCCCTTCTCCCCTCAAGATTGTAATTGCTATAAGAGTAGGGCAATAAGCTGATGGTTCATGAAATTTCTTTTTTCTCGGGTGAGCATAGTGCCTGAAGCAAAATAGATTAGTATGTAAGTATGAAACAAATGTTTACTGAATGAATATGTTACTTATTTGCTTTACATCAGCTTTTTAAAAAAATTATTTATTCATGAGAGATACATAGAAAGGCAGAGACACAGGCAGAGGGAGAAGCAGGCTCCATGCAGGGAGACTGACATGGGACTTGATCCTGGGTCTCCAGGATCACACCTTAGGCTAAAGGTGGTGCTTAACCACTGAGCCACCAGGGCTGCCCACTTGACATCAGCTTCTAATTGTCATTTAGAATACTGATGTCCGGATCCCTGGGTGGCTCAGCGGTTTAGCGCCTGCCTTTGGCTCAGGGTGTGATCTTGGAGACCGGGATCGGGTCCCACATTGGGCTCCTTGCATGGAGCCTGCTTCTCCCTCTGCCTGTGTCTCTGCTTCTCTCCCTCTCTCTGTGTCTCTCATGAATAAATAAATAAGGTCTTAAAAAAAATAGAACGCTGATGTCATTTCATTCATATATATGAAATATATGTTTCCTTAGTTTGATTTTAAGATTGAAAAAAAAAAGATTGAAAAAATCTTCAAGTGTACAGGTCACTTTGTTGGTATGTCCTCCTTTTTCTTTCAACAATACTAAAGCAATATTGTCTGTTCATAGAATTTTATTTCAAAGCATTACCTGAAATTATGTACCAGTAAATGCTTACCATCACTGATTATTATCAGGAGGAGGATGGGTGTGTAGCCAGGATGATGTCTGTACCTGCCCTAATTTTGAATGAACTTTCATTATCCATTTTTATTTTTTTTATTATCCATTTTTATTCATGCATTTTAACATGTGCTGATTAATAGTATATAAAGTGTTCTGGAGTTTTCTTGGAAGACTTTTTTTATTTATCTGGATTTTGGAAGTATGTTCTTCCATTGCCAGGCCTGTAGTCTTTTCATATAAGTACTAGCATTTATTTCAGAAAAAAAAAAATGCTAAAAAAAAGAAAAACATGCTGACAGACAATGAAAAGCTAGTGAATCCCCTAAAATCACTGAATGACTTCTATCAAAGAAAATCTACCACAACTAGCACCCCCATGGGTAGGTAAAAGAGTAAACAGAGATGTCTGTATGTTATATCTTAATAATTTCCAGGTTCATGCTTAATAAAATCATTGGATGACTTGAGTCAGGGTCCCAGCTTATGGAATAGATTCTAAAACTGTACTTCAGAGATAGTGAAGATGATCTGAAAAGTATTTCATAGGGCAGCCCGGGTGGCTCAGCGGTTTAGTGCCACCTTCCGCCCAGGGCATGATCCTGGAGACCTGGGATTGAATCCAACGTTGGGCTCCCTGCATGGAGCCTGCTTCTCCTTCTGCCTGTGTCTCTGCCTCTCTCTCTCTTCTCTCTCTCTCTCTCTCTCTCATGAATAAATAAAACCTTAAAAAAAAAAAAAGAATTGCTAGTAATGCCCAAACTGTCAAATATCACTAATCACTTCCCTTACATCTTGAAGCACATAAGAACTGAATATTGAAATGTATTCCCTTAAGTGATTCAGTTTTAGCCTCAGGAATATAGTATTCAATGGATGAGAGAATAAATTTGTCAGAACACGGGGATTTTAAAAGGATTAAAAGGTATTACTCTCTTCTTTCTGGAAAGAATTGTTTCCTTGATGAATTTATAAGCTACTTTTGAAGTTCATATGGTATAAGATAAAGCCAACTTATTGAAATACTTCCTAGAAAGACACGTGCCCTGGCTATTTCTAATTGAAAATACAGACTTTTGCTGTATGGGTCAGATGACTAGCTATTCATCTTCAAGGATGGATTGCTTCTAAGTTTTATATAGATGCAACAAGTTCCAAAAACTAGATGATTAAGTGTCAGGATTGTGAAATTGAACCACTGTCCTTTATATCTAGAATGAGAGCGTGGAACATCATGATCTCTGAGGAGCCTTGATAGTTTACTAAAGAGGAGGGTTACCTAGTTAAAAAAAAAAAAGATAGGCTTTGTGGCCAGGCAGTCCTAGAGCCACCATCAACTGACTGATCCTAGGCAGTTATTCAGTCTCTGTGAGTCCCACTTTGTACACCGGCAAACTGAGAACACTATGCCTCTATCACAGAATTACAGCACAATTTTATTCATGGTTAGTGAACTGAAAGTGAACAGAACCACACCTAGCATGGTGAATATGCTCCTTTACCAGACACATTATTAAGTAGGTATGCTGTCACCTTGTCAGCAATGACGTGTGCAACTTTAGGAAAGCCACTTAAACCAAAGTTGCTAAACAAACCTGGACTCCAAGTTCTGATAGGAACCGTTGTGAGGCTCTTGACATATACAAAGTGCCCTACCGTGAGAATATCAACCATTTTCAGGCTGATCTATTCTCATGGGAAAAGTATCCCATGGTAATATTTTTTTGGGTGATTTACTATTTAAAAATAGATTGCCTTGGGGTGGTGGGAGAAGTGCTGAAAGGATGCATTTTCACAAAATCTGAAAAACAGTTCCATGGCTCTACATACATCCCCTAAAGCAGTTGCTAAAAACAGTGCTTGGTGTTGTATCCCTTGGCTCAGAGCCTCTCATTTGCTATGGGCACACTGAAAATAATACAGGAAATACTTTATTTGAGAGTAGTTAATTTATCCTTTCTTCAGGCAGCCTCATCTGTGCCAAATCTAAACCACTCTTGAAGGTCTACATATGAAGTTGCATTGGTCGTGTTTTAAGTGAAAAGAAACATATTCCTTTGTTGCTGGGCTCCAAGACATAAGTGTATGCAGTTGAGTCAACTGTAAAACAATCCAGGCATGCCATCCCACTACTCAAAACTGCCCAACAGCATCCCATCCTACTCAAATCCTCACTCTAGTCTGCATAACACTGCCCAACTGGCCCTCTTTTCCCCATGACCTCATCTACTGCCATTGTCCCCAATCACCAACTTCAGTCACATCAACCTCTCTAGATTAACTCCTGCCTCAGGGCCTTGACACTCACTCCACCTCTGCTTAGAAGGCTCTTTGCACAGATTCCTATCTATCTTCATGCTTCCTCCTTTCACTTCCTTAAGGCTTTTACCCATACTGTTACCCCCTTGCTACTGGCTTCTCTGGCTACCTTTTCTGTTACTGCAATCCTCCCATTCCTTCCCACTTCCATCATTTATTTATTTCTCTTTAGTAATTATTAAGTAACGTTCTATACATTTAATTTATGTATCTTGTTAATTGTCTCCTCCACTACCTTGAGAGTTATAAGAGAGTAGGTTCTTTTCCCCCTTTATTCACTAGTTATAAAGAATTTAAAATAGGTGCTGCCTAGAATAGCTTCTCAATATATTATTATCAAATCAATGAATAAGTGAATCTTCATAGTCTGACTGAGAAGAGATAATTCATCAGGACAAACATCAGAGATCTTAGCGCATAAGCTCTCAAATAAAAGACTAAGTTTTGCTAATTCTCTGCCTCCTCAGAGCTTTGCAAAGCTCTGGCATACAGTGGCCATACAATAAATATTTATTTAATGAATTAATTAATTTATTAGCTAATGATTTAAGTCTAATTATCATCACAGTGTATCCTGAAGCAAAACATTATGCTATGAGGAACTGGTTTCATATTATAATTTGACTACCAATTTTGTTTTTTTTAATTTTTTTTTAACAAATCTTATTTATTTTAATTTTTTTAAAAAGATTTCATTCATCTATTCATGAGAGATACAGAGAGGGAGAGAGAGGGGCAGAGACACAGGCAGAGGGAGAAGCAGGCTCCATGCAGGGAGCCCGATGTGGGACTGGATCCACGACTCTAAGATCATGCCCTGGGCGGAAGACAAGCGCTAAACTGCTGAGCCACCCAGGCATCCCTACCAATTTTGTTTTATTTATTTATTTTTTTTCCAATTTTGTTTTAGATAATTCAATAGATTCCTTATTTAAGGAACATTGAACCTCAAAGTTTGTATTTTTAAATGCGAGCAATATCATTTTTTAGTGGAAGTAGCTAAGAATTAGAATAGCTAGACTCTATGCATTATCTTGCAGATAGTAATGAATATTATGTTATTTTTCTTTTATAAAGATGACTCTAGCTCAAAAATGACTCCTATGATAAATTTACATTTACATTGTTCTCTTTAAGAAAGAATTTAAAATCTCGGCAACAACACAACCACCTGTAATAATAAAACAAATTATAGATTCATTTCTTTTAAGTCCCTCCCTAAATTTCAAGCTACACCTGGGCAGGAAGTATTACAGCACACAAACAAAGCCTTATTCATTGATTACCATCAAAAAAGAGAGAAAAGGGGGAAAAAATCTACAACTTCCAAAGGAAATTCCAAGCACAAATTCTCACAGCTGCCTCTGTTCACTTGTTACTGCTTCAACCATTGTTTTAACTATGGCTCAAGAAAGAGACATTAGGGGGGCACTTGGGTGGCTCAGTGGTTGAGTGTCTGCCTTTGGCTCTCCCTCGTTGGTGATCCTGGGGTCCTGGGATTGAGCCCTGAATGGGGCTCCCCACAGGGAGCCTGCTTATGCCTCTGCCTCTATCCCTGTGTCTCTCATGAATAAATAAATAAAATCTTTAATGAGAGAGAGAGAGAGAGAGAGAGAGACATTACTTTCATGGTATTTTTACCTCCTTAAAACAAAGTCCTATTGTTCTCCAGCCTTGATGATTGTAATACTTAAACTAATTAGCCAGGCTGCATTAAGCTAGGCAACCTAGGAAGTGAAAGATTAAATTCTGGAAGTTAGATTTAGAGTGTAAAAAATGTTTTATTCCATGTGCCATAAAGTGTGTGTGTATATATATAGTCCCTTCATTTGTTGCCCCAGAAATCAGTCTTTGTTGGAAGGCACACTTCATTAACTTTCAGCTACATAGGCCTGGGGCAGACAGGAACATCATCTTATAAAATTAATAGTATTATGGCTATAATTTTCTTCTTATCATCAAGAATAGAAGATTTATAAGAGTAATTGTTTTAAGGAAACCTTGATAAGGGAACTAATATTATACTGTGGAGAGGTTTCTAAATTTATCCCAATTGTGAACTTGCCCTATTTATCTAAATTCCCGGAATTTATTTTTGTTTTGTGCTGATCAGGCTTTGACTCATTCATCTCATTAGTCCTTCTTTGTTAAACTTTAATTAAGTTCTAAGAGAGGCTATGGTTAGAAAATAGCACTGATTGTATGTTGTATAATTCGTTGTCTGAGTTGGTGAAATTGTCTGACAATTTTCAGTGATTTTCTGATTCTTCAGAGTGGTTAAAACTTTACATATTTTTAAAAGTATATCAGCTAAGTTCATAAGTGGAATAAGTAGAAATTTTTTAGATTTCATGAATTTTGGGTAATTTCCTTGGATATTAATAATATCTTAATATGATCTACAAAGATTGGCTTTGAAAGATCCTTAAATTCAAATAGAATGGTTTCTCAGTTCCACTCAAATTAATTTTGAAAAAAAATGAAAAAAAATTTAAAAAATGAAAAAAAATGAAAAAAAGAAAAATAAATTAATTTTGAGCTTAATGTGGCTACATTTTGCTGAATGCATGCTTTGGACAAGACAATACACTGACTGACTCTTATCTCTAGACTGACTCTTGATCCCCTTTTAGGTCCAATGGAGAAGAATAACAATAGTTTTCATTTGCTAGATTCTCTGGGTTGATTTTTCTCTGAATAGTCCTTTGGCTATCTAATGCTCTTAGAAGGAGGAAGATTGTATTTAGAGGGTTATGGTTGAGGTAACATGTCTAACATTTTCATTTATTTATGCTACAGATATTTACTGAGCACCACTTTGTGTTATTGCTAAATAACAAACCACGCAAAGCTCGGTAGCTCAAAAAAACAATCTCATTAATTTGCATGATGCTGTGTGTTGGTTAGGGCTCAGGTAGGTAGTTATTCTGCTGTTCTTGCTTGGGGTCTCACACATGAGATTGCAGGGGTTGAATCACCCAAGATGGCTTTTCTACTCAAATATTGGTTACCTTGTTGCTCCTACATGTGGCCTTTCTAACCCAGTGGGGTTAGCTAGATTTCTTACATAGTGGCTCACGATTATAAGAGGTGGTTAGTGGAAACTGTCACTCTTCTGTAAGTCTGATCTCAAAGTCAAAGGATGTCACTTTCACTGTGTCCTATTGGTCAATGTCACTCACAAGATAAGGCGATTTTCAAAGGATTTTTAAAGGAGGGAAATGAACGTTTCAACTCAGATTAGAGAGCTGATAAAACATCTCTCCAACCTCTGCAATAAGACAAAAGCAAGGAGCCCTTCCAAGAACTAAAGTCACTGGACAAACACCTACTTAAAATGTAGAGAGAGATAGGCACATGCAGGGAGAAATAAAATTTGAGCATTTGGTTACTTTGGACAGACACTACCAGACACCATATAAGCTGGTCTGAATATTCAACTAGTAACTTTTAATGAATTATTAAAGACCAAGTATGAGCTTGAAGGAGAATAAGAAATCCTGGGGGCTATAGACATGGCAGGGTGTGGGGTAGGTGTAGAAGTGTTGCATCTCACAGGGAAGACCAAAGATAATCTTCAGAAAACTTCCCCAAGGTGCTGATTTGAGCAGTGAATAGCAGCCATAGCCACAGCTTTGTCCAACTTTATCTCCCTTATGGAACAAAAGTCTTAATCCATCAAGTAAAGGGCAACAACATCTGTAGCTTAAGGGTACTGGTGGGAACCCACCAATACTCGTGGAGGGAAATAAGAAAAAAAACTTTACCCCTCATGGAGGGAAGGAATATGTGCCATGTCCAAATTAATATCTGAAGATGATGCAGGAACGCTTGTAAAGGGCATACACCTAAGTTCATAGTGCCTGCCTATGACTGAGGCTTAATCAGAATATCAGAAAACAAGTCCCCCTCCCCACCACCATATTAACAATTGTTGAGTACAAATAACAGTAGAATGTACAGTGGGAAATCAGTACAAAGGGAAGACCTGGTGCAAACCAGGGAGCAGGTAATGAGAAAATCCACTGACAAATTAACCCATATCATAAACATAAGATATCATTAGAAGAATTTGAAGCATTAGTGCACTGAGGGTAATCATAGCAACAACAAACTTCAAACCCTGTCAACTTCTGAGTAGATTAGTATAAAACTCCAGTATTTAAGCCTTACAGAAAAAAGAGGTAGGCTTATCTCTAAACTTAAAAACATCATTTACTTTATTATCTAGTATTTTGTGCATCATGGCCAGCTTCCAACAATAAAAATTATGAGATATGCAAAAGGGCAAAGAAAACAAAATCTGAAAAGATAAAGTAGTTCTCAGAACCAGACTCAGTTATGACAAAGATACTGAAACTATCAGAGAACTTAGAATAACTATGATTAATTTGTTAAAGGCTCTAATAGAAAAGAAATATGCAAGAGAAGACAGGCAATTTCAGCAAAGTTGGAAACTATAAGATAGAATCAAATGGAAATGCCAGAAGTAAGAAGCACAGTAACAGAGATAGAGAGTGACTAATACAGTGTTTTTTACTTCATTGGTGGCCTTGACATAGCCTAGAAAAGAATCAGTGAACTGGAAGATAGGTCAATAGAAAATTACTCAAGTTGCAAAACAAAGAGGAAAAACAGTGAAAAATCAAAAAATTTTCTGGTAGCTTGTGGGATAATATCAAATGGTATAATACATGCATAAGTAGAATTCCAGAAGGGGAAGGAAGAGAGAACGGGACAAAATAAATATTTGAAGAACTAATGATTGGAATATTTTCAGAATTAGTGTCAAGACATCAAACCATAGATATCACAACCTCAAAGAACACCAAGAAAAAAACATTAAAAAAAAAAAAAAAAAACAAGCCTAGGTGCATATCCTATTCAAACTGCTGGAGAATGAAAACCAAAAGAAAATTATAAGATCAATCAATGAATACTTACCTATAGAGACACAGTAATAAGATTTAACAGACTTTTTGTCAGAAAGAATGTAAGAAAGATGACAATGGAGGGACATCTTTCGAGTGCTAAGGGAAAATTCTATGTCAAGTGAAAGCAGCCTTCAAAAGCGAAAGAGATAAAGTGTTCCTCAAACAAAAGGAGAGGAAATAAACTTCACTCTTGATTTAAAAAGTGTCCTGTGAATATAGGAAGAGAATAAATTGGTTGGAAGAGACTTTTGGAGATTAGCTACAAGCATCCACCTCATGCAAGGTGAAGGTTATGCTATTGGGCAAAATCAATGTTAATTCATTGGAATTAATTTTTCCTATTTATAAATTGCTTCTATTGGTCTACATGATTTTCATGATTTTTAAAAATTGTACTGTTACTTTTTCCTAGTAGTTGTACATTGTTCATTCCTTTATCAGTCTGGAGATAGGTTTTTGTGTGTGTAATATATAAAAATAGTCTTTTTAAAAATTAGATAAATAGGGGATCCCTGGGTGGCTCAGCAGTTTAACACCTGCCTTTGGCCCAGGGCGTGATCCTGGAGTCCCGGGATCGAGTCCCACATCAGGCTCCCTGCATAGAGCCTGCTTCTCCCTCGGCCTGTGTCACTACCTCTCTCTCTCTCTCTCTGTGTGTCTCTCATGAGTAAATAAATAAAATCTTTAAAAATAATAATAAATAAAATAAAATTAGATAAATATATATATAAAAAATTGTAGAATGACTGGCTACACATAGTAGCTATGGCTGATTGTAATCAATCTATAGAAACTTAACCCTCTTCACATAAGCTGATGTCTATATGTTAAAAATGTATCAATCAATAGTCAAGTTTATTAACAATGATCAGCAAATACAATTCCAATTCCAGAATTATTGTTTATTAAAATTATCTTTTAACTGTCTTTTTAATCTTATAAAGAAAGACCTTTGGGCAGCCTGGGTAGCTCAGCGGTTTAGCACCGCCTTCGGCCCAGGGCCTGATGCTGGAGATCTGGGATTGAGTCCCATGTTGGGGTCCCTGCATGGAATCTGCTTCTCCCTCTGCCTCTCTCTCTCATGAATAAATAAATAAAATCTTAAAAAAAAAAATAGAAACACCTTGGATATTGCAATTCAGTTTTGAAAAATACATATAGAGTCAATCTCTTCACTTTTTTAAAAAAGATTTATTTATTTATTTTAGAGAGAGAGAGAGAGAGAATGAGAGTGAGCACAAGCAGGAGGGGCAGAGGGAGAGGGAGAGAGAATCTCAACCAGATCCCACACTTAGTGCAGAGCAGGACTCAGGGCTCAATCCCAGGACTCTGAGATCATGACCTGAACCAAAACCAAGAATTGGATGGCCAACCAACTGCATCACCCAGGCACCCCAGTCTCTTTACTTTAAAAAATACTAATAAAATTATTGGAATCAGTTATAGATTTGGTACTCCTAAAACTATTTTACTGCCACTTATAAGGATATTTGTGGTATTATGTAAACTATGACTTAACTGTAAAACTTCCAGATAGAGAGTTTAAGTCATGCTTAATACATTTTGCATTTCTATTAAATAGAAAAAATATTTAATAAAACTTATGAAAGATCGTGAAGCAGACTTTATTCGGGACCATTGTGATAGGTGTAGGGACCACTGTAATGGGATTGCACAGTGTGCAAGAGAGATGAGGCTCAACTCCAAATATAGCATGGGAAAGTGAGAATTTATAGCCAAAGAGCAGGATGTGTGTCAGTGGATGGAAAATTACTAAGAGGAAACACCAGAAGTAAGGGGGGTTTAGGGTAAGTTGAACTAACAGGATTCTTGTTGAAGACAGGCCAGGGTGATTAAACATCATCTGAGGGATGGAGAAAATGAATCTGATCCTATATCAAAGGTGATGAGATATGGAGAATATAGAGTATTGGTTAACTGTTTGGCAAGGTTCTTGCTAAAACCGGATTTTACAGGGAAGTGCACACATGAGCCTAGGAGAACTTTCAGGAGCCTGACTAAACTTTAGTCAAGCAAAGAATCTTTGTCATATTATATCATTCATAACATGATAGTATATATCAAAAGTTAGCACTGAATAAAGCAGTGATTCTCAAGTTTGAACATGAAATCAGAAGAACCAGGAAGGTTTGTTAAAAAACAGATCACTCGGGGATCCCTGGGTGGCTCAGTGGTTTAGTGCCTGCCTTCGGCCCAGGGCATGATCCTGGAGACCCAAGATTGAGTCCCACGTGAGGCTCCCTGCATGGAGCCTGCTTCTCCCTCTGCCTGTGTCTCTGCCTATCTCTCTCTCTCTCTCTGCCTATAATAAATCAATTAATCAATCAATCAATCAATCTAAAAAAAAAAAAAAAACAGATCACTGGGATGCCTGGGTGGCTCAGCAGTTGAGCATCTGCCTTTGGCTCAGGGTGTGATCCTGCAGTCTAGGGATCAAGTCCCACATCAGGCTCCCTGTGAGGAGCCTGCTTCTCTCTCTGCCAATGTCTCTGCCTCTCTCTGTGTGTGTCTCATGAAGAAATAAATTTTAAAAAATCTTAAAAACTAAAAAACCAGATTACTGAGCCCTATCTTCATATCTGAATCAGTGGGCCTTGGGTGGGGCCTGGGAATATGCATTTCTCACAAATTTCTCAATAATCCTATTGTCTTTGGTCAGAGGAGCACTAAAGAATGCAGAGAGTGCATAGATGAAAATTCCTTGCATAGATGAACAAATAATACTTTCAGGTCAGACACACTGGAGTAAAAAAACAGATTTGCTACCAATTCACTCTGAGAACTTGGACACAACCTTAATGTTTTAACCTATAAAATGGAATATTGGGGCACCTGGGTGGCTCAGTTAGTTAAGTGGCCAACTCTGGATTTCAGCTCAGGTCATGATCTCAGGGTTGTGAGATGGAGATCTGCATTGTGTTCCATGCTTAGGGTGGTGTCTGCTTGTCCCTCTCCCTCTGCTGCTCTTCCTGCTAGCTCTCTCTACCTCTTAAACAAATAAATAAATAAATAAATAAATAAATAAATAAATAAATAAATAAATATTAATAGCTACTGTGTACAGGTTGTTTCTAGAATCCCATGAAGTATTTGCCACAGTGTCTAGAACAGAGGGTGAATCCAATATGTTGAAGCTATGATACTATTGTGAATATTTGATGATGAAGGTATCATTGAAAGATTGTTATGCTTTTCTCAATATATATATATTTAATTTATGTCTTCAGACATATTGAGCAAATTAAGTAAATAGGTTAAATATTTTGATCCTGATAACATTAATGGGAAAACTACCTTTTGAATTAGAAATGGCTATTTCAATGCAGTTTCTTAAGGCAGATTCCTATTTGCAAAACAAAAATTGATCAGTCAACTAATAATTACTGAGTACTTTGTCCTCATACAAAACACACACATACGCAGACACACTCATATATACACATAAACTTTAAAGGGAATACAAAATGGACATTTCATTTTTCTTCCTTTCTCTTATCATTTTGTTTCCGGAATTGGTGCTTCTGTTTGCTGGTGGCATTCCCTTGCTTTGTGCCTCCTCCCCCCAAGCTTCAACAGACACATCTTGCATCAATTGAGTACCTACAGCAAAAGTGGCAAACAGATGTGTGAGCTCTGTTGTGTTTCAGTATTGTAATTTCCTATTACTGGAAAAAAAAAATGAGAAGTGTCACCAAGGAATCCGGGGGGATTTCCTGACTGGCAATGCCTTTGAAGTTGAAGAATATTTCAAGAGAGAAGTTTTTAATTGTAAAGAATCTTAATCATGTAGAAAAATATGCCTTTGAAATATTTTTCTTTGAACAGCACATTTACCAGTTCAGGAAGCTCATTTCCATGAAATGATATTTTAATTTTAATACACTTACTTTCCTTACATTGCATGTATCCATAAAGCTACAATTTTATTCTTGGTCTTATTTATTACATTCCAAAAATTAGGCTGCTTGCCTTTAGCTATTCTGTAAAAATGCTTGTATTCCCCAAACCCATTATTTTAGAGATGTAATTTTAGCCTTTATTTGGAGAAAAAAATATAAAGTGGCTATGACTGAGATTTTCTGGGTTTATATTCCTTTCATTTCTGTAGGGAGCTATTCTCCACTAGAGAAGTCTAAGAATTCCCACTAATGTTAATTCTGAGTATAAACTCCAATCTGGAAGAAAAGAAATTTTACTTCTGAATCCAACTTCCCTAACTAATACCATTTGTTTGAAGTTTGATTAGACTAGACTTGTCTTAACACAGAAATTTGATCATACAAAAGCCAACACAAGGGGAATGAAAGGCTTCTCATTTAAGATAGAAGAATGATACTGTTCAGTTTATGTCAAAAACACATATTGCCATAAATATTTCATTATTTCTCCCAATTAGAAGATAAGATTATCTGCTTGTACTCACCTTCCTATATTGTATGTATATCATAATCTGAAACATATTTTACATCTTTGGCCACAGTAACACACACACACACACTCTCAGGACCATAGAAATCCAAATGAGATGACATTCATTAGGAAACCACACTCTCCTGAATTAACTGCATTTCTGAGATGAAATAAATATTTTACAGTCCTTTACTTAAAAAACAATCACTAATTGCAAATGAGTGTGTTAATATCATCAGCCCACTCTGAATAAAATATCTACCATATTCGTGAATATGTTAATAATTAGTATATATGTATGTATATTAATACATCTTTGCTTCAGCATCTCTTAAGATTCGGGTTACAAATTTGATTTCTGTTCTTTTTTTTTTTTAAGATTTTATTTATGCATGATAGACATAGAGAGAGAGAGAGAGAGAGACAGAGACATAGGCAGAGGGAGAAGCAGGCTCCATGCAGGGAGCCCGACGTGGGACTCGATCCCAGGACTCCAGGATCGCGCCCTGGGCCAAAGGCAGGCGCTAAACCGCTGAGCCACCCAGGGAATCCCCCACAAATTTGATTTCTAAGTTGCTTGTTTTGTCTAATTTTTGTCTTTGGTGGTGTCACTACTGCCATTAATAAATTTGATTTTGACTTGACGGAAAACCTACTATTATCTTCTTTTATTTTTTCCACAAATGCATATCAAGTTAAAACCTGTGGATAATCAATAATGTTTTCTCACCACAGAGAAATGTAAGGCAAGGAAGACTATGCCAAGTAATGTAAATCAGGGGAAGTCTCTTGGGAAGACCCTAGCAGCAGCCTTACATTTGTGTAAAGGAAAGCTTATAGAGTATAAATCAAAAGGGAGAGAAAAACTTGGGGACCCACCTACAAGCTGGGGCTGCACTGCACATTTCACAAAACTGAGGAAAAGTCAACAGAAAGTCACAAAGAATGGGGGCAAGGAAGATAATGTGTGGGATAAAGTGGGGCCGATTGTAGGATGACGGAGATTATAGTTATAGTTACAATAAAACTAATATAGAAAGAAGGTATGAGGTATCAATAAAATGGCAAATTTTAGTGTCAAGACCATTTTTTTTTCTTAACTAGCAGGCTTGCGTGCCAAGCTAGTCAACTCTTGAAAATTAAAAATTGTCTGGACTTCCCAAATATGCTTTCATCTCTGATTTAGTGAGAAACCCAGAAAGAGGCCTAAAGCAGTTTCATAAGACATCATTTTTGGTTAAAAACAAACAAGTACATTTAAAAAAATCCCACATTCATCTATCCAAAAGTTTTCTTAGAGCCTAATAAAAATAGTACTACTTTTAAAATGAACATTAAAATAAACCTTTCCTTCATGCAACATGAGCAATAGCTTTTATGAAAACCGGTACACTGGAAATTTCTGATCAAAATCAAGGGCTAATTTTCCAGGACATCTAATTTGACTACATTTTCCTTAGATTTATTAAAAACAGGAAGCTTGTACTAAGTGTTAGGTATTTCTTAGACATCTCAAAAGAAGCTATCAGATATATTCTCCAATGTCTCTAATTTTTAAAGATCATGTCAATCATAACAAAAATAGTGCTTTCCTTTTTAGCAGATTATTTTGAATTCTAGAAAAGAAATATAAAGTGAAAAATACTTTTCTCTATTCCTAAAGATTAGGGATTAAGATCGACATTAATTAATTAGTAAGCATCTTTCCTGTGGCAACAATTAAGGCATAGTTTGAATTTAAAGCACTATAAGAATATTTTATTTATAAATGGGGCATATTTTGATCTTACGATCTATGGTTGAAGACACAAGGACTATGATTCTGACACCAATTCCCATGTACCTGTCTTTTTCCACACCACTAAGTAATTCTGGGACACCAGCTAATGTCCTACAATTCAACTCAATTTTGACACTGTGCCTTAGAGGCAATGTCAGATCCCACAGGTTAAGGGCTCAGGGACAAGACTCCCCTGACCCCTAACTCAATGCCAATCACAAATTCAGGTTGTCACTTTCTGACCCACCCTAAATTGGAAGTTCCCAGGACCCACTTCTTGGGTTTCATTAATTTGCTAGGGCAGGTCATAGAACTCTTTACTGACTATATTATCAGTTTATTATAAAAGCATCTAACTCTGAACAGCCAGATGGAAGCAATGCATAGGGCAAGGTATGGAAAAGGGGCACAACTTCCATGCCCTCGCCCAGAACTTCCAAGTGTCCACCAACCCAGAAGCTCTCTGAACCCTACTTTTTGGGTTTTTAAGGAGGCTTCATTATATAGGGATGCTTGATTAAATAATTGGCCATTGGCAATAGATTCAACTTCCAGGTACTTTTTCCTCCCAGGAAGGTCAGGAGGGTGGCCCTGAAAATTCCAACCCTCCGATCATGTGGTTGGTTCCTAGGTAACCAGACTCTATCCTTAGGAGCTTATCAAAAGTCACCTCATTAATATAAACTCAGGTGTGGTTGAAAAGAGGTCATTATGAATATTAAGACACCTTTATTGCTCTTCTCTATTAGGAAAATCATAAGAGAGATTTAATGAGAGTTTTTTTTTAAATGAAGGATTTTATGGTATATCAAATATGAGAACTCTGAAGATCTGGCTTTATTTTTTTTTAAGATTTTTATTTATTTATTCATTCATGAGAGACACAGGGAGAGAGAGAGAGAGAATGAGAGAGAGAGAGGCAGAGACACAGGCAGAGGAAGAAGCAGGCTCCATGCAGGGAGCCTGATGCAGGACTTGATCCTGGGACCCCAGGATCACGCCCTGGGCTGTAGGTCACGCTAAACCATTGAGCCACCCAGGATGCCCTTAATGAGAGTTCTGAAGTTTGTTGGCCACTCTTAATAAAAATCAAACACTTGGAAATACCATAGAATTTTTGGGTTCTCAACAGATATTAAGTATTGGGTGGCCACCTTTGTTGATAACTGATTCCGAGGCCAAGCCATCTAGAGTTTTCAGATTTCAAATACTCTATTTGTTGTGCCCTTATCTGTCTCAGAAGTTCTGATTTTAGTACAAAAAATGTAGTTTCTTTATTCCTTCTCCTGAATGGTTTCTGATTCTCTTTCTCAAAAAATTTAAATTAACAGTAGAAACAAGTCTGAACTTATATGGTCAATTACTCTACAACAAAAGAGGCAAGAATATACCATGGAGAAAAGACAGCCTCTTCAATAAATGGTGCTTGGAAAACTGGACAACTACATGCAGAAGAATGAAACTGGACCATCAGGGCAGACTGGGTGGCTCAGCAGTTTAGCGCTGCCTTTGGCCCAGGGCATGATCCTGAAGACCTGGGATCGAGTCCCACATGGGGCTCCCTTCATGGATCCTGCTTCTCCCTCTGCCTGTGTCTCTGCCTCTCTCCCCCTCTCTCTCTGTGTGTCTCTCATGAATAAATAAATCTTAAAAAAAAAAAAGAAAGAAATTGGACCACCATACATAAAAATAAACTCAAAATAGATTATAGACCTAAATGTGAGACTTGAAACCATAAAAATCCTAAAAGGAAATACAGGCCAGTAACCTCTTGGACATCAGCCTTAGCAATATTTTTTCGATCTCTCTCCTCAGGCAAGGGAAACAAAAGCCAAAATAAACTGTTGAGACTGAAAAACAAATAGTTTTTGCACAGGAAAGGAAACAATCAACAAAATGAAAAGGCAACCTATTGAATGAAAGTATTTGCAAATAACATATCTGATAAGGAATTAATATTAAAAATATATAAAGCATTTATACACCTCGATACCAAAGACTAAACAGATTAAAAAATGGACCGAGGATCTGAACACACATTTTTCAAAGAAAACATACAAATGGCCAAAAGACATGTGAAAAGATGGTCAACATCATTCATCAGAAAAATGCAAATCAAAACTACAGTGAAATATCATCTCACACCAGAGATGACATTCATTAGGAAACTACAAGGAATAATAAGTATTGGTAAGGATGTTGATAATAAGGAAGCCTTGTGTACTCTTGGTGAGAATGTAAATTGGTGGTACAGCCTCTATAGAAAATACTATGGAGGGGGATCCCTGGGTGGCTCAGTGGTTTGGCGCCTACCTTTGGCCCAGGGCATGATCCTGGAGTCCCGGGATCAAGTCCTGCATCAGGCTTCCTGCATGGAGCCTGCTTCTCCCTCTGCCTGTGTCTCTGCCTCTGTGTGTGTGTGTGTGTGTCTCATGAATAAATAAATAAAATCTTTAAAAAAAATAAAAATAAAAATACCAACAATCAGCAATTCTGCTGCTGGTATTTACCCAAAGAAAACAAAAACACTAATTTCAAAAAATACATGCACTCCTATGTTTACTTCAGCATTATTTACAATCATCAAGACGTGGAAGCAACCTAAGTGTTCACCAATAGATGAATGGATAAAGAAGATGTGAGGGGCAGCCCTGGTGGTGCAGTGGTTTAGCACTGCCTTCAGCCCTGGGTGTGATCCTGGAGACCCGGGATTGAGTACCACATCAGGCTCCCTGCGTGGAGCCTGCTTCTCCCTCTGCCTGTGTCTCTGCAACCTCTCTCTCTCTGTCTCTATGAATAAATAAAATAAAATAAAAATCTTTTAAAAAAAAGATGTGAGATATAATATATGAAATATTGCTCAGACATTAAAAAATATGAATATTGCCATTCATAACAACATAGATGGACCTAGAATGTATTATCCTAAGTGAAATAAGTCAGAAAAAGAGAAATATATGGTTTCACTAATATGTGGAATCTAAAAAGCAAAACAAATGAACAAAAATCAAAAGGATACTCTTAATTTTTTTTTTTTTAAGATTTTATTCATTTATTCATGAGAGACAGAGAGAGAGAGAGAGAGAGAGAGGCAGAGACACAGGCATCAAACTGCTGAGCCACCCAGGGATCTCCCAAGGATACTCTTAAATACAGAGAACAAAACGGTGGTTGCCCGAATGGTGGAGCATGGGGGAAATAGATGAAATAGGTAAAAGGAATTAAGAGCTAAAAACTTCCAGTTATAAAATAAGTCACAAGGGGATATGCCTGGGTGGCTCAGGGGTGAGCATCTGCCTTTGGCTCAGGGCCTGATCCTGGATTCCTGGAATCGGGTCCCACATGGAACTCCTTGCATGGAGCCTGCTTCTCCTCCCTCTGCCTGTGTCTCTGCCTCTCTTTCTGTGTCTCTCATGAATAAATAAATAAAATCTTTAAATAAAATAAAATAAAATAAAATAAAATAAAATAAATAAATAAAATAAGTCACAGAGATGAAAAGTACAGCATAGGGAATATAGCCAATAATATTGTAATAATTTTGTATGATGATAGATGGTAACTACACTTATCATGGTAAAGGTATAGAATTGTCAAATCACTATGTTGTACATGTGAAACTAAAATAACATTGTATATCAACTGTACTGCAATAAAAAATAATAAAATAAGAGGTACTTAAGGAGCTGTGCAATTTTGACCTCAAACAGTAATTCAAAATTTTCATTAGAAATGATGGATAAAAATGTTTATGTCAAGAAATCAAGGGAGAGTTTCTTTTCCAACTTTCCTTCTTGCTAATGTTTCAGTTTTCTTATCCTTCTCTCTCTGTTTTTGATGTGGAACTAAAAGGTGAATACAGGAAGGAGTGAAATGTCATCTGCACCTTTGGATGATCTGTATTTCTTTGGTTTCATTTATTTTTGTGAGATGCTTAGAAGAAGCCCACATCCACTCAGATTCTTTCTGTCTTTCAGAGTTTCCCTAGCAACCAGCTTGCTGCTTAATGTTCTTATAAAATACAAGTTTGGGTGAAGTCAACATAATCACTATATTCAACATTCTGCTCAGTAAATCACACAGATCTTTTTATGAGTCATACTATGAGATGTTGGTTCTGAAAATTACAGACACACTATTAACTTTTATACCTAGGAACATACTAGAAGTTCTAAAAAAGGTATAAAATTAATACAAAAATACATAAAAAAGAGAAAGATGCTATTATGGAATGAATGTGTTCCTCCTCCTAAATTCAGATGTTAAAATCCAAATCTCCAATATGATGGTATTATTAGGTGACACATTTGGAGCTAATGAGTTCATGTGGATGGAACATTCATGAATGGGATTAGTGCCTTTATAAAAGGGATCCTAGAGAGATCTGTTGTTCTTCTAGCATGTGAAGACACAGTCAGAAGAGGACAGCCTGCAACAAGGAAGTCCTCACCAGAACCTAACCATGCTGGCATCCTGATCTTGGACTTCTAGCTTTCAGAACTATGGGAAAGAAATTTGTTTTTTCCCCCACAACAGCTCACAGTTCACTCTGTTCAATTTTCATTCATTGTTCTATTCTATTCATTGTTCACTCTATTCAGTTTCTCTTTGTCTTTAATTTTGTATGCTTTCTCCTGCTATGTCTCCAAGTTCATTAGCATTTCCTTCTACAGTGTCTAATCTGTTTTTAATTCCATCCAGTGTATTTTTACTTTTCAGATATTGTATCTTTCATCTCTGTGGATGTCATATAGTTCTTTCCAATACCTTTCCTTTCTCTCTTCATCCTCACACTTTCCACTGACTTCTTGAACTTATTTATTACAGGTGTTTTAACATCCTTGTCTACTAATTCACTAGAATTAGTGTCTTATTCTCTGGGTCTGTTGATATTGATTGATTCTTCCCCTGATTATCGGCCATATTTTTCTGCCTTTTTTTGCATACCAGTTAATTTTTTTAATGATGCTATACATTGTGACTTTTACATTGGTAAGTGCCGAATGTTTTTGAATGTCTTTGAATATTTTTGGACTCTATCCTGAACAAAGTTAAATTATTTGGATTCAGAACAATCTTCACCTAGGGATAACTGGCCTACTACTAATCAATACCAGTCTTTGGACTACACCTGAAGTCCCACTTATTAGATTTTTCCACTCTAGCTTGTGGGAGCATGAATCACTCCTGTCTGAGGTCCGAGGATTGCTCCCCCAGTCCTCTCTGGTGGGTAGTTTCCTCACATGCAACCATGTGACTGAGTCAACCAAAGACTCAAGAGGGACCTTCTTGCATTTTTCTTTTCCCTGGCACTCCACCCTGAGAATGATAGCTGTCCTGGCTTCCTAAATTCTGTCTCTTCAATGCATAAGGTTGCTGAGCTCTTTGAGTTCCTTTTCCTAGGCATCAGCCTTAAAAGGCTCTTCAGGCAGTGAGCTAGGTCACTCATCCAGTCTCATTTTCTTGTTTACCCTTTCTAAGGAATCACTCCTCTGAGCTGCCTGAAGCCCATCATCTGAAAACTGTTGTTTCATATATCGACTGCTTTTCTAGTTGTCTAAGATGAGAGGTTGAATCCAGTCCCTATTATTCCATAGTGGCCAGAAGCAGACCCTCATTTCCTATTACATCTTTTTTTATTCTCAAGTTTTTATTTGAATTCCAGTTAGTTAACATCTCTATTATATTTGAATACTGCCTTTGTTAGATACTGAATTTCTACATATATAATAATGTATCTATTGACTATTCTCCATTATTCTAATAAAGTTGCCAATTCATGTGCTAATATCGCATTCTTTTGATTATGGTGGCTTTATGGTAAGTTTTAATATTTGTAAGGCAAATATCTCCCCTACTTTTCATACATTTTTTTACTGCTCCCAGATATTTTTTAATAATATAAAGACTTTCCCTTTTTAGGTCTTGTTATATGACCTCAAATAACTCATAATTATATTCAACTAATTGGTACTTTATCCTTTTTTTAAATATTTTATTTATTTATTCATGAGAGACACAGACTGAGAGAGAGAGAGAGAGAGAGGCAGAGACACAGGCAGAGGGAGAAGCAGGTTCCATGCAAGGAGCCCAATGTGGGACTTGATCCAGGGACTCCAGGATCACACTCTGGACCAAAGGCAGGCACTAAACCACTGAGCCACCCAGGGATCCCCGGCACTTTATCCTTATTGTTAGAAATAAGTATTATCGTTTTTAACCATTTTACAAATGGAACATATTTCATGTTTCTGTTTATTGCTCATTATTCCCAGTATAGAATAAAGATACTAATTATTGTATGTTTATCTTTTAAAATGAAAGTAAATATTTTTGTTAATTATAGCATAGATCATACAGCAAAAAGATAATATCTTCTTTCAATATTTACCAATATTTTATTACCTATCTTTACTATATTCCCTAGAACTGTAGACTTAATGTTTAATTATGATAGGAGAGAGCATTTCTTTCTTGTTCCTGATTTTAATAAAAACTGCTTTAACATTTCACCATTTGAAATAATATTTGTTGCTGTGTGGGCGTGTATAGACTTTCTCACGTTTAAGCCATTTATTTCAATGCCTTCTTAGAGTTTGTATTGCAATTGTGGCTGTCTTTTATCAAGTGCTATTTCAGAACATATTGAAATAATAAAAACATTTTCTTCTTTAATGTGTTAATTAGGGAATTATGTTAATTAGGATATTTTTTTGTATTCCCTTCCATTCTTAAAATAAATCCTACTTGATAATTTTGGTACACTGTGGATTGGCTAAATTCTATTATTAAAAGTCAGATACTGTTAGATTGGATTAAAATACAAATCTAGAAATATGTTGATTTCAGGAATTACTCTTAAAGCCAATAATAAAAAATACTGAATTGTACAATAGGGTGCAAGAAAAACATAAAAATATAATTAACTATAGTGGGAATTTTAATAGCTCTTTCAGAATCTGATAAAATGAGAAAACAAGAATTAAAGATATAATATAATTAAATAACCCAGCAAAACATTAATTTTACGTGCATATAATGTTACTGTTTATATTGAGAATAAACTTTATTGCCCAAATAATCAGTGTGACTTTTATAAAAAGTCATCAGATAGTTTGCCACAATACTGAATGTATTTTTTAAAAGCAGAGATCACTAATTATAATTTTTTAAGAATCTGAAATTAATATGAAATATATGACCCAACTAATGACTTGAAAATTTAAAAAACATATTCCTAAATAACTTGGATCAGGGCAGCTCTGGTGGCTTATCGGTTTAGCGCCACCTTGGGCCCAGGGCGTGATCCTGGAGACCTGGGATCGAGTCCTGCATCGGGCTCCCTGTGTGGAGCCTGCTTCTCCCTCTGCCTGTCTCTCTCTCTCTCTCTCTCTCTCTCTCTGTGTGTCTCTAACAAGTAAACAAAAAATCTTAAAAAAAATAACTTGGATCAAAGAAGAAATCAAAAAAGAAATTATAAACTGTTAAGGAAGCAGTGTAAAGAAGAGAATTAAAATTACTGAGATGTCTAAAAACTGTGCATAGGAAGATGTATAGCCTTAAATTAGCTTCACCATTAAAGAAAAATGACTGATTATACAGGATTTTACTAATTATCTTAGGAAATTAGAAAAACAGTAGTAACAGAAATGTGAAGAAAATAATAAAATTAATAAAGAGGTAAAAATAATTAAAGAGGAGAAAAGTATAAAGACTAGAAATTCCTGGGATGTCTGGGTAGCTCAGTGGTTGAGCATCTGCCTTTGATCCTGTGGTCCTGGGATCAAGTCCCACATTGGGCTCCCTGCATAGAGCCTGCTTCTCCCTCTGCCTATGTCTCTGCCTCTCTCTCTCTGTCAGGAATAAATAAATAAAATCTTTAAAAAAAAAAATAAGACTAGAAATTCCAAAAGCTAAATGCTTTTATAGGCCATTAAACCAGAAAATCTCCTCACAAGCCTGGTTAAGAAGAAAAGGACACAGAGCAAATATATAAAATATTTGAAATAAAAAAGGTGACATAACACTGATATGGAAGAGATTCAAATACGGTATCATTGTATTCAATTACATGGCAATGAAATGAAAAACGAGGAAGAAATGAAGATTACTGAGCAAAATATTAACTACTGAAAATTTTCACAAGAACATAGAAGTAAATGTTGCAATTTAGGTTAATCTCTCCTATTTAAATAGGGACCAGGATTAGATGGGTGGCCTAATAACAGACTTCCAGCTCACCTTTAAAAACAGTTAATTTCAATGTTATTTAAACTATTCCAGACCACAAATTTTTCTAGATGAATTTTTATGTTAATAATTCAGGTTCATAAAAAAAAAAAGAATTCAGGTTAATTTTATTTATTTTAAAAAGATTTAATTAATTTATTTATGAGAGACACACAGAGAGAGAGGCAGAGACACAGGCAGAGGGAAAACCAGACTCCATGCAGGGAGCCCGACGTGGGACTTGATCCCGGTTCCCCAGAATCAGGCCCTGGGCCAAAGGTGGTGTTAAACTGCTGAGCCACCCGGGCTGCCCTGGAATTCAGGTTAACTTTAATAATAAAACTTGTTAAGGAGAACACAAAAAAGGAAAACTATCATCATTGCTTTTACGAATATGGATGCAACTCTAAAAAACAAAATAACTTCAAGCAGAATCCATTAAGTTGGCATCATATTTTAAAAAATAAAATATGACTCAAATGCATACAAATGTGCAAGAACAGAGTTTAAGAGCTGAGAGAAATCTGCCTGGGATATGCATATTTTTCAGTTGTTTATGGATAGCATTCCCTTTCTCATTTTCTTTTTCAACTCCTTCCTCATCCCGGAGACTGCACATGTCAACCTGAGCTGGGCTGCAGCTGCAGAGTACTTTTGCAGCAGCCAAACTTAAGAAGTTGGAATATATGGAGCCTCCTAGGGCTTCGCAGTTGTTAAAGTGAGAAAATCCTTTCTGGCAACTGTTGAGGGAGTGTATGAATGAGATCCTGAAGGCACAGAGTCACTCTACAGAGATCCAGATGTGTGACTTCCAAGGCAGGCCCACAGATCATTCTGGGTGGCAGCTGTGGCAAGTGTCCTGGAACTGAGAGTACTTCCTAAAACTCTGGCTCCTCTGCTGGTCATTAACTTTTCTCTCTTTTATAGATGATTTTGCAGTCAAAATTTGTTCTTGTCACCCCCAAAGTGGCTGTGCTTCTAATGGAAGGGATATATAGCCTTTTTTAGATCATTTATGAGTCCTGTACCTTTGCAACCAAGGGGGGACTGGAAATTTGTCTCCTCTCCCTCATGTCTTCTGTCTTTCTAACTTTACGTTTTTGGTCAGACCCTCTCTATACACTGTTTTCAGTTCAGTGTAGGCTGGAAAGTAGTCTAGCACTTTGGCAGTAGTTGCTGCTCACGCTAAAAGCCATCACTCAAGCTGTGGAGCAGTTTCATAATGCTGGCAGCAATGGCTTGAAGTAATGGCAGCAGCTTTTAAGCAGACTCAAAGGTGGTGATCTAATAGTTGCAAGTTGGGCAAGGGTGGCAGCTGATTCCATGGTGACAATGTTGGCTTCAAGAGAAACAACAATGAATAATGATGGTCATGAACAGAAACTCTTCCATGGTCAGTTACTATCTTCCTCTCACCTGTCATAGACATTGTAATTGCCTCTGTAGCATCCCATTTGCTTCTTCTCCCCTGACTTACAGAGATTGACCTCACCCTCAGTGCTAAGGATAAGACCTGGTTTGACTTAAGCCACTTGTGACAATTTCTTGCTACAACAACCAGTTCAAGGAAAAACAAAATTCAGACCTATGCCAATCAGCACACAGAGTTCATTTAGTCATAGTGATTGTCAAAGGAATAAATTGGTACCATTAAAATGGCCCAATTAGAGGGGCAACTTGGTGGCTCCATTGTGCAAACACTGAACTCTTGATTTTGGCTCAGGTCATAATCTCAGCCCCAGGTTGGGCTGGGTGTGGAGCCTGCTTAAGATTCTCTCTCTCCCTCTCCCTCTGCCCCTCTCTCAAACAAAGATGTTCAATTAGACACAAAGGTCAGAATTTCTGTTAAATGTTGTTTCAGAAATCCATTGCTCAAGAAAAAAAAAAAAACACTCCAAAACTTAGTGTCTTAAAACATCAATGATTTATTATTTTTCTTAATTTTGTGAGTAGACCATGTGAGTGTTTCTTCTTCCGGTCTTGCCTGAGCTCACTCATGTGGTTGCAGTTATATGACGGCTCACTTGGAACTAGAGTCCCAGATTATATCACTCTCATGTCTGACAACTGATGATTGTTGGTTAAGGTGCCTTGGATCTTTCCCATGCGGCTTCCAATCCTACAGTAGGCTATTCTGGGCTTTTGTCTAGATGATGGCTTCAGGTTTTCAAGCAGGCAATAGGGGATGCTACAAGTTCTTCTAAGGCTTAATCTCTAGAATTTGTATATCATCGCTTCTATCACATTCTGTTAGAAAAGGTAATTCACAAGGTCAACTAAGATTTAAGGTAGTGGGGGAAAAAGACTCTATCCCTTAATGGGAACAACGGAATTCTCAAATTACTAAATCATGTGGACACAAGGGGTCATGATTCATTAAGGGGAATTATCTACCCACAGTGGTTAAATGAGGTCAGTTATGCCATAAAAGTACCACATGTTGTGTAACCTACTATATAGTACTATTTTTAAAAAGTTATGTAGATTCCTCCATCTAGTGTATTCCACATTTCTGTTTGTGTACTTATTTAAGTGTATGTGCCATGCCATTATTCAAGATACGAAGACATACCAGTCCTTTCTTTTTGATAACAGACCTTTTCATTTAAATGTTCCACTGGCAGCGGTGTTACACAGAATTTGAAATTTCTGTTTACAGACCACATAAGATAATGGGCTGAGGAGGTGTGTTTTTCCTTAATCTCTTCAACCCCCTTACCATCATTAGATAAGAGTAAAAGAAAACTCATTGCCACAAAGAAAATGAAATAGAACCATGAGCAGGAGAGAGATTTCAACACATTTCTGGAAGATAAAAAGAAGACAGAAGCTTTTCAAAATGGAAAAGAAAATGAGGCAGGTGTAGAGCAGAGTAACAGGAGAAGGCTGACCTACAGGAGAGTTGGAAGGTGTAAAGGCAACAAGAGTGAGAATAGGGAATTATCTGAGAAGGCTATCTGCACAGCAGCTTAATGCTTTCTTCCTGACACGTTCATTTCTTTGCTTTTCTTCTCTGTGTTTTCTGATGCTTAGTGTAAAAATCAAGCATCAATCTGAGACTAAAAATTCCTAATAAAATCTCTTCTAAAAAATTACATTCTAGGCATTCCAGAACTCAGATAATTTACATCTCACGCCACTCTTCTAAAGGAAGTCATTTGAGATAAATCCAGCAAAATGAATGTAGATATATCAAGCATTGTCAGTTGAATTGTGTGCCTCCGAAGGATTTTGTAGTTTTAGTCCCCAGGACCTATGAATGTGGCCTTCTTTGGAACAAGGGTTTTTCAGATGATCAAATTAAGATGAGGTCATAGGAGACACCCTAATCCAATATGACTATGTCCTTCCTTAAATGAGGAAATTTGAACACAGACATGCATAGAAGAAAAACAATGTGAAGACACAGGGAGAACACCTTTCACAAGCTAACGGAATGTCTGAGGATACTTAGCAATAGTAGAGAGGCATGACCAGATTCTCCCTCACAGACCTCAGAAGAAACCAATCTTTTTGACAGCTTGGTCTTGCACATCTAGCTTCCAGAACTGTGAGATATTAAAACTTTGTTATGGCAGCCCTAGAAAATGAATATACCAAAACATTCTGAAAAGAAAGATGGTAGGATTTGCCTGAAGACTTTGGAAAAACAATCCCAGGATAAGTACTCAAGCGATCAGTTCAGATTGGGAATGAAATCAGAGGGCTCCAAGAAGAATGAAGAACAGAACAAAAACAAAACAGAGAATCAGATAGTACTGAAGGGGCTGGAGAATGTTAGTGATTTTGTGAAGAAAAGATATATTTCTTCTTTTCACAGAAAATTATAATCTCTACCAAAAATGGAAAATAAAACCAAAAACCTACCAGACTGTTTAATAAAGTCATGGTTCAGATATGAAAAAAACCAAGATTTGTTATGCAGGTCTTTCAGCAATTGATGATGTGTTGCCTTTTTTTTGTTTTTAAGATTTTATTTATTTATCCATGAGAGACACAGAGGGAGAGAGGCAGAGACAGAGGCAGAGGGAGAAGCAGGCTCCATGCAAGGAAGCCTGATGTGGGAGTCGATCCCAGATCCCGGGATCACAACCTAAGCCAAAGGCAGAAGCTCAACTTCTGAGCCACCCAGGCGTCCCAATTGATGATGTGTTATGAAACAGAACTCATTTAACCTAGAAGTGGTCCCTGAGTGTCCTGAGGATTATGAATTGGGACCTAAAGAGAAAGAAGTACAATTTTATCATACTAATTTCTGCAGTTAGCATTATTTAAGCAGTCATATGATATATACTGCTTATTGATTTTAAGCTTTTATAAAGAAACATGGATGTCTTAAATGCAGTTACAGAACACAAGATAAATATAACCAACGCTGACAGTACAAAACTAAAGATACTGCTTAATGAACAGGTATAAGGTGGGAAGGTGGTGAGTCAGAGAAAGAAAGGCAGAACTGTTAATAGCCTTATGTGGGATGCCTGGGTGGCTCAGTGGTTTAGTGCCTGTCTTCGGCCCAGAATGTGATCCTGGAGACCCGGGATCGAGTCCCACATCGGGCTCCCTGCATGGAGCCTGCTTCTCCCTCTGCCTGTGTCTCTGCCTCTCTCTCTGTGTGTGTCTCTCATGAATAAATAAGATCTTAAAAAAAGTCTTATGTAATTCATTGGGTATTCAAGAGACATTGCATAAATTTTCTATTAACAGTAAAGAGTGACTTAAGTGTGTTATTTATTTGTATAGATATTATCAATATAAGAATTAAAGTAACTATCAAAAATGGGTATACCTTTTCTCTCTCTTTCTTAAAAGATTTATTTATTTATTTATTCATGAGAGACACAGAGAGAGAGAGACAGAGACATAGTCAGAGGGAGAAGCAGACTCCCTGTGGGGAGCCTGATGTGAGACTCGATTCCAGGACCCCAGGATCACGTTCTGGGCCAAAGGCAGGTGCTAAACTGCTGAGCCACTCTGGGATCCCTACCCTTTTTCTTTCTTTCTTTCTTTCTTTCTTTCTTTCTTTCTTTCTTTCTTTCTTTCTTCTTTCTTTCTTTCCTTTCTTTCTTTTTTTTTTTTAGATTTTATTTATTTATTCATGAGAGACACAGAGAGAGAGAGAGAGACAGAGACAGAGACACAAGCAGAAGGAGAAGCAAGCTCCATGCTGGGAGCCTGATGTGGGACTTGATCCTGGGTCTTCAGGATCACATCCTGGGCTGAAGGCAGGCACTAAACCACTGAGCCACCCAGGGATCCCCTCCTACCCTTTTTCAATTTGATAAAGGACATCTATGAAAACCTATAACTAATATCATGCTTTAATGGTGAGCAATTGGATGCACTCCCATTAAGATCAAGAAAAAGGCAAAGATAGCTGCTCTCATCACTTCTATTTTACATTGTATTGGAAATCCTAGCTAATGCAATAAAATAAGATAAGGAAATAAGAAGTATACAGATTAGGAAGGAAGAAATAAAACTGTCTTTGCTGAAAGATGACATAATTGTCTATGTAAAGATCCAAAACAATAACAATAAAAACCTTCTGGAACTAACAAGTGATTATAGCAAGCTGGCAGGATACTAGGTTACTATAAAAAGTCAATTGCTTTTTTCTATACTAGCAATGAACAATTAGAATTTGAAATAAAAAATCATAAGACTAGGATGCCTGGGTGGCTCAGCATTTGAGTGTCCGCCTTTAGCTCAGGGCATGATCTCAGTTCAGGGATCGAGTCCCACATTGGGCTCCCTGTGAGGAGTCTGCTTCTCCCTCTACCTATGTCTCTGCCTCTTTCTGTGTCTCTCATGAATAAATAAATAAAATCTTATAAGTAAATAAAATAAATAGATTTTAAAAAAACATAAGGCTATTTTCTTGGTAAACCTTATGTCCACACAAAAACCTGCACACAAGGTTTATAGCAACTTTATTCATATTTTTAGTACCAAAAATTATACTTAGGTCTAACTCTAACAAAGTATGTATAATATCTATATGAGAAACATTTAAAAACTCTGATGAAAGAACTCAATAAAGATTCAATAAATGAAGAAATATTCTACATACATGGATGGAAACACTCAATATTGTAAATATGTCAGTTCTTTCCAGCTTAATGTATAGATTCAACATAATTCCAATCAAAATCTCAGCAAGCTAATTTGTGAATATTGAAAAATGATTCTAAAGTTGATATAGAGAGCAAAAGATGCAGAATAGCCAATTTGATATTGAAGGAAAACAAAGTCAAAGAAGTAACTTTAAGATATAGTATAAATCTATAATAATCAATACAGTGTGGTACTGGGGAAAGAACAGACAAATAGATCAAGGTAAGAGAATAGAGATCCCAGAAAAAGACCCACGTAAATATAATCATCTGATCTTTGAAAAAGGAGCAAAGGCAATTTAATGGAGAAAAGATAATCTTTTCAACAAATCATGCTGGAATAACTGGACCTTCACATGCAAAAAAACAAAAAACAAATCTAGATACAGACTTTACACATTTTGCAAATATTAACTCATGGATTATAGACCTAAATGTAAAATGCAAAACTAAACCTCTGAAGACAACATAAGAGAAAATCTGGGTGACTTTGGGTTTGACAATAATAAATCCAAAGATTTTTAGATAGAGTGCCAAAAATGTGATCCATGAAAGAAAAACTCGATAAGTTGTTGGACTTCACTAAAATCAAAGCCTCCTTCTCAATCAAAAAACAACAAGAATAAAAAGAATAAAAAGATGATAAAATAAAAAAATAAAAGACAGCTCTTAAAGCTCAATAAAAGAAAAGAAACAAATTAAAAAATGGACCAAAGACCCATTTTTAATAACAGACACGTTATGAAAGAGGATACAGATGGCAAGTAAGCATATGAAAGATGTTCAGCCTTGTATGTAGGGAATTATAAAATACAACAATAATAGGATGCTATTACATACCAATTAGAATGGCCCAAATCCAAAATCCTGATACCACCAAAGGCTGATGAGGATGTGGAGCAATAGGAGTGCTCATTTACTGCTGGTAGGAATGAAAAAGATCCAGTCTCTTTAGTACAGTTTGGCAGAAATACACTCTTATCATATAATCCAGCAATCGTGCTCCTTGGTATTTACTCAAATGAGTTGAAACCTGATGTCCATACATAACCTGTACACTAATGTTTATAGCTGCTTTATTCCTAATTGCCAAAACTTGGAAGCATTCAACAGGTAAGCTGATAAACTGGTACATCCTGATAATGGAATTTTATTCAGTGATAAAAATAAATGAACTATCAAGCCATGAAAAGACAAGGAGGAAACTTAAATGCACATTGCTAAGAGGAAGAAACCTATCTGAGAAAAATACATAATCTATGATTCCAACTGTATGTCATTCTATAAAAGACAAAACTATAGAGACAGTACAAAAATCATTGATTGCCAGGGCCTTGGAGGAAGGAGGAGGGCACTATAGAGTACAGGACACTTTTAGAAACTATTTTATAATAATGTAATGGTAGATATATGTCATACATTTTTCTAAATATTTATTTACTTATTTATTATTATTTTTTATTTATTTATTTTAGAGAGAGAGAGCAAGAAAGCACGAGGGGAGGGGCAGGGAGAGAAAGAGGCAGAGAAACAGACTTCCCACTGTGCACAGAGCCTGATGCAGGCCTTGATCTCATGACCCCGAGATTATGACCTGAGCCAAAATCAAGAGTTGGACACTTAACCGACGGAGCCACTCAGGCACCCCTCTGTCATACATTTGTTAATACACAGAATGTGCAACAAAGGAGGGGGTCCTGATGTAAACTATAGATTTTCATTAATAATAATGTATACATATTGGCTGATTAACTGTAAAAATGTATCACACTAATGCAAGATGTTAACAATAAGAGAAACTGGGTTGGGGGTGTGGAATATAAGGGGGTTTATGGGAATTCTCTAGCCTAGTACATTATATATCTGTTTTCAGTAAACTTGCTTTTATGCTTTGGTAATGTGATTTCTTTCCTGAATTTATTATCATGTATTTCTTTCAGTTTTCCATAATTGGTTTAGGAATAGTATACATGGATTTTATTATGTGAATGGCACATTTCAGGTGAGATGAATGATACTTCTTCGAGAATACAATAAATAAATATAACATTTGTAGCTTCTTCTTGTCCCCTAAACAGGCTCATAATTAATAGTGAAAGTTACTTAAATATACATCATCTTTTCTTTTTTTGAAAAAATAAAAGGTATCTATCTTGGCTTCTATTGAAGAAATATTAGAGGAGAAATAAAAAGCCAAGTCTAAACAAACACATATCTTTGTTTTGACATAGAATGATTAAAGAGTTCCAGTGCAATTCATTTATTTATTCATTCAATCAACAAATATCCATGCCAGATCCCGGAGAAGCTCTGGGCCTTTAAGACACTGTGGTCTTAAAGGCAGCTCCGGGTGGCTCAGCGGTTTAGCGCCGCCTTCAGCCCAGGGCCTGATCCTAGAGACCCGGGATGGAGTCCCACGTCGGGCTCCCTGCATGGAGCCTGCTTCTCCCTCTGCCTGTGTCTCTGCCATACTCTCTCTCTCTCTGTCTCATGAATAAATAAATAAAATCTTAAAAAAAATTCAAATCTGATTTAAGAAAAAAAAAAGACTGTGGTCTGGTAAAGAATTCCCTCAATTGATCTGGCAATTATAATGAAGTGTAATTGACGCTATGATAGAGAAAAAGGACTGTGCTATGGAGCTTGGCATTGTAAAAATTCTGAAAGTACTTCTGTGTGGCTGGGATTTGTTTGCAAAGAAGAGGGGGGTGGCATGGAATGAAGCCAGAGAGACTGGGTCATAAATGACATTTTCCTTCATCCTGAGGGGTTGAAGCAGAATCAAACCTCTCTTGTATTCCAGGAAAAACACTCTTGGCCTCTTCTCTTATTCTTGATGACCATGGATGCAGTTCTTCAAATGCTCACACCAATTTCATACAGGAACGGTCTAAGAGCACTTCACCCTTCTCTCTTCCTGGCTCCAATCGTATTTATAAGAACCTCTAAGCATTCATGCATTGGCAACATGCAAGTACAGGGTCCTATGAATGTCTTATGGGGCAATCCTTGACCGACTGGGAATAAGAAATGATGAGCAAATGCTTCCCTCTTTCTTCCCCCAGGACAGTTCTGAGATGTATTTCATAAGACTACTCAGAAGGTCCTGTAGAAACAGAGCATCTAGATTCCCATGGGATGATCAGCTCTGTATGTCTTCTCGTATTGGCTTTCACTCTTTCTCTATTTTACTTTTCCTTTCCTCACTCCTACCCCTTAGGATCACATTATCATACTATATACTATCTTCACATTAGCTTTTGTCTCACTCTCTGCTTTCTGAGGGAATCAGGATAAGACAAGCAGGCAATGACATGAAAAATAGATATTTTATAAAAATTACATATATTATGTGTAATATATACTTATATAGTATATAATAATGTTGATTATATAGGTATATATATAATTATATATTATTTTTAATAATATAATAATATATAATCAAATATTATATGCTACATGTAGATTATATATTATATATAAATATTGATAATCAAACATTATATTAACACTTTCTTTCTAGTGTGTCCTTCAAGGTGAGGACACACTAGAGTGTAATACAAGAAACAAGACAACTAAGTAGAAGTTTTTTATGGGGAGGAGAGAAATAAGGTGTAGCTTGAGGTATGTGAGGTTGGAGAGGATGTTTAAAGGAAGGAAAGGCTAAGCATGCAGATGGTACATTGCAAGGATAATATTCTTCTGAGACTAATCATAGACAAATCTGGCTGTTTATTTTACAGGAATGGTTATAGGTTAAGTTTCCATAATGAGGAAAGTGATTATCCATTACATGTTAGATTATGGCCATGAGGATGATTTGGGGTTGATCAAGCTAGTTTGGAAAGGATCGCATTTTTAAGAATTTTAAAATCTTCCTAAAGTAATCCTATTCAAACATTTATGTAGTTTGCTATGCCGTAAACATTGTATCTAAAATTAAAATATGGCTATGAAACTATATTTTGTCCTTGGGTAATACACATTCTAAAATCCTTAAATTGGTATAATGCAAATTAAAAAAATTTTTTAAGATTTTATTTATTTATTGAGACACAGAGAGAGAGGCATAGAGGCATAGGGAGAAGCAGGCTCCATGCAGGGAGCCCGACGTGGGACCCGATCCTGGGCCTCCAGGATCACATCCCAGGCTGCAGGCGGTGCTACGCACTGCACCACAGGGGCTGCCCGGTATAATGCAAATTATTACATACTCTAGTATATCCTATGCTTGTTATAGCTAAAAACGTAACTAAAATAGTAAGTAGTTTTAGAACTCCTTGTCTGAGACTCTTAATTGTGCTTTATATAGTTTCAAAGTAAATCTATAATATTTTTATACTAGTATAATCTAGAATCATCTATCATAGGTCAGAGTTAGTAAAGGAAATGCCAGAATCAATTTCACTTGTATATAAAAAAATCTGACTCTTAGAATTCTGTTTAACAAGGTGGCCATGCAATGAAGCAATCTTTCTTTCTTTCTTCTTTTCTTCCCCAGTGCTGCCGTCTGTTAATAACTTCCACATCAAATTTGGTTTATTACTTTACCTTGGCAAACACTAGTATTGAAATGCAGGGAAGCTAAAATGATCTCCATCAGAAATACAAGCTGGGAGCTCTCTTTTTGTGAAAAGACCATCTTGGATTCTTCTGTCCAGGAGTTGTTCTAAGCCTGACTAAAGAAAATCTACTGTGCATTGTACTTTGGCTCTTTGAACGGTATAATAATAAATTCTAACCACACCAAGTTCATGCATACGAAATATATTTTAATGGCTGAGCTAGTTTACTACTCAGATTTTTCTCACTATCTTCTTTTCTCCCATCTCTTTTTTATCGGATGCTTCCACCTCATTAGGATTTCAGGAAAAAACTGGATCCTGTCCATCATTTTTGTTGTTGCTTTCCTTTTCCTGGCAGACAAAGCTTAACGTTTCAATAGAGGAAGTAGGGAGGGATATAACACATTCAGAGTTTCTGAAAGGCCTTATTTACCATCAAAGTGAAGGTTTCCAGATACTCTGGCCCTGTTTTCTTATGCTCTTATGTCTTTGATAAGGAATTAAGAACTCCTTCCAGGGCTACAGAAGACACTGAGAGGTGCCTGGCAGAAGGCACTACATGGTTTTCTGAAGCTGTTTATTAATTACAAATGAGGTTGAGGATACACCGAGGAACAGAAGAAACTGTTAATATAATGATTTCTACATGGGCACTTCTGAGAGACATCTGAGTCTGCACACTTTACTATCATTTGCTAACTTCCTTGCACCTTTTTTCAAAGCATGCCTTGCAGTTTCCTTTTAAGAGAATTACTAATGTATAACACTGTCTTCCACTCAATTATAATTCTTTAAAATGGTGGCTCTCAAATAATAATGGGCCTAAGAATAATCTGAAGACCTTATCATAAGAAGTTAGGGCTTGGGGATCCCTGGGTGGCGCAGCAGTTTGGCTCCTGCCTTTGGCCCAGGGCGCGATCCTGGAGACCCGGGATCGAATCCCACGTCGGGCTCCCGGTGCATGGAGTCCTGCTTCTTCCTCTGCCTGTGTCTCTGCCTCTCTCTCTCTCTCTCTCTGTGTGACTATAATAAATAAATAAAAATTAAAAAAAATAAAATATTTAAAAAAAAAAAAGAAGAAGTTAGGGCTTGGATCTCTGAGATTCTCATTTAATAAATTTAGGATGGGGCCCGGAAATGTCTAACGAGACCTCAGTGTAATGGTCTGTGAACTACCTCCAGAAATATTTGCCTAGAGATCAAGTCTCAGTGGTCCTCAGGCCATAGCGCCATGCAATACACATAGAAGTACTCAATACATGTTTGTAGAAATGAGGCAAATGCTTTGAGTATGTAAAAGCCCACTGGAGATTCAAGCTCAACATACTGCTCTCAGAGGTAATACTGAAGCTATAGTTGTATATAGACTAGTTTTTTTTTTTTTTTGATAGAAGGATAATTGCACAGTTTGTCAATTGGGGGCAATTGGTAAAAAATATTTTATCTATGAGAACACCTGGGGGAAAGCATGATTTATTTACTTACTTTTTACATTAGAGAAGGGTACAGATGTAAGAAGGAGGAAATGCATTTATTCCTTACTGCCTGTAGCACATTGTGAAAAGGCTCAATCATGTTTGATTTTCCCATTCATTGCTGGATGTGTGTTTCCTTTGTCTTCCGCTTGTTTCTTTTGTTTATTGTTTACTAGGGGTTGGGGAGGTCTGCTCTTTAATGTTCCTTGTCCTTTGTTCTTCTGCCACAAGGTGCGAAGCCATTTACTTATTTGTCCTTTCCTCATAGCTACCTGTAGATAGGCACGCTCAGAACAAAGGCAGATCATATCTTGTCCATCAGCTCCTCACACATTCAAAAGCTGTGCCTTTAATAAAAAAAGAAAATTACAGTCCCTCTTTGCGATTCATCACAAACCATGCTCTGAAAAGATATCTCTGGTAACTATTTTAATGTAAGTAATGTGGAAAGCATCTTCAAGTTTTAGAGTTTTGCTAATGCTTTCAACTATTGAAAAAAGTTAATATGCCACTTTCTTTCATCAAAACCATTCACTCTTCAGTTTATTTAAATGTCATTAGTGTGGGCGGTTTCAAGTTCTAAGTAGGAAAAAATGATACTTAAAAATTAATGTGGGTAGTAATATCAAGACAAAAATACATATGAATTATTTGGCTTAGAATTATAAACATTCGTTGCTCATTAGCTCCCGGCTCCGTTTCCAAGTCAGGAAATGGTAAATGAACATAAACATTACAATCAGGACACACTCTCAGTTTCTCTCCTTCTTCAAATCCTAAGAATACATCTGTATCTATATACCTACATCTGTATCTATAGGTCTTTTGATCACCATTCAATAACAGTTCTGTTCATTCAATGACACTGTGTTAAATCCTAGCAGCTCTTGGAAACAGAAGTGGCACAAGTATGCTTGCCGGTGATAGAATTTGCATACTATCTTGATATTGAAAAAAGGTCTTAGACATGCAAAGCATCCGTCCAAAACAGCACAGAAGCAGGGGTGATGCTTATTGTGTCTGGAGTTTATTGTTTGGGCCGGGGCTGTCACTTTCCCATAGTGTCTTCATTTATTATGCTAATTGACTTTCCAAGCGCAGGCAGGAGGGTATCTGCCCTGAGACTTCTTCTCGGTTGGGGGCTTTTAAAAGCAAATCCATTTCGTGCCTAAACAAAACCAAAAATCAATGTGTTTCTTTTCAAAGACGGGAGGGTCAATACCACGGTTGTTTTGTTCCCATCCCGTTATGTAACCGTGGGGACTTGTTTCTTTGCCTTCAGGATTTGCACAGAACACATTAAAGCCAAACAATAGGCGGGAGTCCTAGGAGCAACCCTCGAGCTGTGTCTTGGAGTACGTCCTCCTGGGTTCGGGAATCTCCAATTAGTTCCATCTCAAGCGCTGACTCCGTGCGTGCGTGTGTGTGTGTGTGTGTGTGTGTGTGTGTGTTTAGTTAGCTGGCACGCAACGCACTTCCCCAGGGTTGTTTCCTTTTTCCTGAGATTTGGCGAAGGGTGAAGGGTCGGAGTCACATGGATGCAAAGCATTTGATGAACGTCCAAGTCACCGCTGTGGCTGCCGGAGCCGCCTCCCCTCCAGCCCGGGCCGCGTGAGGCCGGAGCCGCGGGGCCGGGCGCGCAGGTCCCGGCCCGGGGGCGCCTCTCCCGGGAGCTGCCTCCCGCGCCCGCGCCCCAGCGGGAGCCCGCCCCGGCCTCGCCCGGCCTCGCCCGGCCTCGCCGCAGCATGTGAGGGCGCCCGGACCTCCTCGGACTCCTCGGCGGCGCCCGCTCTGCCCTCGGGCCGCGGGGGGCGCGCGGCGCTGCGGACCATGAGCGACGAGAGCCGCGGGGACTGCCGCGCCGAGAGCGCCAAGGACCTGGAGAAGCAGCTTCGGCTGCGCGTGTGCGTGCTCAGCGAGCTCCAGAAGACCGAGCGGGACTACGTGGGCACGCTGGAGTTCCTGGTGTCGGTGAGTGTGGCCCTGCGGGGATGCTCTCACCGCCGCTCCGCACTTGCAGGTCTGCGGCGCCCTCTCGTCGCTCCAGACTCTCCCGCCGGGGAATCCCCGCCGCCGGCTCTGCGCACTCTTTACCTCCGTCCCTGGCCGGTTGGGTTGCACTGTGTCCCCCCCCCCCCCCCCCCCACTCTTCCTACCCTGGGATTCTAACACGTCGTCTTGATTAAACTCAGTTGCATTAATCACTGATTAAACTCAGTGTACATTCAGGTACATTTAGTTTTTTTTTTTTTTTTTTTAAATCCTTGATTCTTTTGGAGCGTGGGTTCATCACTCAGAATCCGTGGCAGCGAAGTCCCTTTAGTTATAATAATGCTTGAAACCTAGGATTGTGGCGGGGGGGGGGGTACAGAAAGAGCAGCGGGGCGAGGCTCTCCAGCAGCTGTTGGAGATGAAAGCCACATGTGCTGCTCCGGCCGTCCTCGCCCGGCAGCCTCCGCCGCCCCCCCCCCCCCCATCGCGGGTTTGCCTCCGCTCCCCACTCGGCTCCCGGCTCCCCCGCTCACGCTGAGCGCAGGAGAGCGCGGTACCGGGACACAACCTCGGGAGCTCATAGAGAGAACTGGCAGGAACTTTGTTTCAAAGTTTCAGCTTGACGCCTTGGGAGCTTGCTCTGGAAACGTTGCATTCACTTTTGAGCCGGAAGGGGCAAAAAGGAGCGAAAGAAACTTCTGAGACATCACTCTCAAAAGTTGAATTTTTCTCTCTTCCCTGTTGCAAAGACAAAGGGTTTGAGCCTTAGCTCCCCTCCACCCTGATGCCCGGGAGAGCATCATCTAACGACTGAGGAGCTTTAGCCTTTGCAACCTAAAATCTTCAAACCTTCTGCTCCTTCCACCTCCCTGTTCCATACCCCTGTGGTCCAGAGGGAAATGTTTCAAAGGCCAAACTTCCTGCTCAGTGTTCTGTAAGATGTAAACTTTCTGCTTATGATTATTTAGAGGAATTCACTTCTTTGTTATGGCAAGAAGGAGAGAAGAGTGTCTCAAGGGATGTAAGATGCACAGGTTGACTTCTCAAATTAAAATCAATATACTTGAGCCCCCCCCCCTCCCCCGCACCACATTTTTTGGGAAACGTTTGGCTATTTCAGAATATATGGGTAATTGGTGATAAATTGGATTGTTGTACACTTGCATGCAGCAGTGTCAAAAAAGCATGTTTTTAGGGAGATTTGACTTTTTTTTTTTACAAAGTTATTACAATAGTATCGACTATATTCTCCATGCTGTACTTTTCCATGACTTACTTATTTTATAACTAGAAGTGTCTAGCTCTTAATCCTCTTCACCTATTTCACTTATCTTCCCCACCCCCCCTTCCCTCAGGCAACTAGTTTGTTCTTTGTATTTATGACTCTGTTTCTCTTTTTGTTGTTTGTTTGCTTTGTTTTTTTGTTTTTTTGTTTTATTTTTTTTATTCCAGTGTAATGAAATTGTATGTTATCTGTCTTTCTGGCCGACTTCTTTCATGTTGTGTAATACTGGCTAGGTCTATCTGTGCTGTCACAAATGGCCAGATTTAATTCTTTTTTTAATGGCTGAGTAATATGCCATTGTGTATTCCATATTCCATTCTATACTATGTCCTCTTTTTTTAAAACATGTTTTATTTATTTATTCATGAGAGACATAGAGACAGATAGAGAGAGAGAGGCAGAGACACAGGCAGAGGGAGAAGCAGGCTCCATGCAGGGAGCCTGATGTGGGACTTGATCCTGGGACTTCAGGATCATGCCCTGAGCTGAAGGCAGGTGCTAAACCGCCGAGCTATCCAGGGATCCCCATACTACATCTTATATATTAGTTCATTTATAGATGAAACTTAAGTTCTTTCCATATCTTACATATTATAAACAATGCTGCAACAAACATAGGTGTACATACATTTTTTTGAATTAGTGTTTTCATTTTCCTCAGGTTAAGTGCCTGGAAGAGGGCTTACTGGATGATATGATACTTCTATTTTTGTTATTTGAGGAACTTCCATACTGTTTTCCAGAGTGGCTGCACTAATTTACATTCCCACAAGCAGGGCACGAGAGTTCCCTTTCCTCCATGTCTTTGCCAACACTTATTATTTCTGGTCTTTTTGATACCAGCCATTCTGACTAGTGTGAGGTGGAGATGTGACTTTAGAATAGCACCAGATTTGCCTTTCAAGAAACTTCATTGGTGACTTTGTCCTTTGACTTTTGAAAAATTTGAATCACTTCTTAAACTGCACTAGTTACTCCTTTCTGGAGGCATATGAAAAAGTACTGTGCGGATCCCTAATTTATAGAAATAGAGAGGTAACCTAACCTACATCAAAACCCAATTTGTTGACCTTTATTTAACATGTGAGGTTTTCCTCTAACTTTAGCACTTGATTATTAAAATTGAAAACTTTTTTTAAAAGATTTTATTTATTTATTCGAGAAACAGAGAGGCAGAGACACAGGCAGAGGGAGAAGCAGGCTCCATGCAGGGAGCCTGACATGGGACTCGATCCCAGGTCTCCAGGATCAGGCCCTGGGCTGAAGGCGGCGCTAAACCGCTGAGCCACCCGGGCTGCCCTAAAACTGAAAACTTACTGCTATACAGAGTTGGGTAACAAATGGTGGGAGGTATAAAATAAATTATATGTACCTATTTACAAGTGGTTTATTTATTTATTTATTTATTTATTTATTTATTTATTTATTTTTAAAGATTTTTATTTATTTATTCATGAGAGACAGAAAGAGCGAGAGGCACAGACACAGGCGGAGGGAGAAGCAGGCTCCATGCAGGGAGCCCGATGTGGGACTTCATCCCCGGTCTCCAGAATCACGGCCTGGGCCGAAGGCAGGCGCCAAACTGCTGAGCCACCCAGGGATCCCCACAAGTGGTTCATTTAATGATTACATTATTACCTCATTCAGAAATTATGGGCCCTTCTACTTTTATTTTTCTTTGTCCATTATTTTCTGTATTTACATCCAATATTTATGCACATACGTGTTCACACACACATAGACACACTAATTGGCCTGATTATCATCATAAACAAAAATTTACCCTGGTTTCTTTTTAGTCATAATCATTCAAAGCCAAGATCTACTTATAATACTTTTAGATTTTCTGAGTATTTCTTTTTTGATTATTATTTACAGCAACACTGAATACCCATGAATATTACTTGGTCATCTTCAGTAGATCCTGTCAATCTAGTGTGAACTTTAGCCTAAGCTAATAATGTACCAAGAGCTTTAAAAATATTCAAACTCTTTGGCCTGGCAGTTCCTTTTCTAGGAGTCCATCCTTAAGGACTGATAAGAAATGTAGGCAAACAATAAAAGTTATTTTTTAAAAAAATTAACAGTATTAAATAAGTGCAGTGGTACATTTGTTGTAAAAAAATAGGATAGTGGGGGAACCTGGGTGGCTCAGTGGTTGAGCGGCTGTCTTTGGCTCAGGTCATGATCTCAGGGACCTGGGTTGGAGTCCCGCATCAGGCTCCCTGCAGGGAACCTGCTTCTCCCTCTGCCTGTGTCTCTGCCTTTCTCTGTGTGTCTCTCATGAATAAATAAATAAAATCTTTAAAAAAATAAAAATATGATAGTGCATTTCTAAGTCAAATGTAAATACTTGTTAGATTAGTTACTATTTTAGATTTCTGCCATTGTTTTAGCCATTAACATGGATGAAGGGAAGCTCTTACCTTTATTATGAAGAAATAGAAATCATATTTTTAGTTTTACCAAGAACATATTTTTACTCACAAGCCCATATGTAAATAATCAAACAGAATGATATTTTTTCTCTTGATTAATGATCATATGATCTGAAAGGGAAAACTTTTCTAAGATTTTCTATACTTCTTTTTCTTTTAAAGAACTTTTAAAAATTTATTTATTTGAGAGAGGAGAGAGAAAGAGAGAGGAAGCAAGTAAGCATGAGCTAGGGGAGGAGCAGAGGGAGGGGGTGAAGCAGACTGCCTGCTGAGGGGAGCCTGACTCTGGATTCATCCTAGGACTCTGAGATCGTGACCTGAGTGCAAGTTCAGATGTCTCATCGGCTGAGCGACTCAAGCTCCCCTGTGATCTTGTATACTTCTGATTCCTTTCTGTTCTCATTTCTAACCCTTTTGTTTTTTTTTTAAGGAGAGAACAACTTTCTCCACTCTCATCTCCAAATAGCTGTTATTTAGAGTGGCTCACTCCTTCCCATGGGTTCTCTGGCTTCTTTTGTTCCTCTCTAGCCCTCCTATCTTTCGCATTCCCACTGGGTTTCAGGACTCTCAGTTCTTTCAGGAAACTTCATGATCCTGTCCTCTCCCTCCCGTCCCAGGCTAGAGTGCTCAATGCTTTGTACCCACTCTTCCCCATCGTTTCTTGTTCTGTAGCACCAAAGGCAGCTTATACATGTTTGTGTTTACCTTGGTCTCATTCTACTAGAATGTAAGCTTGTTGAGGACAGGCCCATATTTTACTTGTCTCTTTCCCCCCAGAATTTTGTGCAGTGCTTGTGAAACTGTAGGTATGCAGTAAATGCTTACTGAATGAATGAATGAATGAATGAATCAACCAATTGACCCATTCTCTAACAAACATTCCACCCTATTCTTTTTTTTTTTTTTTTTTTAAGAGAAGGCAGGGCAGGGGCAGAGGGAGAGGGATAGTCCGCACCCAGTGTGGAGCTCAATGTGGGGCTCTATCTCACAACCCTGAGATCATGACCTAAGCTTAAATCAAGAGTCTGATGTTTAACTGACTGAGCCATCCATATGCCCCAACTTCCAGTCCATCCTCAAGGACAATTCCTCAATCATCCTTAAAATTTTGAGTTTTGTTTTTCTTCCATTTGGTTTGTATAGAGTGGAAGTTATTGAAATTTCACAGGCACATATGAATTTATATAACAAGAAGTTTTAAATTAAACATGTACCTGCATTTAAAACAGAGACAATGGGCAGCCCGGGTGGCTCAGCGGTTTAGCGCCACCTTTGGCCCAGGGTGTCATCCTGGAGACCCGGAATCAAGTCCCGCGTCGGGCTCCCTGCATGGAGCCTGCTTCTCTGCCTCTGTCTCTGCCTCTCTCTCTCTCTCTCTCTCTCTGTGTCTCTCATGAATAAATAAATAAAATCTTAAAGAAAAAAAAACAAAATAGAGACAGTATTTAAATCAGGCATCGTGGTATTTTTTTTTTTTTTTCAGGCATCGTGGTATTAAAGACTTTGTAACACACCATTATTTCAATTCATTGTATACTCAATTTCTAAATTTGATATCATGGGTAGGTTATATTATCTGGATTTGTTATTTTTAGGTCATAGATAAAATGTAGAGAGTGACCACATTTGCTTGAATGCATGTTCTTGTTTTGTTTGGGAATTGGAGGGATGCCTGTGTGGCTCAGTGGTTTAGCGCCTGCCTTCGGCCCAGGTCCTGATCCTGGAGTCCGAGGATCTAGTCCCACATCGGGATCCCTGCATCGAGCCTGCTTTTCCCTCTGCCTGTGTCTCTGCCTCTCTGTATCTCTCATGAATAAATAAATAAAAAACATAAAAAAACCCAACTATTCTTTGGGAATTGGAATTTTGTTCTTTATTAGAAGTATTCAAACATATTTTTTCTAAAGAAATGATTTTATGGACCTAATACCCAGTATTCATGTTCCAAGTCTGGATAATAGCATGTTGCAATTGGTTTCCTTTTTTGCAACCCAGTCATAGGGCATAACAAGATGAGGATGGCTTCCTAGACCCATTTGAGTGAACAGAAAAAGGGCAAAGCAGGGCCAGCTTCATGGGTGTGCAAGCTGTACAGTTTGCACTGGGCTTCGTGCTCAGAAAGACCTGGAAATTGGTTTAATGCTAGCACTGTCTTGAAATTTGTGCTAATTTTATCTTTGAACTTGTGTTTTACAAGTGAAATTCTTTGGAATAGTGGGGTGTGAGCAGAGCAGATACATGAAAGAAAGAGAAAAGCTTTATATTTCAGTACTTTTACTAACACTTTTTTTCCTTGCTTTGAGCAAAAGGCTTCACACTTTTATTTTACACTGGGCTTAGCACATTTCACTATGGCTTTGAGGCAGGATGACCATATATGTTTTTGTCTAAACTGGGACATTTTTAAAAAATATTTTATTTATTTATTCATGAGAGACAGAGAGAGAGAGAGAGAGAGAGAGAGAGAGAGGAAGAGACACACACAGGTAGAAGGAGAAGCAGGCCCCATGCAGGAAGCCCGACATGGGACTGGATCCCAGGTCTCCAGGATCATACCCTGGCTGAAGGCGGTGCTAAACCGCTGAGCCACCTGGGCTGCCCCTAAACTGGGACATTTCTGAGAGGGATAGGGAGTGCTGTTAAAAATTACACTGGAAAACAGATGTAAACGGAAATTGTTCCTGGCATATCAGAATGCACTGTTCTTCCACACTGCAGGCTCATGAAGACAAAGACTTTGAGCTACAGGTCTTGTCATAAATAAAAGATTTTGAAATTTCCTAACCTGTCTAGGCATTGACCTTGGAGAGCCCAGAATCTGAATTCTGTCTCTAATTTACTAGGTAGCTTTGGACACTTTTCCTAAACTTTTCAAGCCCCATTTTCTTCATCTGTAAAATGGGCAAATAATAGTATTTTTCAAGGTTGCTATAAGGATGTGATGATGTATACATTGGGCTTTGCCCAGTGCCTGGCTCACAGGGGGGGCCATATATATTGTTACCTTTATTTCTTCTGATGCTGTGGTTGTCATACAGATCTACACATACTGGTTAGCCTTGGTGTACAATTTTTGCATGTGTGATATTCTCATCTTCACTTTCTGAGTCTCTTCTTTACTTCCTCCCTTTGTTTCCCTTCTGTTCATGAAGTCCTTCCCATGATGTTTATTTGACAGAGAGATAGTGAATACAAGCTGGGGGTAGCAGGTGGAGGGAGAGGGAGAAGCCGGCTTCCTATGAAGCAGGGAGCCTGTTGCAGGGCTCAGTCCCAGGACTCTGGATCATGACCTGAGGCAAAGGCAGACCCTTAACCTACTGAGCTACTGAGATCCGCCCCACAGCCCCCCCCCCCCCGCCCCCGCGGTATTCTTGTAAATATGCAGTTGACTTAAGACTGTGAGAGCATTTAGCAGTCTATATAACAACCGTAGATGGTATGGTGTTTTACAGTTGACAGTAAATTATTGCATATTTATTATCTGTTTTGGCTTAAAGTATGTGCCCCTTAGCTCTTTTGAATGATGCTCCCTAGGGTTCCATTGTTCTGTGGTCTGGCTTCAGGGGACCTCACAGAAGGTGAGGGGGAACTGAATTGTTTGGCTACCGGCTCTCCATTCAACTTCTAGCCCTCTTATGATTTGTGCTTTTGCTAAGCAGTTAGAAAAACCACTTACCTAGATCATAAACTCCAAGAGAATAGGCATGGTGCATTTATTTCCTATGTACAGTTTTCTTGGCCTAAACAGTGCTGTGCAAATAGCAGGTGCTCGGGGAAGCAAACAAATAAAACAATAGCAAACACACCAGTTTGAATGAGTCCAAAAACAACTTGTTTCAGTCACGATCTAACTTTTTCCAGGCAAGGATAAATTGATTCAGCACATTGTGCTTAGGCTGTGTTACCGGCTGAGTTGTGTGACCCTCAGGTTCCTATGCTGCCATCTTCACCCTCAGTGTACAAACAGTCACGATGCCATGTGGGAGAGGCCATGGTAGAGCAATAAGCTAAGTCACCTGGAGGCATCAAGGGACTCCTTCAGTCTGGCATCAAGGAAAGTTTTAGGAAAGAGGTGATGGACAGCTTCCGAAGGATGAGATGGAATATTCCAGACTGAGAAGACAACTATCCATCCTGAGAGGGCAGCGTATTTCATGTGACCTCAGTACAGCATTCTGGGAGTGCTGGCATGATGTTGCCCTGGGGGATGCTGGAAATTCTTCATTGATGGAGATTGAAAAATATTGGATATTTTGGGGGATTGGTAGCTCTGATCTTAACTAAAGGTAGTGGGAAATCAATTGTGAGGGGACACCTACTGTCTTATTAGTAATAAACAAGCCCGAGACCTCCAGAGTTGTCCCTGGAAAGGGATGTCTTGAGAGAAAAAGTTGCCAGGCCATGATTTCCTAATCTCTGTCTTTGAATTTCACCTCAGGATTCTTTCCCCTCATTCCCTGTGTCTCCCACCTCTCTGGTCCTGGGCAATCCACACAAGCACACAGAGAAGACCTTTCCTTGTTCCTCTTAATCTGGGACAGGTTATAATCTTCAAGACATCATTCTTGGCTAGGGAAGTAATCCTAGAAACAACGTGAAACATAAATGTGATCTAACTTGTATAATACAGATTTCTGCGCCCACCAAAGTGATCTTTCTCTCAGGGTCTGGAGACTCTGATTTATTTTTATCCTAAGCCCTAAGATAGCTCCTAACTGCACCCCCTCCCCCCTGGCTGGGCACTATTCCTGAACTGATTTAGGAGAGTACTTTGTTTTCTACCATTAGCTTGGATGTGTATGCATGAGGAAGGCATCAGGTTGCTGTCCTTAAGATCTCTTGATGCTTGTAGTAAATATATCCTAGTTCGTTCATAATTTTGATTTTTGGAGTATTAATCATATGGCCGGAGCATACTCTCTGCACAGAGTGGTGTGTCTTTAGTCTTATGATTTCTTTTTTTTTTTTTAAAGATCTTATTTATTTATTGATGAAAGAGAGACAGAGAGACAGAGAGACAGAGATGCAGAGACATAGGCAGGGGGAGAAGTAGGCTCCATGCAGGGAGCCCGACATGGGACTTGATCCCAGGTCTCCAGGATCACACCCTGGGCTGAAGACGGTGCCTAAACCCTGAGCCACCCGGGCTGCCCTAGTCTTATGGTTTCATCTACACAATTATACCTTATTATAATGCCATCGATATAAGAACGGTATCTACTGAGATTAGCTTTGTTTCTCAGCAAGAGAGTTCTGTCAATGGAATTGAGGATTAAAGACTGGAGTCTAGTTACCCATTAGGAGTTTCTGCCATTGCATTGGTCCAGGTAAGAAATGTGATTTAGGATTTAGGATAGAAGAAATGAAGAAGATAAAAGCAATGAAGCAATGGAGAAGATAAACAAAACAGGAGAAGAACCAAACTGAACCACAAACAGACAAACAAGCATCCAACAATAATGAGATGTTCTTGGGGCGGAACTTTTGATATTTGTCTTCATTCAGAAGTGGAGGTTTCTATACAAGGAAGAACACAGTCTGATTTGAAGATGAGATGGACAGTGTCATTAACTGAGAAGTAGAATACAAGGGACAGAACAGCATGAGGAGGAGAAGCAAAGTGAATTTGGTTTTGGACCTTCTGGGCTATAAACTCTGCTATGTTTTGAAGAAGAGAATAAGAAAGTTAAAGCATTTGAGAAAAAAGTGAAAGATCTAGAAATTAACTTAGATTTGTTGAAGTCATCAGATGGATGAGATGCCATCAGGGGAACAACTCGAGGGAAAAAACATACAAACTAAGAGTAGGTCATTGGAAAGCCAGCATTTAAAGGATAGAGGAAAAAGTAGAGTACTTTGGTGCCTCGGACAGCCATCAGAGGTTGAAACAAGGAACCAGGAGAGAGTGATCTCTTGAAATCCAAGGAAAGACCTCATATTCAGAAGAAAGGCTTCTTTAAAGTGTCAGAACTTTTGAGAAGTAGGTAGTGGGGAGACTGAAGAGGCCACTGGATTTGGCAATTAGCCTGTCATTGGGCTTTAGCTTCCCTAGTGTGTGTAAACCGAAGCCTGACAAGGAATGAGCTGAGACCCCCACGGAAGCTGAGTGGTGAAGACCTATGGAAAAACTATCCAGAGACTTTGATGGTAAATGCCAGGGAGGATGTAGGTTAGTAACATAAGGGGGTGATTTTTGTCCAGGATCGTTTGAGGAAGAGGAGTACAGTGGAGGGAAGGAGACAAATAGGAAGGGAGCTAAAACTGTGACAACACAGCATGGTGGAAGTGCAGTGCATCTTGGTGTAAACCATGGAAGGAACCCCTGTGTCACCAGAGATAAGGAAGATACTTGGCAAGGTTCACTGCCATGAGACACCCATAGCAGCACATCGTGGCCGACTCTGACTCTAAGAAGGAGTGGGCTGTCTCTCTGATATTTTAAAAATTCTGCTGCTCCTCTAGTCTAGGGCTTGTGGAACTGCTGGGATGGCCTTTGTACCTCCTTGTGAACACTCACCAGTGGCCCTGCCACACGGGGACAGTGGGGTGAAGTGCATGGTACAGAGCTTGGGTTCAGGGAATCTGATGACCTGGGTCAAAGTTCTGGCTGAAAACTTAGAAACTGTGTAACTTGGGACAAATTGCATGGCCTCTTTACTCTTAGTGTCACATTTGGAAAACACATTCAATAATGTCTCACAGGCTGGCTTCAAGTTCAAATCAGCTTCTGTAGGTAAAGTCCTGATAGGCAGTAAGCATTTAACCTCTTTTTCTATTCTCCTCCTGCCTCAGTTGACTGAGTCTTGTTGAGGCCACCTACCCTGCTTCTGAGCCCTTTCTCTTCCAGCCTGGAAGCATATGAGAGGCTTTAATAGATAAAGGAAGGTCCTGAGGAGGCCAGGGGGACTTTCAGGAACCTAGGGGAAGTGTGGTCTTGGAGGGGAGAGGAGGTGGCAGGGGGTCTGGAGATGGGGAGTCCCGAGGGTGAGCCTGGGGGGTGGGGAGTGCTTTTCCTCTGGGAGGAACAAAGGATTGTAGTACTCAGGGTTACTTTAGTGGAGAGGGGAGTTGGAGGTTTCTTCTACCTCATGGCCTTTATTTATGAATTGAACTGTTGTTTCCTTTGTGTTGTGTGGTTTTTGTTGTTTGTTTTTGCTTAGAGTAAAGATCTATAAAGACAGTGGTAAGGATTTGGGACATTTTCAAGAATAGTAAGGGGAAGGGTATCTGGATGGCTCAGTGGTTGAGCATCTGCCTTTGGCTCAGGTCACAATCCCAGGGTCCTGGAATTGAGTCCCACATCGGGCTCCTTGCAGGAGCCCAGGGTGTGATCCTTGAGTCCCGGGATCGAGTCCCACATCGGGCTCCCTGCATGGAGCCTGCTTCTCCCTCTGCCTGTGTCTCTGTCTCTCTGTGTCTCTTATGAATAAATAAATAAAATCTTTAAAAAAATACTAAGGGGAATTGAACTCAGGTATCTGAGGTTGGATGTTTGACTGTCATTGTGTAATTATTCTTTTATTTATGTTTATTATAATTTTTAAATATTTTATTTATTTGAGAGAGAGAGTAATCGAGAGAGAGAGAGAGCACATGACTAGGTTCAAGTCTTGGAAATCTTTATCATTTTAAAATTTATTTTATTTTTAAAAAGATTTTTTAAATTTATTTATGAGAGACACAGAGAGAGAGAAGCAGACATACAGGCAGAGGGAGAAGCAGGCTCCTTGCAGGGACCCCGATGTGGGACTTGATCCCAGGACTCCAGGATCACGCCCTGGGCGGAAGGTAGAAGCTCAACTGCTGAACCACCCAGGCGTCCCCTGTTATCATTTTTTCAAACCATGACACAAATTGTGTAGATTATTACATTTAATGCACACCAGTAGTTACTGTGCACACTTTTTAAAAAAGAAATATTGATTTATCTGGCAACATTCTGGTATCATTACATTTTTTCTCAGTACTTGTCTTTTAACAGTGTTCTGTTGAGTGTTCTTTTACTGTATACCTGGTTTATATTTTAATCCCAAATAAAATTGTCATGTTTGAGTTTTGAGTACAATTAGTTTAACCTAAAAATAATTGTTTTTGTTTACATGAATTCCTTTAAAATATTATTTATAATATTTACTTTTCCTAACAGGTGAATTTTTATGATCAACTTATTAAAATTGCATTAGCTATGTTAAAACCAAGATTTCTCTGACTTATGGTATTAGATTTGCCTCAAACAATTAAAAAAAATCAGGAAAAACACCCCTTTAGGAAGTGTTTCTTTGCTTAAAATTGAGGTTGGGTCACTTTTCAGATGGTATTGAGTATATTCATTCAGATCCTGGTACATCTTATAAAAGCTTTTTTCCTAATGTTTTCCAATTCTCATAAATGATTATTACATTTTATCCAAGAATTCAATGATTATAAATTTAAGAAAATTGATATGTTAAATTGAGCTTATGGTTTTTAAACATTTCTAGTTAGCATAGATGACTTCAGAATTTGATTTCTTGAATAAATTTGTGGTATTCCAGCCATGCCATATAGCTAAGCATACTGACAAAAAAGGACCTGTGTTGTTGGAGAATAGCTAAGCCAAGGACATTATGTTCTGTCATCAATGCAAAGTGAGTATTTTCCATTAAAAGACAAACCCTTCACTTGAAAAGGTTAAATGGTATAATACTTAAGAAATGACGGCAGCTGGTTAAATTTAGAATACTGATATAAAAATACTCTCTGGGTTAATAGAAAAAATACAGCAATATAGAATATGAATGAGTAAACATTTTTATTTTAAAACTTTGTTTCTCTGAGTCACATACGAGTTGATATCTCTGACTTTGCTTTGCTACTTTTGTTATTTTAGTTATCTATTTAAGTTGTCTTCTTGCCAGTTAAAGAGGCTTTATAGATGGTGACACATTTTCAGTGATTGTGCAAGAAATGTTGATGTTTTCCTTTGATGCCTTGTAATGCTTCAGCTTGGCCTTGCTTTCATGTTCCTTTGGTATCTAGTTTTTTTCTTATTTGAGACTATTGCCCCAAAGAAAGAAATCTTCGGATTCCAGAAATAACATCTCCGTTCTAAAGTATTATTTCTGTCAGTAGCACTTGGGGAAGAGCTATGGAAAGACATTATGTCACCTAGATGTTAGTCCCACATCCGCATATTCCAAGATTGCTTTAATAATTCATTCTTTCCCCAGAGCTGAAAAATTATGGAAGCAAAGGGGATTTTCATTTTCTACACTGTATATCTATGTGTTGGATTTTGTATAACTTTAATATATTTTTATATATTATATAGAAATATTTTTGTATTTATATATTTATTCAACAAAAATTTTTTGAATATTCTAGACACAGCCTTATCCCAATTTCTCTTGTACTTCTTGAATAATGAGATGTCTGGCAGAGACTTCTAATTGCTCCCAAAGTCTAAATATTCTTTTCTTCCATAGTGATGAAAGTTTTAGCTCAGGACATGATTGTCTAACTTAAGACTACATTTCCCAGCCTCCCTTCCAGTTAAGTGTGGGCATATGAATAGGTTCTGGAAGTGAGGTGTGAGCAAAAGTGGCATGGGTAACTTCTGAGGTGTACTTTTACAGCAAAGGAGTGTGCACTCTATCCCTTCTCCTTGGCTGTTATGAGGATGTGATGATAGGTAATGAGGCAGCCATTTTGGACTATGAAATGGAAGTCACATGTTGAGGATAACAGAACAAAATAGAAAGAGTCCCTTTCTTTCTTTCTTTCTTTCTTTCTTTCTTTCTTTCTTTCTTTCTTTCTTTCTTTCTTTCCTTCCTTCCTTCCTTCCTTCCTTCCTTCCTTTCTTTCTTTCTTTCTTTCTTTTCTTTTTCTTTCTTTCTCTTTTCTTTCTTTTTCTTTCTTCTTTCTTTCTTTCTTTCTTTCTTTCTTTCTTTCAATTTTTTAAAAAGATTTTATTTATTTATTCATGAGAGACAGTGAGAGATACACAGAGACACAGGCAGAGGGAGAAGCAGGCTCCATGCAGTGAGCCCGAGGTAGGACTCGATCCCAGGACTCAAGGATCACTCCCTGGGCAGAAGACAGGCGCCAAACTGCTGAGCCAGCCAGGGATCCCCAAATATTTTTTTTATTTACTTGAGAGAGAGAAAATGAGAGAGAGCGGGCATGAGCAGGGTGAAGGGCAGAGGGAGAAGCAGACTCTCTGCTCAGGAGGGAGCTCGAGGGCCTCGATCTTGGGACTCTGAGATCATGACCTGAGCAGAAGGCAGGTGCTTAATGGACTGAGCCACCCAGGTGCTCCCATTTTTTGGATGTTGTTAGAAAAAGAATGCTATTATTTTTAACCTATACTTACATATTCTTTTTTCTGAAGAGTAGAATTTGTGTATTTATTATGTTTATTTATAAGAATATTTGTTCAGCTGCTTTCACTGAGGCTAAACAACAAAAGTTTAAACAACATGGATTGTTTGTGATGATGAAAGCCACATGTAATTGACATGGCTTTTTTTGTGTGTCCTGTCTTGGAGCTCTGGTTATTTAATTTTTCAATTCAATTGCCTAAGAGTATTTCAGAAAAGTTAAGCAAGCTCAGCTCTCTCAGGTCATTTAGTCTCCCATTCCTTCTACCTTATTGTTCCACCATCCCCTAGGACCAATTAAGTCAATGTCGTAGGAGAGAGCCAGGCATCAGTAATTTATATAGTTTCTCTAGGTGGTTCCAATGTGCAGAAGATTGGGGAACCAATACACTAGGGTCTTCTTGTACATATGGTGGAAGCTGGCTTATAGACCTCTTTTGCTCCAGCTCTAGGGGGACAGACAAGTCCCACACATCACTTTCACTCTTATTCCCTTGGTCATAACATCATAATATGGCTGAACCAGCTGCAGGGGAGACTGGACATGCATGATATAGTTGGGCAGCCATGTGTGTAGCTGCAACTTGGGGAGTTCAGTACTAAAATAAATAAGTAGAAAATAAATATTGAGGGGCAAGGTGTAATTTCTGCCACGCTTAGACTCCATGATACTTTGGGCTTGGTTCTCAGAAAATCATTTTTGGGATCCCTGGGTGGCGCAGCGGTTTGGCGCCTGCCTTTGGCCCAGGGCACGATCCTGGAGACCCGGGATCGAATCCCACATCGGGCTCCCGGTGCATGGAGCCTGCTTCTCCCTCTGCCTGTGTCTCTGCCTCTCTCTCTCTCTCTCTGTGACTATCATAAATAAATTAAAAAAATAAAAAAAATTAAAAAAAAGAAAATCATTTTTATTAATTCTTGGATTTCTTTACTGTAAGAACCTGTTCTACTTAACATATAATTTGGATAATTTCCCCCTACAATAATATATTCTTGTCCACATAGAGATCTATTTTATATTTATTTACCTCTTCACATATGTTTGTAAGAGCTACCTAAAGGGTTTTTGTTGTTGTTGTTGTTGTTGTTGCTGTTGTTGTTGTTGTTGTTGTTGTTTCTGCTTGGCTTTCACTATAGGAAGATTGAAGAGAGAGATTTGGAGATTTTGTGTAATTAAAATTTTTTTTTTCTGAACTCTCAACAAACGAATAAATAGTCCCAGGAAAATATGGAAATCATTTAATATGTCCCTGTTGTGTGTCACACACTAGGTATTCATGTATAACTTACAACTCACAACTCCTTTTAAGGCTTATATTATTGTAATCAACACCTGAGTGTATTCTGGTTGGTTCCTCAATGGGATTGGGGGGATTCTGAGTAGATCCATTGTGCAGCTATTCCAAGACATTCTGCTGGTGATTCACTGGCTTAGGCATTTCTAGATTGTAGGAGCACTGTGATTAATCAGGATTCGGAAAACCAAGGCAGATGTTGGGATCGGGATGCAGAACTTGTTGACTCCGGAAGTACACAGAAGCTAGAAGTCAGGAAGGAACAGTAGTTCATTTCAGGCAAACCAACAAGAAGCTCATGGTCGATCCAAGACAGGGGTCAGAGCCAGGGAAGCACTCAGGAGCCAACGATTACCCAGAAGTCAGGAGTTTCCAGGACAGAAATGAGGAAACGCAATGAATCATTTAAAAATAGACCACCTTAGTACTACTGCTGGTTGTTAGTGTACATAATTGCTAAGACTAGTTTTGGTTTAATTTAATTCCTCTTGGATCATTTTGGATCTCCATGTACTTCTTTACTTACTACTTATTCACTCACTCTTCGTTTTATGTGTTAGATGTAGCTCATGTGTATCTGTATATGATTAAATCATACGATATTTGAAGCAAGGATTAAATACACATGCACATGCATGCACAGACACACATCTTATGCTCTCCAAAATGTATGTATTGTTCTGCATTCAGTGGATATTGTATAATTTGCATTGGTAGAAAGCATTAATGTAATTTAAGCACAAATGAAGTGAAATGTATTTAAAATGACTGTTATTCCTGGGGGTAATCTATTTGCTAGGACTACTTCTATTGATAGGATAGATGAGGGAGGGTAACAGGCATTCTGGTAGTCCCATGTTATATAGGCTGCGCCATTTTTCTTAGCTTCTAGCAAGGACAGTTAGCACAGCTGTGTTCTTAGAGGCCAAAAGGGAATCATGCAATGGATAGATGAATATAGCTTTCAAGTAACACATGAGAAGTTGGTGTTTCTCCTGTATCTTGTATATTTTTCAGTGAGCTAATAATTCTCAATATAAATTATACCTTCTTCGTATGGTGATTTTTTTGAGGATAGCAACTATTCTTTGGGCTTTAAGGCTATTTTTAAAAAAATATTTTATAGTTAAGATTGACTTAATTATAAGGAAATAATGAGTTAGATTGTCAGAAAATTTGAAAATTTAGTTGATAATTGAATAGATTCTTAATTTTAAGCATTTCACATTTCTATAGTTGAGTATTTGGGTCAGATTCAACTTTAATGGTATCAGGAAAATCTAAGCAAACTTTATTTTTTATTTTTTTAAGATTTTATTTATTCATGAAAGACACACACACACAGAGAAGGCGGGGGGGGACAGAGGGAGAAGCAGGCTCCATGCAGGGAGCCTGACGTGGGACTTGATCCCAGGTCTCCAGGATCACGCCCTGGGTTGAAGGCAGCGCTAAACCGCTGAGCCACCCTGACTGCCCCAATATAAGCACACTTTAATGAGAGATCCAGGAAGCCAGGATATTTGAAAAAAATATTTTATTTTATTTTATTTTATTTTATTTTATTTTATTTTATTTTATTTTATTTTATTTATTTGAGAGAGAGAGAGTGCACAAGCTGGGAAAGAGAGGAAAAGGGAGAAGCAGACTCCCTGCTGAGCAGAGAGCCTGATGTGGGGGCTCCATCCCAGGACCTTGGATAATGACTTGAGCTAAAGGCAGATGTTTAATTGAGCCACTTCAGGTGCCCCTGAAGAAAATCTTAAAAGAGAAGAAGTCTGCTGGCTAGATTTAAAGGGAAAAATGTAGCTTTATTATATTGTATTATATATTCTTTCTACAAGCCATTTCTTTTCCAGCCTATCAGAATTCAAAGTTGCAATTACTCTGTGATATTCTAGAATTTTCTTTAGTATATAATTTTTGCCAAGTGAAATCTGTATTAATTTTGTAGTAGGTAAAGAGAGAACTAAACAATCAGTAAACAAAAAATTACCACACAACGGAATCAGAGTGATTTTTAAATTTATTTCAAAACCAACTTATTTGTGAAAAATCTTTTAACACGGTGCAATTTATATCTTAGGTCAATTTAAAAAATATCTCTTATATACTAAGCCATGATTCAGTCTCTCCAATAATTGTTTTCAAAAACATAAGGTTCAGATATTCTGATTCTTTTTTTTAGATTTATTTATTTGACAGAGAGAGAGAAAGAGAGGAGAGGGAAGAGGGAGACAGAGACTCTTAAGCAGATTCCCTGCTGAGCATGGAGCCTGTTGTGGGGCTCCATCTCATAACTGGGAGATTACCACCTGAGCTGAAATCAAGAGTCAGAAGCCTAACTGACTGAGCCACCCAGGCACCCCCAGATATTTTGATTCTTAATATTCCAGAGCATTTTCACTGAGCAAATACCGTGTGCCAATCATCATTCCAGGCTGGGAGAATAGATACAGGAATTAAAAAATACCTGTTTCTTGGAGCTCCATTTCTAAAACAGGAGATATAAGACAAATGAGTAAAATATTTGGTATATTATCTAGTTTAAATGGCAAGGAGAATGAGTGAAGCAGATGGAGTATGCAAATCTGTGTATGTTTTGACATTTTATATAGGATGAAAAAGCAGAAAGTCACTCCTTTCTGCGAGTCTCTAAGAGTATTTGAGTATAACTTTTTTTTTTTCCTTTTTTTACTCTTACCTTAGTAAGTAGTATCCAAGAAGAAATTGCTAATCGGGTCTCTTTTCAGGTTTTCAGTATAGCTGTAATTTAGAAGTGAAATTAAGCCCAGAGAGACATTGCTAATAATGTTAGTGTAACAGATTAGCAACCGCTTAGGACTGTGAGACTTAGGGCTTTAACTAGTTAATTCTTTAGCTGTCATTTTCCAGGACACTGACTTTAATATAGTAGGCATATGTTTTTTTGGAGGTGCAGTCACTCTGTCACTGTTTTGTGTTTACACCATTGAGGAGCTTATTTTGTAGAGCGTTTGCCAGCACGGTTTCACATCCCGGCAGCTTTGTGTCTAGTGGGGATTGCAGCCAAGGTTAGAATCCATCATTGGTGGGAACCGGCAATCTGAGTGGTGCACCACGGCAGAGAAGCTTCTGCTGGAAATGAAGTGTCCTTCAGCCCTGAGTGGACTGAAGCATTAAACAATGGGGGTGGGGGTGAGAAGGTAGGGCTCCTGAAGGTGCAGCAGGATCTAAAGCCAGTTTTCTAACTGTTATCTTAGATAATCCCAGATGAGTTAAAAGCTAAGATATGGAATGCTTTCTGGTGCTTTACTTGTTAAGGTTTTCCCCTGGGAGGAAAAAGGAAGAGTGAGGAGGGTACCTTGCAAGCCCTCCCCGCTCCTTGTTCCGATGGTATTATCTCCCTGATGACCCTGTAGAAGTGACTCCCTTGAGAAGTGTGGACAGCTGGATGCAGCCCCTTTGTGGCCTATAAAATGTCATTGGGAGCCACAGCCGGAGACTGGGAGGAGGGGCAGGGTCACTTCAGGACTGTGGAAAATATTCCCTTTCCCGTCAGCATCCTGGGGCCTTGTTTCTTGCCTTATTGTTAGTAGAGTCTGGGAGTTTGGATTCTGGTGCTGCAATTTTTTTCAGAGTTGGTTCTACAAATGATATTTTTTTAAAGCAGCCTTTTGTGGAGCTTCATTCTTTGGCTCACTGAATTTGTAGTACAAAGGAAGGGAAAGAGATTTATTACTATCGTCATTACCAACTTCAGAATAGAAATTGGTGAATGATTATACTTACATTAGACTTTTAAAAAGTGTAACTTAAAGGGAAGGGACTCAGCTGGCTGTATTTTTTGATAAGGTTATGTGCTTTCCTCTTCCGTTTCTCCTTAGAGACCATTCTATGGCTAATACATCATAAAAATGAAAAGGAAGTGCAAACACAATTACCACAGAAAGTTGAAATCTTTTCCACTCACTTCTTTTTTTTTTTTTTTTTAAGATTTTATTTATTTATTCATGAGAGACACAGACAGAGGGAGAGAGGCAGAGACCCAGGCAGAGGGAGAAGCAGGCTCCATGCAGGGAGCCTAATGTGGGACTTGATCCCGGGTCTCCAGGATCACACCCTGGGCCAAAGGCAGGCGCTAAACCACTGAGCCACCCAGGGATCCCCTCCACTCACTTCTTTATGCTGTTTGTGACTTGCTGTGTGATTGTTTCAAAGCAAGGAAAAACTTGGGTTTTTTTTCTTTTTTAAGATTTTATTTATTTATTCATGAGAGATGCAGAGAGAGAGAGGCAGAGACACAGGCAGAGGGAGAAGCAGGCTCCATGCAGGGAGGCCAATGTGGGACTCGATCCCAGGACCCTGGGATCATACCCTGAGCCAAAGGCAGATGCTCAACCACTGAGTCACCCAGGCATCTCCAAAACTTGGGATTCGTACCTACCATAATCAGTGGTACAAGTTTTGGGTGCGTGGTGTGATTCTGATGAAACTGGGACCAGGGACGCCTGGGTGGCTCAGCAGGTTGAGCATCTGCCTTTGGCTGAGAGCATGATCCCGGAGTCCTGAGATTGAGTCCCACATCAGGCTTCCTGCATGGAGCCTGCTTCTCCCTCTGCCTGTGTCTGCCTCTCCCTCTGTGTCTCTCATGAATAAATAAATAAAATCTTAAAAAAAAAGAAACCGGGACCAAATCAGCCTTAATGTTAGTAACCATTGTACTAAACTAACCACAAGAATGTGTATAGAATCTATGCAGTGGGCCTTAAAGGCAGGTACATTTGTCTAATGAGATAATGCAAGATGCAATGCAGGGAGGGAGATACAGAATGAACATCCTTTTAACATCTGTAACAAGATGTTCAGTGCCATCAGTACCTCTTATAGGAGGCTTTGAGATTTTCTGCTTTACTCTGCTCCATTTCATAATGCTCATCCAGTCCCAAAGTCCCCGGAGGAGGTGCTGAGTGCCAGTGATGCTCATTAATCAGAAGTAGAGTGAATGTGGGTGGAGGGATCATCGGGAAGCAAGGGGCCATTTAGAGTTTGGTTTAAGATAACATCTGAAGCTTTCAGAGGTCATGAAAGGAGCTGGGGTCAAGGGTTAACACAGCTGAGGTCTGCAGTCTGTGACATGGAGTAGCTTCAGGGGAATCTCTGTCATCTTTCACACTTGAGAAATGTAGCCCCTGCTACGTAGCCCCTTCCCCTGTGGTCTCGCCATCCCCTGTCCCTCTTCACTTTCAGGATCCTCCAACAGACACAATTTTCCTAGACTGACCCGGTAGCTTAGAGTATGGGCTTTAGGCTTATGATGACTTCTGAGGGGTGCATGATCTCATAATAATAATAATTAGGGCCAATATTTGTAATCCAAAGAGAGGTAGATTTTGACTGCTTTCATTAAACTTATTTCCTTAGATGATTAGAATAATCATTTAAGCCATTTGGTTCATAATTACTCCTTCAGTCCATTTTTTCACCTGGAAAGGTTTACCAATGCTTTATGATTATTATATAATTTCAAAGAATATTTGTCAGACTCCAGGACCTTCCCTAATAATTCAAGTCTGGTCTTATCTAGAAACTGAGCCATTTGGAAAAGCTTGAAAACTTTCCTGACAACTTATTTGAAGTCTGCTATTTATTTTGACCAGCAGGTTCACTTGGCTATCCCTTTGTACCCATTAAAAGGGTCTTCTTTCAGTTCATTTTTGATCCCACATGGACACAGATGAAATGAGTTGCTCCCAACACAAGGGACAGAGTTAAAGAATCTTTTGCCTATCATCTGAGCCTGACTTGTCTTAACATCCTATAGTTCAAGTTTCCGTAGCTCAATTTGTTCTAATTCCCAGGGCCTTAAATGCTTCTTCTCCTTGATCATTTACACTGTTGTTATAATTTGTTTAGGAATTCAGGAAGTATGGAAGATTAGTAAGAGAGAAATCAGTTATCTCCATTTTGGGAAACCAAGAGCAAAGTGGTTTTGTTTATTAACTTGATATTGTATGTTTGAGTACCAGTTGTTGAGAGTTTAAGATCTTTTTCATGAAGTCATAATCTCTAAGTTTTATGTAAAACAGTATAAGGTCCAGATACAATTTAGTCTTCAAACTGCCACCCCAAAATAAAAACAAAAATGAATAAGAAACCACCAAGCCCCAAAACCTCAAATGAAAACTCTTTCTATTCACATGAAGAAATACTGTAATGATCATCAGCCTTTCAACAACATGGGATTAATTATTCCAGTAAAAATAACAATACCCCTAATCTATTTTCACGCTTCTAGGTCTCTGATGGAACCAATTTACAAATAAAGGCTGACATTTTACTTCACAGTTCTCAGCCCCACCAATCCCCTGCGGTGATTGGGCTGGGCTGCCAGTTTGGGAAAATACACTAAAAATACTTGGAGTTAAGAGTTCTCAGACCAGTAGCTACAAACTCATGTTCTCTCGATCAAGAGGTAATCCTTTTTTGACTTCAGAGTAAGTAAGAAATGTGAAATACATAAAGAGAAAATCATTCTCTTCTAAGATTGTGATGCAATGGATGTCTTACACTAGGCTCCTCAGAGCCTGCTAGACTAGAACCTGGAGGGTCAGGACAGTGACACTGCAGAGTTTGCACTATCTGAAGTATTTATCAGTTCTATTCTTTTTTTATTTTAAGATTGTATTTATTTACTTCAGAGAGAGAGAGAGAGCGCGCACACCAGCTTGAGCAGGGGGAAGGACAGAGGGAGAAGCAGACTCCTAGCTGAAGAAGGAGCCTTGGGATCAGGACCTGAGCCACCCAGGTGTTCCTATCAGATCTATTCTTATACTAATTTACCTAATGCAAACAGATCCTCCTTCATCTGTCATGCTGGTGGCAAAGTGAAGGCCTGTGGTTTTTTAGTAGATTATACTTTTCATGGGACTTGCTGGAAAGACTGTCTCATTCTATGGTTTTGTTTTTGTAGAACAGTGGTTAACAGTCTGACCGGTCTGACCCAAGGGTTGGTGTAGAGAAGTAGTGGGTGGTCAAGGTGCTTAGGGTCAGATGGTTGAGTGGCCTTGAATGCCAGAAGATTAGTTTAGAACTAGTGGTAGACATTGGAGAGAGGTAGGGAAGGTGTTTGAGCAGGAGTCACAGAATTGAGCCTTGATTCAGGAAGAGTCATCTGGCAGAAAGGCTTTTAGCAATAGATTGTAGGAGTGGCTTCATTGGGCACAGGTGAGCCAGGAAGAGACCAACCCATGAAGCCGAACAAATGTCAAAAGATTAAATCAGCGGGGAATATGATGAGGTCCTCACTCCAGACCAGGTTAATTAGAATCTTGGGATGGGGGAAAGAGAGAATGGAGATTTAGGAGTTAGTATTTTTAAAAAGCTCCCTGGCTGATTCAAAGGTGTAGATAAGGTTGAGAGATACAAGGAAATGAATAAAATGGCATTAACATGTATATATCAATCAGGGATTGAGATGAATAATGTTTTTCCAATATGGCACTAAAAAGTTGATCAGTGTGGTTTAAGTTGTGGGCATGCTTTCTTGAAAGTGAGAGAGCTCTGAGATGACAAAGAGACAGTGAGTTGAGAACTGAAGTGCATTATGGAGTAGTTAAAAACCACCACCAGAAAGACAATATTGCATTGGTCAAAATGAGCAAAAATGAGGCAGAGTGATCACAGTCATGACCCAGAACAAACTTTTTCTGCAGTTGAATATGCTTAGGCATTTTGTTTCTCCTCTTTCATGCTTTGCTCTATTTCTTCAGATATATAAATCTCTGGGAGGATACAAAAGGAGTTTTTGTTTGTTTGTTTTTTCAATTACTATGCAGTGGGATAGTTAAATTGGCTACTTGGTACAGTGAGATATGATGTCTGGCCTTCTCACTACTCATTAGGAAAAGAGAGAAAGTAACTGATGTGTGCCACCAATTCCCATACCATGGGAATTTATATGCATTATTAACTTGCACAATAGTCCTGTGATGTAGGGATCATCTTCCCCATTTTCTAGGAAATAAAAGGAGGCTCTAGCTTTCGAGAGAGCACACGTCTGCACTTGCTCCCAAGCCTGAGCTATTTTTGACCCCTGTGCTGTCTCAGCATACATGAGAAACAATGGCGATAAACTGTGAGTGTAAATATTAGTAGTATTATTGTCATTATTAGGTATTATAGAGATAACCCAGATGGATGACTCATTCAAGGTTACATGAAAATAAATGCCAAAGGAGAAGATGTGCAGAGTAACGCAGAGTTCATGACCATACATACCCTGAGAAAGACTAGTTAGGCTGAAGACACATGTAAATTCATGCCACTCTCCTCACATTTTCTTTTGAACTTGACCCTATTGGCTTTTATTCCATCAGTCCACCAAATATATTTTTGTTCAAGTTACCAGTGATATCCATGTTGCTAAATCCAGTAGCCACTGACCAGTTTTTCAGTTCTGTTTTTGCTTGACCTAAAGGACTGTTGATCTTCTCATTGAAACACTTCTGTCCAGGGCAGTATACTTTTGATTTTCTTCCTGCCTCTGCCCCACTGTCTCATTGTCCTTTGTCTCGTACACCTTCCCCAGGGTATGTAGCTGTTGGAGCCTGGTATGTACCCTAGAGCCAGAGAATTCATTGCCCTGACCATTTTTCTTCTCTACCTATATTCCTTTGATGGTCACCCTGAACTTCAGTCTTGAATGTCTGTGTCTCTCTGCGGATGTCTGATAAGTGTCTCCAGATTAACATGGACAAAATCAAACTCCTATTTCCCTCCCCACCCCTCAGTCCCCCTTTTTCCAGCCAAATCTTATCTTTCTGAGATCTTACTCTTGTCAGCAAATGACAACTTAATCTTTTCTTATTGACCACATCTTTTTTTTTTAAATTTTTTTTTAATTTTTAAAATTTATTTATGATAGTCACAGAGAGAGAGAGAGAGAGAGAGGCAGAGACACAGGCAGAGGGAGAAGCAGGCTCCCTGCACCGGGAGCCCGATGTGGGACTCGATCCCGGGTCTCCAGGATCGTGCCCTGGGCCAAAGGCAGGCGCCAAACCGCTGCGCCACCCAGGGATCCCATTGACCACATCTAATAGTGGTAAATCCTTTTAGCTCTATTTTAAAAAATGTATTGAGTTTACATCCATTCATTATAAAAAACTCTCAACAAAGTAGGTTTAGGGGGAAACATACCTCAACATAATAAAGGCCATATGTGAAAAACCCGTAGCTAACACAATTCTTAATGGAGAAAAACTGAGAACTTTTCTCCTAAGGTCAAGAACAAGACAAGGATGTTCACTTTCACCACTTTTATTCAAAGTACTGGAAATCTTAGCCACAGCACTCAGACAACAAAAAGAAATAAAAGGTATCCAGTTAGATAAGGAAGAAGTATAACTCTCACTATTTGCAGATGGCCTGATACTATATGTGGAAAAACCTAAAGACTCTATCAAAATACTGCTAGAATGGATAAATTAAGTAAAGTTGCAGGATATAAATTAATGTATAGACATTTGTTTCATTTCTATATACCAATAATGAAGCAGCTGAAAGAGAAATTAAGAAAATAATCCCATTTACAATTGTACCAAAAATAAGGTACCTAGTAATAAACCCAACCAAAGAAGTGAAAGACCTATATTCTCAAAACTGAAACCTCAATGAAAGAAATTGCAGATGACACAAAGACATCAAAAGACACTCCATGCTCATGGATGGGAAGAAGAAATACTTTTAAAATATCTACACTACCCAAAGCAATCTATATATTTAATGTAATTCCTATCAAAATACCAACAGCAAAAAAAATACCAACAGCATTTTTCAGAGAAGTAGAACAAACAATTCTAAAATTTTTATAGAACCACAAAAGACTTTGAATAGACAAAGCAATCACAAAAAAGTGAAACAAGGCTGGAGGTATTACAATTCTAGATTTCAACCTATTTATGAAGCTTATATCGTCAAAACAGTATGGTACTGGCACAAAAAAATAGACACAGATCAGTGGAACAGAGTGGAAAACCCAGAAATCCAGGATTATATGGTGACTTAATCTATGACAAAGGGGGCAACGATTGCAATGGGAAAAAGGCAGTCTCTACAACAAATGGTGTTAGCAACACTGGAAAGCAACATGCAAAAGAATGAAATTGGACCAATTTGTTACGCCATGCACAAAAATAAACTCAAAATGGAGTAGAGACCTAAGTGTGAGATCTGAAACCATAAAATGCCTAGAAGAGAGCACAAGCACTAATTTCTCAGACATTGGCCATAGCAACTTTTTCTAGATATGTCTCCTGAGGCAAGGGAAATAAAAGCAAAAATAGACTATTGGGACTTCATCAAAAGAAAATGCATTTACATAGCAAAGGAACAATAAGGCTAAAAGCCTGCTTTTGGTAGGAAATGGGAAAAAGATATTTGCTAATGACATACTGATAAAGGCTTAGTGTCCAAAATATATTAAGAACTATTCAACTCAACACCACAAGCAAATAATCCAATTAGAACTGGGCAGAAGATAGGAAAAGATATTTCTCTAAAGAAGACATCCAAATGGTCAACAGACACATGAAAAGATGCTAAGCATCACTCATCATCAGGGAAATGCAAATCAAAATCACAATAGGATATCACCTCAGACCCCTCAGAATGGCTAAAATCAAGAACAGAAGAAACTGCAGATGTTGGTGAGGATGTGGAGAACAAAGAACCTTCTTGCACTATTGGTAGGAATGTAAAGTGGTGCAGCCACTGTGGAAAACTGTATGGAGGTTCCTCAAAAAGTTAAAATTGAACTACCCTTTGATGCAGCAATTGCACTACTGAGTGTTTACCCAAAGAATACAAAACACTAATTCAAAAGGGATACATGTACCCAATGTTTGTAGTAGCATTATTTACAATAGTCAGGATATGGAAGCAGCCCAGGTGTCCATTGGTTGATGAATGGATAAAGAAGAAGTGGTATATGTATAAAACACACACACACACACACACACACACACACACACACAGAGGAATATTATTCAGCCGTAAAAAAAAAAAGAATGAAATCTTGGCATTTGCAGGGGCATGTATGAAGCTAGAGAGTATTAATGCTAACCAAAATAAATGAGTTAGGGAAAGACAAATACCATATGATTTCACTCAGATGTAGAATTTAAGAAACAAAACAAATGAGCAAAGGTAGGGGAAAAAGAGCGAGAGACAAACCAAAAAATAGAGACAAACCAAGAAATAGATTTAACTCTCAAGAACAAACTGATGGTTACCAGAGGGAAGGTGGGTGGGGGATGGGTGAAACAGGTGCTGGGGATTAAGGAGTACACTTGCTGTGATGAGCACTGGGTGACGTATGGAAGTTTTGAATCACTATATTGTACACCTGAAACTAATATAACACTGTTAACTAACTGGAATTAAAAACTTAAAAAAGTTCAAACTTTAACAATTTTTTTTGCTACTTCTGTCCACTACTGTTACTCTGATATAGCAGCTTCCTGCATGGTTTTCCTGGATTCCTACAACCAGCGTAGCTGGGTTGATTCTTTATGAACATGTCAAATCATTTCACTTTTTTGGTTTAAACCCTCCAAATATTTTTCATCTCCTTCAGAGTAAAAGCCAAGGTCCCTCTAATGGCCTATGAGACCTTGTGATCTGTGCTCTTGTTACCTCTCCATCTCATTTCCTCCTGTTCTTCCCCTCACTTTCCTCTGACCACAGTCACTCCTTTGCTGATCCTCAACCATGCTGGGCATGCTCCTGCCTCACGACCTTTGCACTGTTGTTCTCTTGGCTTGGAATTCTCTCCTCCCGGGTACCCTCATAGCCAGGACCCTGGCTTTCTTTGGCTCTTTGCTCAGATGCTACTACTCTGAAGCCCTCCCTGACCACTGTATTCCAATTTGTATCTCTTCCCTTTTCAGCCCAACACTCCTCATCCACTTTTACTGCTTTAATTTCTCTAAAGTACCTGCTGATCTATTAAATACCTCAATTATCTTGCTTGTTATGCTAGAAAACGACCTCTTTAGGAATGGGAAGGGATTCATGACTGTTTATGGCTATTTGCACAACCTCTAAAACAAAGCTTAGCATGGACATAGTAGGTGTTCATAAATGTTTTTTAAATGGATTGGTGTGACTCATACTCTATCATAGTAAGGCATATATGTGTTTTTTAAACCCCTTTTTGAGAAAAATTCTTAAAATATTTACCATGTATTGGAAAGGTATTAGAAGTCTAGTAAAGACTACAAACTTGAGTCTGATCTATAAATGTTAAGAGTTTAACAAAGTAGGGACATCTGCGTGGCTCAGTGGTTGAGCGTCTGCCTTCGGCTCAGGTCGTCTGCCTTCGGCTCAGGTCGTGATCCTGGGATCCTGGGATCGAGTCCCACATCAGGCTTCAGCAGGGAGCCTGCTTCTCTCTCTGCCTCTGTCTCTGCCTCTCTCTCTCTCTCTCTGTGTCTCTCATGAATAAATAAAATCTTTTAAAAAAAGAGTTTAACAGAGTAGATATTAAAAATAAAATGAATGATGAGAAGGGATACACTGACAAAATTAACTCATAAAACTAAGAAGCAAGTAAACATTGAGGAAGAAGCTAAAGAGAAATGAAATTAGCTGGGAGACTGCATTTATAAGGAGATGTCATTCAGTGATTCCTCGATAATACTTATTAATATTACTGAGAAATACTGGGAGTGGAAAAGATGTTGTTAACCTATCGATTTGTCAGAGAAAGCAGTCAACTAATTATTTTCCATGTGTCTGAGCAATGCAAAAAGACAACAGTGATTAGTGGAAAGTGCTTTTGTTGTGGGAAAGGAAGTATACTACTTTGGGAAATAAGGATGTTGTAGAAATTAATTTTTTAAAGTCTTAAAAGGATTCCCATAGGGGACTGATGTATTTTTCAAAGTCCTTTGTTGTGATGAGACATGGAAGGTTATTTTCTAAGTACCAATTTGTGAACATAAGCATATGTATACCAAGGGAGATTTGAAATGCAAGAAACTGATTTATGTGAAGCCACTTGTTATATGTGATGTCCTTAATGATTTGGTTTTGTTTTTATCCTATCCCTATGTCTAAATATATAATTAAAGTTCACTGTTGTAAGAGGCTCAGCTGCCCTTGCTTTTGGCTAGAATAGTGGTAGTTTTATTTCCAGTTACAGTAATTCTTGTAAATGAAGTCCACTGGTGATCTCCACGGAATTTAGGCTATTACTATATATGAAGAGGCAGAAAGTCACTTTAATTTATTTCTTTCTATGGAATTACCTTACACTATCAGATTAAGCAGGTCTTTTGTGTTGAAAAATATGAGTGAAACCTCCCGTGGATCCCACTGCCTCTTGTAAGCTGCTGTGGGAATTCTCTTGCAGTGCTTTCAGACTCCTTGACCACATTGTTGTACGTATTTACTGTTGCATTTACTGCTTTCTTTAGGAGAAGAAAGACTCCTAAAGTTTTCCCATGACCATCTTTTTTCCATATCTTTTAACTCTCTCCCAGTTGGATTTCCCTTTGCTTCCCTCTGGCATTTGACATTGCTCATCAATGTTACTTTTTTGAAATTTCCTCCTTGTGTGGCATCCCTTGGATTCATTGATGAAACACTATAATTACCCCCTTTGCTTCCAACTCTTATTCTTGGCTTTTCATTCCCTTTTTTTTACACAACTTTTATTTTTCTTTTTAGTAAACTTATCAACTCATCATGGTCTCTACAATTACCTTTACATAAATAAAACTAGAGTCAAATGTATCGTTTCCAGTTAAGATCTTGAATCCCCAAATCATGTCTTCAACATACAGGACATTGAACTGTATGTTTCACTTTTGCCTCCAATTCTCTCATTATTTTTCCACTCTTTGCCCCTACTGTCTTTCTATAATTGGCATTCTCCAATCTCCCTGGACTGGAAGGCTCAGTGCCATCTTTGTTTCCTTGTCTTTTATCCCCTATCAAACTAGTCTCAAAGCCTTATTGATTCCCTCTTCTAATTGTCTTTAGACATTTCTAAATGTGCTCAGTGTTCTACTATTTATATAATGAATTGATCTTCCTTTGTTGGAGGGAGATAAAACAATGAGATAGTGGGCATAATGATAACCATCCAACAAACATGCCCAAATTAATTTTTGCAAAATAGTATTTTCATCTTTTTATTTATTTATTTTGCCACAGAGAGACCTCACCTCCTTGAGGCTCACACACACTAATTTCTCAGGTTGACATTTTGGGGACTTTATAAAAAGCTCCTTACCATATCTGTCCAAACTTATTATGGGTACCCCTAAAGAATCTCTCCTGTAGGGTTAGTTTGGTTTTCAAGTAATTCAATCAAATATCTTGCTGACTTACGTGATTGCCTCTGCTTATGCTATTCTTTCTGCTGGGGTAACCTCTCCCCTCTTCTTGAATATCCATGTTCCACTTACCTTGTAATAATTGATTGAAATATCACATTTCTGTAAAGATATCCTATACCACTCTTGCCTTTCATTGCCTCCAAGTGTTTCATTATTCATATTACAGATTTCATCATTTCAATGCTACTTGTCTTGCATCACCATTTTTGTGGTATTTGCGGTAATTATTTGTGTGGACATCACAGTTTACAAAGAATTATCATATTTGTGCCTGATAATAAAGCAAATCAGACTTACATTTGGGATCAGTAATATTAATAAGAGCCTCAGAACACACAGATAATGAGAGTTAAATGTGAAATAGAAGTGGGACTTAATTAAGGATTAATGCCAAGTGCAGTGCTTTTTCAATTGTTCTAACTTTCAAAATGCTTTCACTTATTATAAAACTTAACCATTTTTTTCTTTATATTTTCCGTGGAACCTAGCCTAAGTCTGTTACACAGTAGGTGTTAAGTATTTTAATGGCTGATTGCAATATATGCTATAGATAATCAAGAAAATGTTCTCTGAATTATAAAATTGTACTTACAAATTTACCTTTCTGCACTTAAAACAGATTGAAAAATTGGAGAAAAGATCAGTTATTATTAAAAAATGCTTTGCTGTACTCTGATAAACAGCTTTCTTAAAATAATTCAAATTAGGGCAGCCCAAGTGGCTCAGAGGTTTAGTGCCGCCTTCAACCCAGGGTGTGATCCTGGAGACTCGGGATCGAGTCCCATGTCAGGCTTCTTGCATGGAGCCTATTTCTCCCTCTGCCTGTGTCTCATGAATAAAGAAATAAAATCTTAAAAAAAAATTCAAATTATAGGAACCTCATGTTTGAAAGCTCCTCTCTGAGTGTTCCTTTTGTAATATTGTTCTGGACTTAAACTGATGAAATAGAATTTTGCCAGTCTCTTGGTTAAGAAGAAAAAGCATGATTGTTTGATTGAAAAAATAAAAGGTATACATTTTGAAGGTATAAAATTATGAGCACTTTTATGTCCTGTTCTAAAAATATATTTTAACACATATCTTTATATAAATATATACACTTTATATTTTAATAGATAAATTTTAGAACATGGCATGAGATCAGTTAGCTAAAATCTTACCCAGAAATCTTCTGTTTTATTAAGCTTTGGAGTTAATTTTCCCATATAAGGAATAAAAAAAGGGTGAATTAAAGGGAGTCGATTTTTAAAAAATTGTTCTTGTAGTGGATTGAAATAGTGTGGTTGACAGAATGTTCCTACTATTAATCATGCAAATTCTGAGAATTTGTTTGGGACTGGTTGTACAAAACTAATAGGAAGAAGTGACTTAGGGGCACCTGGGTGGCTCAGTGGTTGAGCATCTGCCTTCAGCTCAGGTCATGATCCTGGAGTCCTGGGATTGAGTCCCGCATCATGCTCCTTGCAGGGAGCCTGCTTCTCCCTCAGCCTATGTCTCTACCTCTCTTTCTCTCTCTCCTCCCTCTCTCTCTCTCTCTCTGTTTCTCAGGAATGAATAAATAGTTTTTAAGAAAGAAGTGACTTAGCTTTCACTGTAGTGAGTAGTTATGTCAGTTCTCCTAACCAGAGATAATATAATGATGTTATTTTAACCAACTGAGCCACCCAGATGCTCATGATGTCATTTTAAAAATAGTTGTTTCACATCCATTTATTGCTTAGGTTTCTTTCAATTTTACCTTCCTCTTTATGTAAGGGGATAAACAGTTGGATATTAAGTTAGTAAAAAAACGTACAAAAATGGGTAGCTTTTATGTTCACATCCAGTCTCTGCTGTATCCTTCCTGCTGTGTCTCGGGACCTGCTCCTGATTTCCTCTGCTGCTAGTATCTTCCGCCAGTCCCTGGTCTCCACTTTTGTTCCTCTTTCTGGGGGTCTCTGAACTGATTTCTGCTTGTATTCTCTCTCATTTTTTTTTCCATAGTGCTAAGAAATTATGTATGACATTCACAGCCTAATGAATGTATGACTTTTACTTTATTCCTCCCCTTCTCAAGAGTGTATAATGGCTCACAGTGACTTACTGAAAACCAGTCCAAACTCATGGCCTCTTCTGGTTGGAGTCTCCCAGTCTTCTAGACTATTATGAACAGATGAACTGATGGATCTGCTTGATGTTATCTGTGCATAGCCTGTACTTCTCTGTCTCTATATCTTGCTCATTGTGTTTTCTCCAGGTATCTGTAAGCAGAAACTGTGCCTTTCTCTTATTTTTATTTTCTATAATTAATTCCTAATGCACTACCAATCCTATAGTGAACCTAGAGAATGAATGAACAAATGCATTTAAAATGAAACAAATAAATGTTAGTGTACATCTTTTTTTTTATCTCTTACATTTCCAAGTACATAATAGTCTCTGATGAAACTGAATATAGGAAAAGATGAGGGCAATGGAGTTGATCAAGGTTGGATGGATATTATTACCAATAGGTAGGGCAGGGAAGCAGTATTATATTGTAGCATGTAATTATATCTTTTCAGCCATATCTTATTCATTTAATACTCTTTGTATTTATCAGGAGTTCAGTAACTGGTTTTTGTGAAATGAATATGTGAGTTCTTTCTCATATATTTTTAAGTGTTTAATTACATAATTATGCACTGCTGCAGCTGGTTTCCAAAGTTATCTCTCCAAGGAACCATACTCCCAATGTGGACATCACATGGTCACACCTTTGTAGCACCCTTTCTCTGACTCTGAAGTTGACTCTGTAAATTGCTGTTGGCCAGACTCCTAAGGCTAGGACATGAGAATCTGTGTATCTTGAAAGAAGAGTTGCTTTTGTGATGCTTCCCCGTGAAGCCAACTACCACGTAAGGAAGTGTGCCTATTCTGAGATCACCATGCCCCAAGAAGTTTGAGCCATGTGGGGCGATCCCGAAGTATGAAACACTTTGGAGGGAGAGAAAGAGGTGGGGAGGGGAGGGACAGGCCAAGGTATACCGAAGTGCCAGACATGTGAGGGATGAAGGGATGAAGTCATCTTAACAGTGAATCCTGCAGCCATTCTAGCTGACGCCACATGTGGCAGAGATGAAATGTCTGGCTAAGCTCTGTCAGATTCCTGACCTGCAAAATCATAAGCAAAATAAATGGTTCTTTTAAGCCACTAAGTTTTGGCAGAGGTAGCTATGTAGTGACAGATAATTGAAACATAACCTAGAGAAATGTATAAATCATCAGTAAATTTCACAAATTGAACACACCATGTTACTAGCACCTACATCAAGAAACAGTATTGCCAGCACTTTGGAAGCCATTCTTGTATCCCCTTCTAGTAACAGCCTTCTCTGAGGGTAACAACCCCTCTGACATCCAGCACCTTAGATTAGTTTTGTATGTTATGTGAATGGATTTTTCCATTACAGTATATAGTTGATCCTTGAACAATGCAGGGGCTAGGCGTGCCAACCCTCAGCATAGTCAAAAATCCATGGATAAATTTTCACTCCCCCAAAACTTAACTACTAATAGCCTACGCTTGACTGGAAGCCTTATTGATAACATAAATAGTTGATTAATACATATTTTGTGTTATGTATTATGTACTATATTCTTTTAAAAATTTTATTATTATTTATTTTTTTATGTACTATATTCTTATAATAAAGTAAGCTAGAGAAAAGAAAATGTTAAGAAAATCACAAGAAAGAGAAAATACAGTTACAGTACTGTACAGAAAAAAATACACCTATGAGGAGACCCATGCAATTCAAACTCCTGTTTTTTTCTTTTTTTTTTTTTTTTTTAAGATTTTATTTATTTATTCATGAGAGACACAGAGAGGGGGGCAGGGCAGAGACACAGGCAGAAGGAGAAGCAGACTCCATGCAGGGAACTCGATGTGGGACTCGATTCTGGGTCTCCAGGATCACACCCTGAGCCACCCAGGGATCCTCTAAAACTCATGTTAAGGGTCAACTGTATACTCTTTTATGCCTTGTATTTTTCACATATCACTAAGTCTGCATTTGCCTATATTTTTTTATTGCTATATGGTATCCCATCCTGTGAAGTATCACAATTTGTCCATTCTACTGTTGATGGACTTTGGGGTGGTTTCCCTTTGTTGACTAATATGGATAGTCCTGCTGTTAACATTCTTATAAATGTCTTTGGTAAAAGTTGGTACACTTTTCTTTTGAGTGGTTTTGAATTGTTTTATGGCTATTTTGCACTGTGCTAGTTTTGTCTCTGCAAGTGGCCTAGATGCCATTTTAGAGTGTAATGACTAGGATGTATACTTTTTTTTTTCTCATCATAATGCCTACCAAGCAGAGTTCATAGTTTAATTAGTAAGGAAATATACAATTGATTCTAGAAATTTTACATTTAGAAATTTTAAGGTGCATATGATTGACGATTCTCCAAAAAAGTTGTAAATTAATCATGGAGTTTTTACTCCAGTCTTTAAGTACAAAAAATAAGGAATATCTTTTTAATTAGACATTTCTGTTGAATAAATAGCAGTTTGTTGGAAAATATTTCATCTGCCCAGAGCTATTGTTTATTGTTTTGCAAATAGCATGAGAAAGAAAAATAGCTTTTTTCTTATAATGATAAAAGAAAGGACACTAATAAACAATAGTACACGGAAACTTCGGTTTCTGTATACTGTTATCATACCTCAGAGTTCTAAGCTTCAGTGAATCACCTGTTAGGATAGAACTAATAAATTATATTGGTGTGTGTAACTTAAAATAGTCTTAGAGTACATATTTTCTATTTGATGAGTTATGTTTTAGGGTTTCATCATATCATTTACTGTAGTATAAATTAATGGGTACTAAAATTATCAGATTTTTTCTTCACAGCTAATCAACTTGAGGAATTTTCTTGTTCTTTGCTATAATATTTGGACTATTTACTTTAAAAAACGCAGTGGTAAAACTATTCCAAATAGGTCAGGTCTGATTACTTACCATCTCAGCAATTTTACTTAAGTGCCAATATCATATGGAAAAGTTTGACTCCAATATGCCAGACTTTTTTTTCGTTTTTGGTAAAGTATAGCTCTTGAACAAAAAAAAATGAGTGACATGGAGATTCAAATTAATTTCAGATGGTTTATAGTTTGTGGTTGTTAACTCTAAAGAACCAGGATATATAAAAAGATTAAAGAATCTTTTCAACTACCAAGCTTAAAATATATGTGTTTATGAACAAATGCCATGCATTTTCTATCTTGGTTTATCCTTGTTCCTTTAATTGCCAGTATTTTTTAATACCATGATGTCTTTTGCATTTTCCCATTCATGTATTTATTCAGCAAACATTTACTGAACGTTTTTTTGTGAAGCAAACATTACTCTGGGCCTTTTATTTTCAGAGACATGGCTCTTCCCTGAAGGAGATCACAGTCTACTGGCAATACCAGCTATGTAGATGGATACAATATGATATCCAGTAAACATGAACAAAATAGCATCAGAACGACTCATTACACTTAAGGGGGTCCAGGAAGTTTTACACAGCAGATAAAACTGGAACTGAAACATGAAGGAAGTATAGGAATTTGAAAAAGAAGTGGAAGGAAAGATCTTCTATGCAAAGGGACTAGTGTGATATAGAGAGGCACAGAGATAAACAAGGTTTGGCATGTTCAGGAAACAGTGGTTAAGTGCCATTTTCTTAGAAGAGGGGGGGGGGAAGACTTGGGATGAGGAAGGTTACTATTCCCGCTGCCAAACATGAAAAGCACAGCATTCTTCCAGAGAACCCCTCTCCTTATGATCTTGAAACAGTGCAGTAATATGGGAACTGGTAACCTTTTGTACAATTGGCAAGAATTGAATAAAAAGTAGTCTTTTGATTAGCAAAGAGAATAGGATTGGGTGTTCCAACAAACATAAAAAGGACAAATAGGAGAAAAACACTAGCATATTCTCAGAACAATAAGTAGATCAGTTGGTCATTATCAAAGTAGAGATGCTACAGAAGAGATGGAGGGAAGCCTTCATGAGAGTTCCATAGAGCACTGAGCACACTGAGCATGGTTTTCTTTATTTCTTTGTCTCCCTTCATCGACCTAGGTGAAATCATAGAGGCCAACTGGATGGAATAGATAGATGCCAATGTGGTTCATAACAGAAGCAAGCAACAGAATGATTATGATAGGGAGATATGCTGGCCTGAAAAATGAGAAAGTAAAATTTAAAGGCATAAAATTCAAATTTCTACAATTCTACGGTTATTGGGAAAAAAGATGTTATGTTTTTATTTTATTTTTTAAAGTATTTTATTTATTTATTCATGAAAGACACACAGAGAGGCAGAGACACAGGCAGAGGGAGAAGCAGGCTCCATGCAGGGTGCTCCATGTGGGACTCGATCCGGGGACTCCAGGATCATGCCCTGGGCCAAAGGCAGATGCTTAATTACTGAGCCACCCAGGCATCCTTGTTATGTGTTTTAAACAAGTGACTAAAAGAAGGGAACCAGGAAAACATGGATAAAGAAGGGTGACAGTGTCTCTCTACTCTCCATCAAGGCATTTCACTTAGTTCTGGAGGCCATATTTTTAGGGACAATTACAGAGAAGAGAATAGCCAGGGAAGGTAGCCAGGAAAGGTAACCAGGGTGGGGGAAGAATATTGCAGGCAAAAGAGACTATGAAACTGAAGCTGTCAATCCTCCTGTTAAATAAAGGAGACAATACAGTTGTTGAGAGCAAGAATTGTCTAGAGGGAAGGCAACAACCACTAACTGGAAGTCCAAGGAGTAAATTTAGTTCTATGATGAAATTCAGTTGTATTATCTTTCTAATGACTTTCATTGACAATAGGGAAGTAAACAACTTTGAATACATACCTCCAAGATAATGAGTTCTCTGTGTATTGGGAGTGTTCAAACTGTGATGGGTGCCAATTTGTCAGTAATGCTGTGATTTGTAGGCATTTTGACTAATGACCTTCAATGTCATTAGAAGATGTCTGAGAATGTAAAATACGACACTCTTGATAGCGTTAAGATGTATGGGAACCAGATGGCCTCAGCTGGATGTATTTAGGAGCCCTGATGCCAGCGAGCCCAGGGCATGCGGTAGGGCTGTGTATGAGCTTTCATTGGAGATCTGACTGGTGGGAAATGACCTAGTTGCTAAATTGAGATGAAATAACAATTATAGCCATTAGGAAATGAATGCCTGCTAGTGCCTGATTCTCAGCTGGGTACTTTATACACACTCTCTGACTTAGTCATCACAACAAACTTGGGTGGTAGAGTTTATTATCTATCCCTTCTTTTATCAATGAACAAAGAAAGGATTGAATAGATTGAGTCCAGCTGCAACATTTGCCAGCTGTGTCACTTCAGAGAGTTACGTATCTCCATGTCTCAGTTCTCCCATCTAAAAGTGGATAATAATAGTGGCTGCCACAGAGGTGAAGGTTAAATATGGCTAGTACATAGTAGATGCTTAATAAAAGTTTGCTATCATATTTTAATTTTTACTATGGCTGTAAAGCTCATGCTGTTTGCTCTGTTGCATTTTCCCTGAGATGCGATGGTTGGGGGGTGGGGTGGCAGTTAGCAAAAGAAATGCTGAAAATATTAGAATCTTCATTCTTTATAGGGGGGAAATACATATATTAAATAAGAATATCATTCCATTTGGGGGTTTGGTAGAGAGCCAAGTGGCAGTTGATGATCACATGAATAGACTTATATATTTATATATAAGAACAGCATACAGTATTTTAACTCTATATATCCTTCCACATATACACAACCTCTCAACATCAATCTAAAATGCTACTTACTTTATAAAACTTTTTCTGATCTCAGACTGGGATGGGATTTTGTTTTCCTTTAACCACCCCCCTCCCATCCAAACATTCTTACTTGCTTATTATTTCCTGTCTTATATAATGATTACTTGCATACTGTCCAAAGGACCTGGCTCAGTTTTGGCATGGTCTTTAGCATCTTCTTTGTGGTGTTTCTTGGAATACCTCAGTTTTGGTATGCAGGTACTCAAGTCTTTATTTGAATTGAACCACATTATTAAGTTTTCATTTTATCCCTTTTTTTTCCCCTGATTCCTTTAGATAATACTGGAAGGCATCTGCAGAAAATTTACTTTATGTAGACCATAGAGTTTGTTTGTTTGTTTGTTTTTTTTATTTATTTATGATAGTCACAGAGAGAGAGAGAGAGAGGCAGAGACACAGGCAGAGGGAGAAGCAGGCTCCATGCACCAGGAGCCCGATGTGGGATTCGATCCCGGGTCTCCAGGATCGCGCCCTGGGCCAAAGGCAGGCGCCAAACCGCTGCGCCACCCAGGGATCCCTAGAGTTTGTTTTTTTAAGCAGATATGCTAATTCCTAAAATTTTCAGTTTGTGTACTTCTTTAAAAACAAACATTATTTTAATGAAAACAGGTTCTGAATCTGTTATCTGCATACTGATGATTATGAATCAATGGTGGGGGAAACAAACTGTTTCACTCTGGCCCCAAAAGGCTTTCATGCAAAAAAGATTAAATGCTGTCTTTAACTGACTCAATTGCAAAGGTGTGTGGATGTGGGTGCTCCCTTGCATTGCCCAGCCATGTGGGCACAGTGATGCTTGAATGTATACACACTTTGCAACATCTAGCATCTCTTTGTCCTCACGATTACTCAGTTTCAGTTCTCATACTTGAGTGATTTAATAGATTCCTTATTGAGGGGTGCTTGGGTGGCCCAGTGATTGAGTATCTGCCTTTGGCTTGGTCGTGATCCTGGGGTCCTGGGATGGAGTTACTGATTGGGCTCCTTGCAGGGAGTCTGCTTCTCCCTCTGCCTATGTCTCTGCCTCTCTTTCTGTGTCTCTCATGAATAAATAAATAAAATCTTAAAAAATATATTCCTCATGGAGGTCCCTGCCTCCATTCTTGACTCAAGTAAGCCCCACCCTCCATGACAGTGACCTTTCTATACACAGAGTTGACCATGTTCACTCATCTAGAATATCCACTGGAGTTTCAAGCAGTGAAGCTGGCCTTAAGGCCCTTCTGAGATCCTTCCCCTGTCAGATTTCTAGCAGCAGTCTTTCGCTGTCCTCTCTCTTCGGCTGGACCCCTTGGATTTTACTCTTCAACAATATAAGTTTATTGTTGTTATTCACATAATATTGTTTATTCACTCTTTGATAACTCATTAGATGTTACTGTGTGCCTCCCCAGTAGTTATTAGGGATGTGGGCTCCGCATCCACATGGTCTGGACTGAAGCCGTGTGATTGCTGAAGAGGTTCTTAATTTCCGTCTCCTTCAACTTTTCACAATTGTAAGATGAGATGGAGATAGTATTTGTGCCTAAGTCAGAGGATTGTTGTGAAAATTGAGTTAATATGTATAAAGGAGTACATTAGTACACCTCTGTGCTCAGTCCTGCTCTGGTTCCTGTTCCTGCTGTTTTTTTTTTTTTTTTTTTTTAAGATTTTATGTATTTATTTGAGAGAAAGAGTGTGCATGGATAGGGGGGAGGGGCAGAGGTTGAGGGAGGAGCAAACTTTCTAAGCTGAATAGGGAGCCCAAGGAAGGGCTTGATCCCAGGACCCTGAGATCTTGACCTGCCAAGGTGGACACTTAACCTGCAGCCACCCCGGCACCCCTGATGTTCTTCCTATCTTTTTTTTTTTTAAAGATTTATTTATTCATGATAGACATAGAGAGAGAGAGGCAGAGAAAGAAGCAGGCTCCATGCAGGGAGCCTGACGTGGGACTTGATCCCGGGACTCCAGGATTGCACCCTGAGCCAAAGGCAGGTGCCAAACCGCTGAGCCACCCAGGGATCCCTGTTCTTCCTATTTTAAGTGTTCTTCTCCCCTGTCAATTTGAAGAATTTCTATCCATTCCTTAGAATCCTCCTAAGGCGCCGGCTTCTTAGTAAAGCCCTTCCATATTACCCTTTCCATCCTCAGAAAGATCTGATACTCCATCTACTTCTGAACCTTGAAAATAAATATGGAACACACCTTAATGCAAATATTTTTATATGTACCAGTGTCCTCTACAGGATCATGTATAAACTCATGAGATTATGATTGATTTGTCAGTGACTCCTTAGAAGCCAGGTCAGTGCCACCCACATAGTATTTAATAAATAATCATTGGACTATCTTTTTTTAACTGAATAGCAAAGCATTTTGCAACAAAGTGTGGTGTTAGTGGTATTGAATTTCAAAATTTTGGACTTGGGTCCAGAGCATGGTGGCACTATGTGATACTGATAGGCATGCATATATATCTGTATCTGTATGTGTAGCTTTATTAGTGTATGCCTGGTTAAATACAATAATTACTGCCAGTTTTTGCATTTATTTAACTACTTCTGGTAGTTTATACGAAACGAATCTCTCTGACTTCCCATGTAGAAATGCAAACCAGGAGTTGTGGTGATTCAGTGCCAAAGATCTGTTGCTGTTCACCTGGAAGACTTACATGTCCTCTGGTTCAAGCTGTGCTTTAATAAACAGGAGCTCAAATACTTTATGATGGGAAGTACAGCTGAGGACTCTTTCAAGTGCCCAAGCAGATCATGCTGAATGCTTTTCTAGGTCATGCTCATTTCATAAAAACAGTCAATTCCCAGCCTTCCCAGAAGAGGAAATGCTGAAGGTCCCTAGCTGCACTGTGGGGCGAGGAGCAAACCAAGGGCTGCAAGCAGGCGGGGCCCCACTGCCTGGCCTTTCCTTGGCAAGTAACTGGCAGGCACGGAGCCCAGTGGCACAGGTCCCCACACAGCAGCTTTCAGGCTAAATTTGTGCCGCTGCTTCTATGCAGAAGTGGTTTTTTTTCTTTCTTTTGCCGCCACCACATAGTTCCAGTGACCAGAGCAACATGACATAGAAGCAGAGAAAACACACTAAGTTCTTGCCAGTTGCTAGGCAGAGAAAATGCTTTTGGATGTTTGAAGTATGCTTCCCATGTTGATTTCCTAATCATGACTTGTTTTCAAAGCCAAACACAATAGCGTCCTGAACACTCATCAGCATTTGGTCAGCTTTGCTGCCAAGCTAATTAACAGATTTTGATTTAGAGGGATGAGAATAAAGGGGATTCTTTTGGTAAAGAAGTAGCATCGTGGGAAATTGGATTTTTTTTCTCTGTTGAAGGATTGTTACTTCTAATTTTTGGGCATTATGTTATAAATATTAATTCCACTAGCCATGTTTGTTTTCATTTTAACACACTCAGTTTTTAGGTTATACTGACTGTTGATGCTAATGTATTTGCAATGGATATTACCAAGTTATCTTTTTAAAAATCTTTTTTTTTTTAAGATTTTATTTACTTATTCATGAGACACACACAGAGAGGCAGAGACATAGGCAGAAGGAGAAGCATGCTCCACACAGGGAGCCCAATGTGGAACTCAATCCCAGGACTCCCAGGGATCACACCTTGAGCCAAAGGCTCAACCACTGAACCGCCCAGGCATCCCTCTTCTTAAAAATCTGATGAGTTATTGAGAAGGTGCTTCCTTTTGGATCTAAATGCCAGCATTAGAGCAGTTTATCTATGTGATGACTTTCTGGTACACTGACGAAACTTACTTTTCCTTATTATCAGGGATGAGAAAACAACTTTTTACTCTGGAACACCAGGCCTCTCATGGCTAAGCAGTGAAGCCTGTGAATCGTGGGGGAGGAGGTACTACTACGTGTAGGGAGCTGAAGGGAAATTAGGAAGGAGACTCTCTTCCCTGGCATGGCCAAACATTTGGAAGAGAGAAGAGTAGCCAGGCCGTAGGGGGCAGTTTGAGAGTGATGTCAGGACACGGCATAGGGCTTGGCAGGTCCTGAGGTACTCCAATTATCTGGGATATTGAACTGCTCCAACGTTGCATACAACCAGTGGTGCTCATCAGAAATATCCAGAATGATGTCTCTTTAATTCTATTATCAGGACCATGAGGTTTCTAGCAGGGAACAGCTCTACTTGAGGCTTTCAGGAAGCTTTGTGAATAACAAGACACATGTAGTGGTGGAAAGATCTCAGGCAGCTGTCACTTGGGAGATGGAAGTTCAAGGTTAATTTCACTTGGTTGGCAAATGAGTATTGAGAGAAAAGTTCATTTTCATAATGCTTCTTTTGGCTGGAGACAGGAGAAATGCAGAAAAGATTAACATATTTTTCTAGGATCTCTTTTAGGCTAATCAGGTTATACTAAAGAAAATGATTTTGTGTGCAAGGCAAGGTACTAAGTGCATTGTGTATGTGCATTCTTTTAATTCTCACAGCTATCCCATGTAGGCACTCTGATTTTCCCTTTCTTATGGATGGGACATTGGGGCACAGAGAGATTAAGCAATTGCCCAGAATCACCCAGTAAGTGATTGCTAGTATGTGGCACAGCTGGGATTTGAACCAAGTCTTGTTTTTTTTTTTTTAAGTTTTTATTTATTTATTCATGAGGGACACAGACAGAGAGAAGCAGAGACACCGGCAGAAGGAGAGGCAGCCTCCATGCAAGGAGCCTGATGTGGGACTCGATCCCAGATCTCGGGATCACGACCTGAGCTGAAGGCAGATGCTCAACCGCTGAGCCACCCAGGTGTTCCATGAACCAAGTCTTGTGATCGAGCCTCTGCTGTTAGCCAGGACACTATACTGCCTGAGAGTGCAGGGAGCGTATGGATATAATAGTTGGATTGGGCTCTGAGCTCTCCGTAACACTTCATGGAACATTGATTTATCTCACTGGGTTTAAGTCATTGATATACATTTATATCACTTCTGTCCTTCTGTAACCTTCTATAGGTGGGAGTTTGACTTTGTATCCCTGGCACCGGCATGTATTCCTGGCACCTTAAGAAGTTGTAGGACACAGTGCCAGTAACCTGGGGGTTGAGAGGAACAGCAAGGTTGGTAACTTCAAGTGACCCTGTGACCTTTCCAGCTCTTGTCAGTGGAATAGAGAGAATGTGTCAGGGTTTAGAATTCACTGAAACCAAAGTTAAAGATTATTAAAATCACTCATTTTTGGGGCACCTGGCTGGCTTAGTGGTTGAGCGTCTGCCTTTGGCTCAGGTCATGATCCCTGAGTCCTGGGATCAAGTCCGGCATCGGGCTCCCTTCGGGGAGCCTACTTCTCCCTCTGCCCATGTCTTTGCTTCTCTCTGTGTGTCTCTTATGAATAAATAACATCTTTTAAAGCAAATCACACATTTCTGATGTGTTTATTTTTGCTTTCTTTTTATTATCGATATCTTCATCTTTCCAGAACTCTGGAAAGCTGGTCAACTTTCACTGAAGTTAAGCTAGCAAGATAGTTAGCTAGCAATGCTAAATAGATCAATTCAGAGCCACTATTGGCATCTTAAAGCCAGATTCTTTTTCTTTGCACTGGCTGGGTACCTTTAGAATATTTATTATTCCTTTCCAACCCCCAACCCTCTGTACTTCTGCAGGAATTCTGGGGTTATCTGTCCCTGGAGAGAACTCTGTGCATTGGGAGCAAAGATTCAGGTACCGAATGTGTCCAGAATGAAGTCACAGACTGATGTCTCCTCTCCAGATCCACTTCAGGTTTCATCTCCTGTCTCGTTCCCCCAAGCCCCCGTCTTGTGCACTGGACTAACTGTCCCAAACACATCTAGTAGGTTCTGCCTCTGGATTTAGCCTCAAACAGTTCTCTTTGCAAGAAATGCTCTTTACCCCATTTCTTCCTCTTTTTGGAAACCCTTCTCCATCCTGGTGCTCAAACTCCACCTTTTCTAAGCAGTTGTCCAGAATTTCCCCACCAGCATTTGACTTCTCCCTTCTGTACAGTCTGATAATCCTTTTTTCTAGACTGTTACTTACTAAGGCAAGCCTCATATTAAGTATTTGTGAATGTGTCTGTCGTCCTCACTGGGAATTTTGGAAGACCAGAAATTATGTGTGTTTGTGTGTGTGTGTGTGTATGTGAACACTCTCATGTCTTTGCACTCCCCATAAAGCAGAATAACAGGTACTCACAGATACTTTTTCAATTTGAATGAACCCCCCACCATCTTCCCATTCACATGTTGCCTCTTCATATCCTGGATGTCTCATCCTAAATACCACAGAGAATATCTGAACACATCTGCCTTCTAGTCATACAGGTCTGGATTGCCTCTCTTCCCATTCTTTGAATTTCTGAAATGCTACGAAGTCCACAGCTACCTAGCATTTATCTGCCTGCCCTCATTTCTAGCCAGCTCTCATCCACCTCCCCCTGGAGTGGAACTTGGACCAGAGTCAGAGCAGTAGGATTGACAATGACAGACGTTTGGTTGAGAGTGAATGCCTGCCATAGCAGACGTTCTCTTGGCAGCCCTTATGTTGTTACTTAGGTAATGTTGTTTTCAAGGAGGAAACTGGAGCTCATGGAGATGATGGAGTGCAACTGGGATTGGAAGCCAGATTTCTCTGTCAAAGGTCCCATTTTCTTTTCTCTACCACTCCCTAAGTTTCATAAGCCCTGTCATGTGTGTGACACAGTGCACTCATCACCCTAGTGAGTCTTCACCTCTATCCTCTTCAGAGAGAGATTGATAGCCCCATTGTCCACAGAGAGCAAGCCCCGCCCCAGGGTCCCACCAGTGATAGTGGTAGAGCCCATGATTCACCCACAGCTGTGCCCAACTCTAATCTTACCACACCATCTCCTGGCTGCCTAAAGTATATAGGAGGCTTTGCCTGTCTTGTTTCCCAGGGTTGTTACCTGCCATTCACTTTTCATCTCAAGGCCCCCAATTTAGTTGTGGAGTCTTGGGTCTGAGTTAGGTGTCTCTTACGTGATTAATTTTTCCTTTTGTGAAGAAGTTGGGAACTCAGAAGGTTCCAGAAGTAGGCAGGTAATGTATACATGATAAGCAGGTGGTGATAACTGGCAAGATAGAGGGAGCCTGTGCCCCATCCAAAAGAGCAGTGATACTCCCCTCCAGCCAACTGTTGCTAACGAGTATGACCCTAATGATCCAAGAGCTCCTGCTTTTCCAGAATAAGCTAGAATTTTTATATGAGTTTTCCAAATTTTTAAACTGTGGAACAAGCAAAGCAATCATGTGTATGGACTAGATTTCTAGGCTACTGTTTCATGGCCTCTCCTTGGGGACCTGACTGCCTGCCATCACTTTGCTGTTCTGTGTGATTTCCCTGGTCCATAGACGTCTAGGGTTGTAACCTTGTTTCAGGGAAAGAAGAGAAAAATTGGTAAGTGAGATGGATATGGAAAAAGATTTAAAAAGCACTAATATTTGATATAAAAGATTCATGCTAAAATAAGTGGAGCAAGTCTAAATTTACATTTAAGTACAAGTGGCATTCCAGGCATGCCTGGGTGGCTCAGCGGTTGAGCATCTGCCTTCGGCTAAGTGCATGGTCCTGGAGTCCTGGGATCGAGTCCCATGTCAGGCTTCCTGCATGGAGCCTGCTTCTCCCTCTGCCTGTGTCTCTACCTCTCTGTGTCTCTCATGAATAAATAAAATCTTTAAAAAAAAGTGGCATTCCAATTTAGTGACTACAAAGAATATTAGATTTCCTAAAAATAGATTTTTCCCCAAACTAGTTATCCCTTTATCTAAATTTTGCCTAAGAGTGATTTTTTTAAAAATTATTTATTTATTTATTTATTCATGAGAGACATAGAGAGAGAGGGAGAGACACAGGCAGAGGGAGAAGCAGGCTCCTTGAAGGGAGCCCAATGTGGGACTTGATCCCAGGACCCTGGGATCACGCCCTGAGCCAAAGGCAGATGCTCAACTGCTGAGCCACTCAGGTGTCCCCAGAGTGATTTTTATTTTTATTTATTTATTTTTTTAAGATTTTATTTATTTATTCATGAGAGAGAGAGAGAGAGAGAGAGACAGCCAGAGACAGAGGCAGAGGGAGAAGCAGGCTCCATGCAGGGAGCCTGATGTGGGACTTGATCCCAACAGTCCAGGATCACACCCTGGGCAGAAAGCGGTGCTAAACCACTGGGCCACTGGGGCCGCTCCCAAGAGTGATTTTTAAATGTATTTAAAAAAATCTAAATGTTAGGTATTCTAATAATTAAGTTTCCAGGTCTGATTAAATGTGGACTACTCAAGAGTAATACTAATATTTTATTCTGTATAATATGTAGTTTGATAAGTATTTGAATTGTTTAGCCAAATTAGCACAGAACTTAACACATATATTAGCAATGTTTTAATAATATTCCTGCAAAACTATTGATGATTTTGCCATTTTAAGTAGAAAACTATGACTTCATCATAGCAATTGAAAGTTGTCTATTAAGTAAAAACAGCTTTATCTGTCACTCTTTAATTACTTAATGTGGTATTGCTAAATTCAGTCGCCTTCTGAAGATTAAAAATTATTGTTTGTCAGGCTGTGGAATGCCCTTAAACAGGCACTTAAAATCACTGGTGTAGGGATACACTTTAAGAAAACAATGTTTTCTTAAACATTGTTTAAGAAATTCAGTGATTCATTCTGAAAACAATGATCTCCATATTTTAAAGAATATGTAACTCATCTAATCCAAAATGCAGGCATGTTCACAACATGAATATTTTCTGCCAGAGGAATCAATAATTTCTGCATTTTAATGCTTCCTAAGCTGCTTATCTGTAAAAATGTGAACCTCTGCCTCAAATCTTTTGAGAGTCCTCTAAGTGGCTGAGTAGGGCTGGTGCTATCCGTGCCAAGGAACAGCGGTTCTCAAGCCTGCCTGAACATTAGAATCACCTGGGTAATTTTATTTTTTTTATTTTTACTTTTTAAATTCTATTTATTTATTCATGAGAGATACAGAGAGGGGCGGGGGGAGAGAGAGATAGAGAGAGGCAGAGATACAGGCAGAGGGAGAAGCAGGTTCCATGTAGGAAGCCTGATGTGGGACTTGATCCCAGGACTCCAGGATCACACCCTGGGTGGAAAGCAGTACTAAACCACTGAGTCACCCGGGCTGCCCCACCTGGGTAGTTTTAAAGCTATATCTTGATCCACTCCAATAGATCTGCCTGGCTTGGTTTGGTGTAGGCTTTGGGCGTTATTTTCCTTCATTTTTAAACTCTCCCTAGGTGGCTGTAATGTGTAGCTAGGTATAAGAACCATCGTGGGCCTTCGAGAATACTAGCCATAACTGATGCAGTGCACTGAGTTTCAGCACCTCACCTCACTCACTCCCCAGCAGCCTACCTACATCATGCCACTGGGGCTCTGGGCTGTGCTCCCTTGGCCTAAGGCTGAAAGACTCACAGAGGTTAAAGCTCCCTCCACCTAATGCAGTGGAATAGGAGGAGTTTAACGTAGCCCCACTTGTGTGTGCCCGTGTGTTTTCCTTAATAATATGTACATTTGTGGATTCACTGGGCTATGTGCTTGGTGTCCAAATTATATTTAACTTCCCCAACGACTCTATGAAGTAATTAAAATTATTATAACTTTACAAGGAAAAAACAAAAGAGCAGAAAGAGGGAAGAAAGTAACATGCCCAAGGTCATACAAATGTTAGGATTAAAATCCAGTGGTCTAACTACAGAATTCAAATGCTTAAACCTTCATACCAAGGAGTTCAAATAAAATGCTCATGGGGTAAGGCAGGAAACAAAAATGACCAGAGCTGCTCAGGGGTAAAGACTAAGGAGTGGTGAGAACTGGGGAGCCTAAGGAAGCTAGCACCAGTGGGTTGTAGTCAGTTGCTGCTGGGCAGGTGTGTGGCCCCAGTATAGTCAGGATATCTGATTTTTAAAGATGTACTCCAAAAAATTTGGAATTTTTAATATGAATCTTTTTTTTTTTTTTTAGATTTTATTTATTTATTCATGAGAGACAGAGAGGCAGAGACACAGACAGAGGGAGAAGCAGGCTCCATGCAGGGAGCCTGATGCAGGACTCGATCCCAGGTCCCCAGGATCACGCCCTGGGCCGAAGGCAGCGCTAAACCGCTAAGCCACCGGGGCTGCCCAGAATCTTTCTTAACTTTTAAACATAGCAAACCTCTATTACAAATTATACTGTTTTTTGTTCTCATTAAGGAAAGCCCTAGTCAAGGACAGAGATAACTAAAAACATAGTACAAGTAATGTATTAAGCTCATTGCAAAGAGAGTGTGTAGATTGTTTTGGTGAGGGACTGGTCTTCCAACAGACAGGACCTACATTGATCTACACAAGCTCTTTGTGTTACTTTTCTGGAACTGGTATAGACTGGTCTTTGTGAAGCTAAAGCTAAGCTGCAGGTGCAGGAATGTCATATTGATCTGAAGGTCACATCAAGGACATCTTTCCAGTTTCCTGGTCATCTCTGTGGTCTGTGGTCTGTGGTTCAGCACAGATGAAGGTATCATATCATAAACACAGGTGTTAGATATAACTTCCTCCCCCAACCAACTTAATAACCTGGTTTTGCTCTATTTTCATATATAAATTTCTCATTTTTGTGCATGTGCATTAATTAGTCTCAGCTGAGAGGTATGATTAAGATTTTCTTAGTATTTATTCATCCCACAAACATTTAGGCTGAGCGGTGTTTAAGAACTTGGAGAAATAGTGTTTTCTGTTATATTGATTATTGCTTCAAATCTGCTGTGATAAGACATTGAGCCTTTTTAAATACCATTTAAGACTAAGGAGTATTAATTAGAAGAAATTTTTAAGACACAATTTTCTTCCTTAATGTTCTGATATAGCATATAATAGTTTAGACATTCTTAAACAGTGCCGTATTTTGCAGGAACACCATTGTTAGTGGCAATATAACCATGGACCTGAATGATAGCACTTTGATTTAGAAACAGTCAAAAGCTTATTTTTTATAGCCTCTATAGCAACGGTTCAGATTCCATTAGTTTGGGTTATTCATCTGAACATAATAGGAACTGTCTTCTTGTTAGAAGAACCAAACTGAGTTCTTTCAGAGGATGTAGGGGGGTCATAACTGGTACCTTAGAAAAATAGGGGCAATGTAATTAGTTATTCCTCAGGAAAAACTTTAGATGAACACATTTCTATTGGAAAAAATCTAAGGTTATGACAAAATTGCATTGTTTACTTTAAAAAATAATTTTTGAAGGTTATGGATTGTTTATTTCAGAACTTAAACCACTTCAAATTATCTGTGGCTTAAGTTAGTAAGCAGGTTTCAAGATGTTTTTTTTTTCTTTTAATGATGAGGAAATAATTATTAAAATTTGCTCTAGATTTGTAAGTATTTAGAGGTAGGTGTTCTGTTGTCTAAGAGTTCTGTTTCTTTTAAATACTGATAGATTCTCAAATTAATTTCTTGACCATACAGCATTTTTTATTGGACTGTGTTCTTTTTCTAGATAATAACATCCATTTATAATCATATGACTGAAATGAAATGTTCAGTTTGTGTTTGTAATTCTCCTTTCTTAGAGTTCTATGTCCAACAAGTACTTTTTGAAAATTTAGATTATTTCAGTTCAATAGCTATTTATTGAGCATTTTATCCAGTAAATTCTACTGATGATCTAATTAAGAAAAAACATGTGGGCCAAAGGATTGGAGGAAATCTTCATGAAGAAAGTGGGCTTTGATCTAGGCCCTGTAGGATGGATTGAATTTATATAGAGTGGTAGATTCAGTTCTTATCAATAACACTGGTGATCAAAGGAGGAAATTACTGGAATTTGAGTATGACTTTCAGAAGATAAATGGCTGAGAGATAATATTTAAAAAGGTAGATTAAGTTCTGTAGGAACGACGTGCAGCAGTTTTATATGACTTTAAATTGATTATTGCTCATCTACTATCATCTGGTCCTGGGTGATTCTGCTGATGAAAGCATACATCTAATGCAAACCAGATCATGTTTTCTTTTGTTCCAAGGCTGTAGACTACACTTACCATTTTAGAAACGTGCCACATTGGTCATGAAACAGGTGGCTACTAATATGTAACAGGAGAAAGTCTGCATTAGCTCAGCCCAGGAATCATCTTGTTTGCACTTCACAGGCATTTCACACTGGCATAGATACTATAACAAAAATTCAGTTGTTGGAGTTGCCTTAATACTGTTGCTGAACATAGTATTCGAAGTTTTCTAGTAGAGAAAAGAGGAGATTCTTTTTCCGATTACAGCTGACAAATTGTTTTTCTAAAATCCTGAGTGAAATATCTTTCGTATTTGAAGAAGATAATACAGATGATTATGAGTTATTTACACATCATCATATATTAAGCAGTTGTTGGAAAATTTGAATTCAGAAGAGAACACTGGAGAAATGAAAATAGTTTTGCCCAATGAATTTGACATGTCTTCATTACACATCTCACATATGTGAGATTCTGGGCTAGATTCTATGAGACATTAGATTTAGTCCTACTCTTTTAGAATTTTATCAGTAACTACCTTTGCTGACTAAATATTCAGAAGAACTACTTCACATGAAGTCCAGATAGTGAGTTAACACATGTTTATGGAACTCGTGCTGCATGTCAGGCAGTATAAAATCCAGAGTGCATTAAAAGTAGGAGCTGTGCCTGGAGAGGACACAGGGGTTATGTCTTAGAAGATAGTTTATACTAAGAAGATCTGTACATTTTTAATATAATTCGATAGGTGTATAATTCTATCCTAAAACTAAATTTTAAGCATTTTGAGGGGAAGAATTATTTCCTTTTATCTTTTTTTTCTCTTTTCTTCCCTTCTCAAGACCCCCTCCTCTCTCCTCTTCTTTTAGACTAATTACTTCGTGCATTCTTTATATTGATTGCCCTCCATCATAATAAAGACCTTACAGATAGTCAAAGTGTAAGTCGTAGAGTTATTGTAAAGTTAAGAATAGAATTTACATGGCTTTTCATGCTTAGATTCCTTATAATTAGTATAATGCATAGCATTCTCATACATCCTTTTATTGTTGGTTTAATTTATTTATTTAATTTTTAAAAAAGATTTTATTTATTTATTAATGAGATACACACACACAGAGAGAGAGAGAGAGAGAGAGAGAGAGAGAGAGAGAGAAACAGGCTCCATGCAGAGAGCCCGATGTAGAACTTGATCCCAGGTCTCCAGGATCAGTCTCTGGGCTGAAGGCAGCGCTAAACCGCTGAGCCCCTCGGGCTGCCCTTATTATTGGTTTGAATTTTTTTATTTTCACTAATACCTATCACAGACAGGCTGTGATATAAATTGCTAGCTTGAAGATAATTGAGGATTGACACTTTAGCATATTTTTATTTTTTATTTTTTTAAGATTTTACCTATTTATTTGAGAGAGAGGGAGAGCATAGCAGGAGAGCAAGAGGGGGAAGCACACTCCCCGCTGAGCAGAGAGCCCGATGCTGGGCTCCATCCCACGACCCTGAAATCAGGACCTGAACCAAAGGCAGACACCCAACAGATTGAGCCGCCCAGGAGTCCCTAACTTATTTTTAGAGTGTCATTTGTAGTCCTAGATAAAACCACATTTTCCCCAACACTTGGTATTGTTAGTCGTTATAATTTTAGCTCATGGTATTAGTTAATGTATCTTATTCTCATTTTAATTTGACTGTTCCTTGATAACTAATGATGTACAGTGCTCTTGACATTTCTGTATCTTCTTTCTGTTCAAATTAAAAAGTTGTATAGTATTTATTTTTTTATTACTGATTTGTAAGTATCTGTATATTCTACATAAGGGTCCTTTGTCAAACATACATATTACAGATATTTTTTCCCAGTCTGTGGCTTGCCTACTAATTTCCTTAATTAATGGTGTTTCGATGGGGGCAAAACTCACATTTAACATCATAAAAGGAACAGTTAGCTTTGTGGAGAATGAATGCTTAGGATAATTATTATCATGATTAACTCCATTGGTCAGCTTCAAAGGAGATTTTTATGCTACTTTGAATTCATTAGTACATTGTTCTTAAAAGATTTCTGAAGACTGTTTCAGGGTTTGGGATGTCTCTTATGTCTAAACCCTTTTAAGCTCCTGTATTCCTCTCTGTAGTGGTAATACAAGAATTTTGGATGAAAACAGAGTAACCCTTTAAATATCTAAATTCCACAGATGGTGAAAGGCCATTCACATGGGAGCCCATTTCCTACATTGCCCAGGTGAAGCTAGAGAGTAGTATGCTGACCAGGTGGACTTTAGTCTGCCCCTGATAATTGCTGGAATTCGTTAACTGAAAGTAGGTACTCAGTTGTATTGTGCTCTTAACTTACATGCTATAATTAGAATAAGAGGAACGGATTTCTGGAGAATTTTCTTCTATTAAGCAATATTCTGTTACGGGTACAGAAGGTTACTTAAATTCTCTGCTTTTTATTCAGTTCGGGAAAAAGTCCGTGCAATCAAAATCAAGTATCCCTAAACAGAAAAGACCTATTTGATATCTGTGCTCAAAGATATGAGAGAGTGACATCCTTTTCCAAAGCAGGGCTAGGAACTTTGGAAATCAAATTAGAAACTGAACATAATTTGGTTTCCATTTCAGCCTCCACATGAGGTCTCCTGAGCTGACTATTTTAATTTATGTGTAGGGGAGTGTGGATCTCATAATCCAGTGAGTGGTGGGAGAGTTGATGCTGACTTAAGCAGGGATTGAATCCGGGCTCCCTCATCTCCTGGCTGTTTGACCTTGTAGAAGTTACTTTACGTCTTTGAGGCTCAGTTTCTTCATTGTTAAAATTCAGCTAAGGTTATATCCCACCTTAAGGATTAATGGAAACATTAATTGAGATAATTTGTATAACTAGTGAAAAAAATGGACATTTTAGCATTTTTGCTCTACTTGTGATACAAATAGTAAGTTTGAACAATAACCTTAATTCTGTACCTGCCTTTTTTTTTTCCTGGCCACCTGGCAATGGGTAATTATTTCATGTCCATTCATTCATATGTACTTTCATTGATTGACTCTTTAGTGAATGGTCATCAAATGAGCCATGCCGGTCTTTACTTACTTAGCCTACTGAGAATTCAAAACTTGTTTATATTTCTTGCCACTGAGAAAAGGATCAGGCCAGTTTATACAGAGTACTTAGTTTAGATTTTTTAAGTTTAGTATTTATGTAATTAATTTCTTGATTAAAATAATGTTTAATAGAGGCACCTGGGTGGCTCAGTGTTGAGCATCATCTGCCTTTGGCTCAGGTCATGATCTCGGGGTCCTGGGATTGAGTCCTGCATCATGCTCCCCGTGGAGAGCCTGCTTCTACCTCTGCCTATGTCTCTGCCTCTCTCACTGTGTCTCTCTTGAATAAATAAATAAAATTAAAAAAAGAAATAAGATAATGTTTAATAGTTTTCTTAAATATTCACAATCCCTATATAAAAATGTATATAATGCTTCTCATTTCTGAATCCATATTCCATCAAGTGTGGACTTTTGACACCGGGAATTCATCATTCATTTATATCACTTTGGAATAAGAAAAAACCAAGTATGGCTGCATCCCATTTATTCTTAATTTAATGAAGTGATACATAAGAAAGCAATTGTTGACACTATTTATTAACAAAATTCATTTCACCTAATGAGAGATGCAATAGCTTCATCATTCATCTTCCACCTTCTGAACTTGCATCCCATTTTTTATTATCAACAAGCTACTAGACGCCATCTAAAACATAGGCGAAGTCCTGTCACTTCTCAATTCAAAACCTTCCCCATTTCACTATGAGTAAAAGTCAAAGTTCTCTCTCTCTTTTTTTTTTTTTTTGGATTTTATTTATTTATTCATGAGACGTGCAGAGAGAGAGGCAGAGACACAGGCAGGGGGAGAAGCAGGCTCCCTGCAGGGAGCCTGATGGGGGGACCCTATCTTAGGACCCTGAGATGCCTCTAAAATTCTCATCCTGATCAACAAGGTCCTACACTTTTCCTCCCTTACGTCTCTGATCTCATCCTGTACCTCTTTCCTTTCTCTGTAAGGTGATAATTACTTTTGACCTCTGATTTACAGATGAAGAAACTGAGACCTAGAGATTCCTTAATCTTTCTTACATTCGGTCTATTGTTCATTCATCAAAGAGTGAATTCCTACTATGTGCACATCATTGACCAGTTGTTTTGGGTATAAAGGTGCTTAAGATACTGTGTTTATCCTCAAGAAGTTTCAAGCCAGTGGGGAAAGGGGTGCGTACATTCCATACAATCAAACAGTGCATGAGGTACAATCATGAGAAAGTGCACGGGGCATTCTAGAAGCCAGAAGAGCAGAATGAACCCCAGCCTGGAGAATGAATGCAGGGCCACCTAGAGAAAAGGACACCTGAACCACTGTTAAGGAGTAGCAGTTGACTAAATTTGGAATGGAGGAGGGCATTCTAGGCAAGAGGGCATGGTGAGGACACAGGCACAGAGTAGGAAACAAGGTGATGAATGGGGACGCCGGGAGAAGGCGGATGTTTCAGGATCAGAAACTTAACACAAGGCAACGAGTGATAAACAGACCACATGGCCTCTTCCACCCTGGGAAGCAGGCTGTGGAATTAGTTTGACTGTCTCAAATCCAGGGACCTGGGATGAGCAATGACACTGTGAACCCCTGAGCTTCAGGCTGATAATCCACCTCTACGATGTAGCTCTACACTATAAAATTAAGTTCTACTTTGTTTCTGATTTTTATTTCTTATCAGGTCTGGGGCCCAAACCTAAATCCCATTGCATTAGGAAGAGGACATGACAATAAAAATTATTCCCTGGTGGATACCATTTTCACTTCTTCTCACCTCCTCTTTTCCCCACTCCACCTCAAGCAGCATCTACATATAGGTGTGACTTTCAGACCAATGACAATGCATCACATTCTCTCATCTCCCTGAATAATATTGTTGCTGCCTGAAGTCCACTTGCTGGAGGCACTTAGGACTTCCAAACTCCCAAATGTTGAGTGTAGTTCTGATGAGATTTTAGTTAACTATTCAGCTTGTTCTTCATATTGTTTGCATTTTCAAGCTCTAAGCTCTGCAAATAATTGCCCTAAACCATATTAGTTATGTGCACTCAGCCTAGGGACAATTTCATTGTCCCATCAAGGCTGCTACTTGAGGATCTTGAGAATCTAGGATGATTTAAGTCTTCTGAAACCAACAAAGTACTGATATTAAAGGACATTCACTGTTTTGCAGCAGTTAAACAAATCTGTTTCATCTTTGTGGTTATATAATGAAATTCATAAAGTTTTGAACAGACATTAGCTTTTTCATTGTCATTTTGCACAACCCAGGTCAGAAAAAAAATGCATAATTTTTTTTTTGGGGTTATAATTGCTGTTTTTCCTGTAAGGGAAGTTTTCTCATTTACCTACCTCCAACTTGCTTCATGAATATTCAGCTGTTGACTGAGCTGCAAGCTAATATCCATGGAAATGAACTCATTAATAGTATTTTGCTGGCTCCTATTTGGTTCATGAAGTATACAGAAGTACTTATGATATTGCCTATTTTATTTTCCTCTTGGCTTTTGAAACATAATGGGATTATTGATAATAATTGTTATCCCAGATTTTCCGTTATTTTTTCTCATATCTCTTGAGTGCATAAGCAAAATCTTTCAGATAGTTGCCTTTTTGCAGATTGTTAACGTAATTTTTACAAAGCAAATTATGAATAAAAATTATGAATGGCTTAAAGACAGTACTACTATATTTTACATATTTATATATATGCAATACCTAATCCTGTTATTAATGCATTGATTATAACTTGATCAGGTATAGGTGTAAAAAAAGAATGGTTCTCCTTGAAGGTCTTCCTTCAGAGAGTTAAATGTACTGCCATTTAGTGAAAATAGCATCTGGCAAGTATATTTGGCGATATAAAATAAGATAGGAAAAAACAGGGGATCCCTGGGTGGCTCAGCGGTTTAGCGCCACCTTCAGCCCAGGGCTTGATCCTGGAGACCTGGGATAGATACCCATGTCGGGCTCCCTGCATGGAGCCTGCTTCTCTCCCTTTGCCTGTGTCTCTGCCTCTCTCTCTGTCTCTCATGAATAAATAAATAAATAAAATCTTAAAAAAAAAAAGGAAAAATAGTAGTAATAGCTAACAGTTATATATTGATTTTTTTTTTTTACAGATTATATCTATTTATTCATGACACACACACACACACACACACACACACACACACACACAGAGGCAGACTCCAATATCATGCCCCAGGCCGAAGGCAGGCTCCAAACTGCTGAGCCATCCAGGGATATATATTGGTTTTTGAAATAATAGTTGCTTCGTGTATATTTATTTAAACTTTGCATCGAGGCTATAAAAATAGTACTATATTATTATCATTTTACAGATGTTGAGACTGCCTCAGGGAGGTAAATTTACAGGTGAGATGTCACATATCTAGCATTTGGTAGACCTGGGATTTGAACCCAGGCAGACTGGCTCCAGAATTCAAGCTTTTAATCATTTCACATTCTTCTTTTTTATTTTGACAAAATCTGCAAACTGGATTGCCTATTGTCCCAACACCTATGCATTCCTTCCCCACTGATTTAAAGTACCACTCGTTTCATGGGGCACCTGGGTGGCTCAGTCAGGTAAGCCCAGGACTCTTGATTTCAGCTCGGGTCATGATCTCAGGGTTGTGAGATTGAGCTCCATGTGGGGCTCTGGGCCAGTGTGGAGTCAGCTTGAGGATTCCCTCTCTCCTCCCTCCACCCCTTCTTCTCCCCTGTGCATGCATGTGAGAGGGCTTTCTCTCTCTCTCTCAAAAATAAATTAATTAATTTTAAAAAAGAAAGTACCACCTGTTTCAAATATTGAATTCCCTCCTACTAAAGATGTTTTTCCAGGCTCTTATCTGTTTGTCTGTATTAGCCCAAAACTGTTAGCCTTACTATATGTTATTTCCTGAAAGGAATAGAGTTCAAATAGAATGAAAATGGAAAGGAAACAAAACTACAGACTAAGAAGTGGATGATATATCGAATATTTAGGCATGAAAAAAGGAGAGAAGGGGATATGGAAAGTCAGAAGGGGCAAAAGAATGGTGGCAGAAAAGTCCTATGTGTCTTAAGGATAGGAATAGACAATTTTAGGAGTCAGTTTTCTTTTTTTTAAATGCAATTTGAGGCTCAGAGAATTTGTTTTTTTATCATTAATATTATTTATTTATTCATGAGAGACACAGGGAGGGAGAGAGACAGGCAGAGACACAGGCAGACGAAGAAGCAGGCTCCATGCAGGAAGCCCGACGGGGGACTCGATCTTCCGTCTCCAGGATCAGGTCCTGGACTGAAGGCAGCGCTAAACCGATGAGCTACCCGATCTGTCCCTAGGAGTCAGTTTTAAAGAAAAAGTAAAAAATACATATATAAATATCTAAATAAAAAGTTCTTTTATTAGCTCAAGCATATATTTATCATGAAGCAAATTTTAAAAATCTTTCTTCTATACCTTGTAGGATTGTACAGTGGACTAGATCAGAGTGTGAGAAAAAAGGAGGAATGGATGCCAGGTGGAGACGGATCTTCGTGTTGGGATCCTCATTCATTTCTCTGGGTTGTTTTCCAGCATTAAATACTTTTCCTTCCCCCACTGCTACATTTCCTTTTCATGGGAACTGAATTCTTAAATAACGACTTAAACAGGAATAGTGTTCTGCACTTTAAATTTGGGAAATGACCAGTTTCCTGTGCCAGAGAAAAATTTGTGCTTGAGAATATTATCTATATAGTGTGCTTTGTACTTCCTGCTTAGCCTTTTCTTTCATTGTCCTGTGTTTTTTAAGTTATCTGATATCACTGTAAATTCCTGAGCAGCACAATATGAAGTATTATATTAGAGACACAATAGTCTACTGGCATCTCTGAATAAATATTTGTGTAATATTAAAAATAAGTTAATTTAGCAGACATTGAGAAAAATTTTCACAAGTATGTTCATGTAAGCTTATAAACTGGCCTTACAAATTCATTTTATCCCATATTGATCACCAACTGACAGCCGGAAACATGCTTTTATTTGAAATGCCATAAAAAATTCTGGGATGTTTGAAATGTCTTTTTTTTTGTTGTTATAATTCAGAACATAATGAAAGGTTCATTATTTTCATCTGACTTTAAGCTCTTTTATAAATGTTATGACTTGTAATATATAATGGAATAGATTTTAATTTTTATTTTGCAACCCAACCTAATACATTATCTTTGTTTAATGGTACTTTTGGTGCTGCAAAGAGTTGTTAGCATTCAGAAGAGCTAAGGAAACTTCAAGAATATTAGTCTTCTTTTCTGTACCTGGACTTTCTGTAGAACTTTTTTCAAATTAGCTTATCATTCTATTTCATCAGCTGGTGTGATTTTTGTCCATACCAAGATCATGTAGCAGTTCATTGAAATCAAAGCCATAGTCTGGCCATACTCCATGTACATTGTTCAATTTTTATTAATAACCTCATGCTCTAAGTCCTCTCAAGGATTATGGGCTGCAATCTCTGTAAACACCTTACAGTTTGATCTTGAATTAATTTTTTTTCTACCTTTTACTATTTGTGAATTTTTAAATTTCTGGAATGTTTAAATAATATGACTAGAGAGATTGACATGAACCACATTTGAGGGCAAACCTGGAACTCTGAGCAGAAAAGATCCAATACAATATGACAATATGGATTATACATATATTTTAATAAATAGATTTCTACCCCACCGACTCCAACAAATGCCTGAATTGTTTGTTTTGAATCCAAGGAATTCTCCTGAAGTTAAAACTTTAGTTGGATTGATTTATTGTTAAGAGAGGAGCAGAGAGGGGGAGGCAGAGTGCTCACCTTTAAGTTCTGCTCTCTCTAATGTTAGGAATAATTAAAACCACAGTAGATATAATAGCAGTTGGTTGTAGCAGTTGTAGAAATACCAGTTAACATTTATTTGGTCCTGATTATGCACTGGCACTGTGCAAAGTGCCAACAAAAATGAACTTTATGAATTCTCTTCACCTCTCTGTGAGATAAGTACTGTTATTTTTTTTAATTATTTATTTATTTGAGAGAGAGAGAGAAAGCAAGCACACACTTGCTCATGTTGGGGGCAGGGGAAGAGGGGCAGAAGGAGAGAGAGAGCCTGAAGCAAGCTCTTTGCTGAGCACGGAGCCAGATGCAGGACTTCTCTCAGGACCCTGAGATCATGACTTGAGCCAAAACCAAGAGTCAGAGGCTCAACCTACTGAACCCCACAAGCGTCCCAAGGTACTATTATTTTTAACCTAATTTAGTGTGTGAAGAAACAGGCTCAGAGCTTCGGCTGCACTCCATGCCTACAAGTCATCCTGTGTCTGCATCGGTGTGAAGGAAGGTGTTTAAAGTTGTGTTGGGAAGGATTAATTTTGAGGGCACTTCTTCTTTTTTATTTTTATTTATTTAATTTTTTAATTTTTAATTTTTTGTATTTTTTAATTGGATTGGGCACTTCTTAATCTTTTTTTTTTTTTATTGGATTGGGCACTTCTTAATATTATTTATTTACTTGTTTTTCCCTAAAGTTTAGTTTATCCCTGGCCATCCTGGAAAGAGACATCAATCACCCAAAACAATACAAGGAACACCAGATCATCATGAATCAAATGATACTTGGAATATATAAGCCAAGTAAAATTTATTGCCAAAAATTCACTTTATTAAAAAATATTTAATAGTTTAAAAATAAAGGACATAGAGTTTTTTCGGTCTTTGAGAAAACTAATTGTATTACATCAGAATTAACATCTACTGTAATTGTGAATTACTTGGGAAATGAGGTGTTAAGTAAATAGGCATCAGTTTTCTTAGTGTTTTTCATGTAAGCTTTTTCTCCTCTCATCTTGAGAGTACTTTTTCACTCCAACACTGTAAGACCAAATGCAATTCTAAAACTTGAAACTGTGGCGACGTCTTGCTGGCTTAGTCGGAAGAGCATGAGACTCGATCTTGGGGTTGTAAGTTTGAGCACCATGTTGGGTGTAGAGATAACAAAAAATAAATAAACTTTGAGAATAAAATCAAATAAAACTTAGAACTCTGGAATGATCAGTATTAAAGATTTATAAAAGCCAAAAGGTCCTTGGCAAAACCTCAAGATTATACGCTGAAAGTTCAAATGGCTACAAAGATTTCTAAGTCACAAAAATGAGTAAAATGAATTTTGCGTAAATTAGATAACAGTATTAATGTGAGAATAAGAATCAATTAACATTTAGTTTTGGTAAGAATGGGGTGGGGGGGTAGCAGGGAGTAGTGATGACTGTAGCAAATGAAGGGAACATGTGGTTGCTTTTGTTCCAGCCTGTTACTACCATTGAGGAATGTGGAACCTGGGTTGATTTTTTTTCCCCTAGTGTTTGAAGAGGGATTATTATTATTGACTTTTATGTAAATGTTCTAATTTCCTTAAATGGTAGCAGTTGAAACAATGTTTTAACCAATTGTGCTATGTTAAAAAAATACCTCTATTGCTTCTGATCTCTGCTTTAGACTTAACTTGTTGCCTTAAGTCAACAGAAGTTAAATATCCAAGAAAGCTACTATAAACCTATTTTTATGGGCTGAGTGGTGAGGATGAAATGGTAGGAATTAAAATCACAAAAACTTAACAAAATAACAAAAACTTTAAAAATTGACCAAAAATACTTCAAAAAACCTTACTTTTATTATGATCTTTTATTGAAATCATCCTAATAAATTTTCTGATTTTTACTTTCCTTTTAATACTTTTAATGCATAATCATGATTCTGTTGAGAATGATTCAGTTTCTTCATCGTCTTCTGTACATTTCCACGAGTGACTTTCAGCCACCTAACTATAACTGTCTAAAATTTTGTGCTTTGTGTGTAGTTAGAGTCACACATGCTGACTCAGTATGAATTCTTTCCCCTGAAAACTCCTGAAGAGCACAGTTCTGTCATGCTGCCTTTTGGCATATTGAGGTCAAACAGAAGGCACTAAATAATATTTTAATTATCCTCAAATCCTGGTAAGTTTCGGTCAAGGAAGTTTAAAAAATATGGATGTATGGTGAAAAATTATCTTCACCTAGATGTTGGTGCTGTTAATTTTGAATTAATAGCTGTTCTGAAAAAGAATTAAACCTTCTGGTGGGAAATTGAGCAGATATTAAAAGGCTTTCAAAAATATGACACAATAAATCCTTTTGGTTCTGAATCATGCAAAAACATCAGCAATCCAAGGGTTTTTGCTGGGAATATTGGCATACTGTTTGGTATCACTATGGTCTCTTTAGGCATCTATCTGAGTAATCCAGGGTGGCATATATTTTCCTTTGATGGTTTGTAAAGTGATAGATGCCCATGAGGGTGAGTCTTCAATGCTATTGAACCACTGACTAATGATTTATTATTCTATCACTTTTTAGAGTCTTGTATGGATGGAATGTTGTCATGGCAGTCTAGGGACAAGCAATATCTGTTTCAAAGATGAAAACATACTGTCCATACATTTTCTGTAGGGGTGTACAGTCTGATGGGGAGCAGATATGCAAACTTACAGTATTTTATAATTGTTGTTAATCATGTCTGAGTGGAAAATACATGACAGAGGGAGCTTTTAAAAATCTACTTAGTTTTTCTTTTTTTAAATCTACTTAGTTTTTGAAAAGAAATTTAAACATAAATTCTCCCTAGTTATAATTTTTTATAAAATACGTTGGACTTTTTACTTATAATCTAACAAATTACAGAAATAAGGAGACACATGGAGAAATATGGGACTTTGCTGAAGCTCAGGAAGACAAAAAAAAAATGCTGATTTTTATAATGTAGCCCAGAGAGACTGATAATGTAAAAGCTTTTAGCCTCAAATTTGTGAATTTACTTAACACTGCTACAGTTGTTCTGGGATAGTATATGCCAGTGGTGCTCCACTATACTACTGTGGGGGTGCAGAGTAGGCTTGTGGCAATGTATAGAGACATTTTTGGTTGTTGCAACTGGGGATGATAGTGGCTATTAGTAAGTGGTCAGAGCTGGCAATGGAACTCTTAAACATCCTATATATACAGGACAGACCCTACAACCAAGATTTTTCTGGCACAAATGTCAAGACTGTTAATGTTGAGAAACCCTGGTGTATGGTGATCAAAAAGGAAAAGATTATATGATATTCCTATATTCCAAGTTGCTGATGAATATTTGTGAAGATAACACACTAGGGGAATTGATACTACACTGTCTGGTGGTCTTTGGAAACCAAAGCCCTCTAGTGAAGGAACAGTTCTTTACTTATACCACTAAAGTTTGTTGAGACCTTACCAAGTGCCAGGCATTGTTGGAGATATTGGGGAAACCGGAGTGAGCAAAGCAGGCAGACTGGCTTCAAAGAGCTCTAGTACCAGTGTGGGAGACTAGTAAATAAACAAATATATAAAATGGGACGTGGAGGAGCAGATAGTGCCATAACATAAATAAAGTAATGGGGTAGATAGGGCGTGAGGGGCTTGGGAAAGGAAACACATCAGACTGGATGGCCATGAGAGACCTGAGCTGAGAACTGAGTGACAGCAGGAGGCAGCCAGATGAAGAGTGTTGTAAGCAGAGGAAGCAGGTTGTGAAAAGATGCTAAGGTGGAAGTATGCATGGCTTGTTGGGGAAGAGCGGGAAGGTGATTTGGTTGGGCAGTGGTCCAGAATGGGGAAGCTGGGATGAAACAGAGTATGAGAAGAGGGAGGAGCCAGATCATGCTCATTTCTTTTTAGGATGAATATATTCCATTGTCTGGATGTATTTATCCATTCATACTGAAGAACATCTTGTTTGTTTCCAACTTTTGTCAATTATGAATACAGCTGCTGTGAACATCCAGGTGCAGTTTTTGTTGTGGATAAATTTTCAACTCATTTAGGTAACTTCTAAAGAACACGATTGCTGAATTGTACGGTAAGAACATTTATGGTAAGAATACGCCAGATTGTTTTCCAAAATGGCTGTATCATTTTGCATTCCCACAAGATAATGAATGAGAGTTCCTGATTATTCCACATCCTTACCAGCCTTTGGCACTGTCAGTATTTTGGATTTTGTCCTTTCTGATTGGTATGTAGTATCTCATTGTTGTTTGAATTTGCAGTTGCCTCATGACCTAAGATTTGAGCATCTTTTTATATGTTTACTTATTTATATTATCAGTACGTCTTCTTTGGTGAAGTGTCTGTTCAGTTCTGCCCAATTTTTGATTTGGTTGTTGACATTCTTATTGTTGAGCTTTGCAAGTTCTTTGTACATTTTGTATAGTAGTTCTTTATCATACATGTCATATATTTCTTTTTAAAAATTTTTTTAAAAGATTTTATCTATTTATTCATCAGAGACACACAGAGAGAGGTGGAGACCTAGGCAGAGGGAGAAGCAGGCTCCCCGCAGGGAGCCTGATGCAGGACTCAATCCCAGGACCTCAGGATCATGACCTGAGCCAAAGGCAGATGCTCGACCATTAAGAAATGTCATATATTTCTTAAGGAAATATTTTCTCTCAGTTTGTGGCTTGTCTTCTCATTTTCTCGTCATACATGGAGAAGTTTTTAATTTTAATGATATCTGGCTTATCAATATTTTCTTTTATGGATCATGCCTTTGGTGTTCTGTCTATAAAAGACATCACTATACTCAGGTTCATCTAGAAATTTTCTCCTATGTTAATTCTAGGAGCTTTGAGGTAATGTGTAATTCTTCTGAAGGTCTGTGTCTAGATTCTTTTTTTGTCTTTTCATATATGGATGTTCAGTTGTTCCAGCATCATTTGTTAAAAGATAGTCATTTCTCCATTGGATAGCCTTTGCTCCTTTGTCAAAGATTAGTTGACTATATTTGTGTGAGTCTGTTATGGGGCTCTCTGTTGTAGTCCATTTATCTATTTTCCTTTTCTTCAACCAAATCCATACTGTTTACTGTAGCTTTATAATAAGGCTTGAATTTAGGAAGTGTCAGTCCTCTGACTTTGCTCTTGTTCTTTAATATTGTTTTGGCAATTCTGAGTCTCTCCATATAAACTTTTAATCATTTTGTTGATATCCACAAAATAACTTGCTGGAATTTTGATTAGAATCATGTTAAATCTACAGATCAGGTTGAGAAGAACTAGCATCTTGACATTATTGAGTCTTCCTATCTATGAATGTGGACTATCTTTTCATTTAGTCTTTCTTTTGATATTTTTTATCAGAGTTCTATAGTTCTCCTCATGTTGTACAAATTTTGTTAGATATATACCTAAGTATTTCATTTTTGAAGGTGCTAATGTAAATGGTACTGTGCTTTTAATTTAAAGTTCCATTTGTTCTTTGCTGGTGCAGAGGAAAGTGATTGACTTTTGTATATTAACCTTGTATCCTGCAACCTTGCTATAACAGCTTATAAGTTCCAGGAGTTTTTTTGGTCAATTCTTTTGGACTTTTCACAAAGATATCATTTGTGAACAAAGACAGTTTTACTTTTCCTTTCCAACCTATATACCTTTTATTTCACATTTTATCTTACCGTATTAGTTACGAAATACAGGACAATGCTAAAAAGGAGTGGTGACAGGAGACATTCTTGCCTTGGTCCTAATTATAATGGGAAAGCCTCTAGTTTCTCATCATTATATATGATGTTAGCTGTAGGGTTTTTAAAAAAATATTTTATTTATTTATTCATGAGAGACACAGAAAGAGAGAGGCAGAGACATAGGCAGAGGGAAAGGCAGGCTCCATGCAGGGAGCCCATGTGGGACTCAATTCCAGAACTCCAGGATCATGCCCTGAGCCAAAGGCAGAGACACTTAACTGCTGAGCCACCCAGGTGTCTCAGCTGTAGGTTTTTTTAAAGGATTTTAAAAAAAATAATGTTGAGGACATTCCTCTGTATTCTTAGTTTACTGAGTATTTATCATGAGTGGGTGTTGGATATGTCAAATGCTTTTGTTTTGCATCTGTTGGTCAGATCATATGATTTTTCTTTTCATACAGGCAATGTGATGGATTTCATTAATTGATTTTAGAATGTTAACCAGCTTTGCCTACCTGGAACAAATTCCCCTTGGTTGTGGCATACAATTGTTTTATACATTTTTGACTTTTATTTGCTAACATTTTGCTTAGAACTTTTGCATCTATATTTATAAGAGATATTGGCCTGTAATTTTCTTGTGAAGTCTTTGGTTTTGGTAGTAGGGTAATGCTGACCTCATAGAACAAGTTAGGAAGTATTTCCTCTACTCCTATCTTCTGAAAGTGATTATAGAGATTTGGTATCATTTATTTCTTAAATGTTTGGTAAAATTTAATAATTATTATATGTTTTTTCAAGTGTGCGTAGATATGTTTTTATTATTACAGTAAATTCATTGCTCAGTTTTAGCACCTAGCTTCTAATATGCCAAATATGTTTGTTTATTGCAAATTGTCCATCTCCCCCCAGTAAAATATAAACAGAAATTCCTCACTATTTCATTTATTGATATATTTTATTCACCTAAAACAGTGGTTCTCAACATGTGCTTTGCTGTTTTTTGGGGTTTTATAAAATCCTTTCAGGGAATATGTAAGGTTAAAACTATTTTTGTGGTAACACTGAGACTTATTTGCTTTTTTTTTTCCCCTCCACTATATTGTTGCCTGCACTATTGGGGGAAAATCAGTAGTGTATAAAACTGCTGTTGTTTTAGTGTAAATCAGGGCAGTGGCATCAAACTGTAGGAGTAGTCACTATATAATTCCCTGTCCTCACTCATGGGAGAATGGCAAGTGGATGCAAATTTCACTTAAAACTGTAAAAATTGATAATTTTAATAAGTCATGACTCTTGAGCACATGCCTTTTTAATATTCTGTGTAATGAAATGGGAAATATATCTAGGTACTTCTGCTGTGTACTCAAATATTATGATTGTCTCCAGGGTTAGAATTTGTGATTGAGTTGCTATGGAATCTTATATTTTTTTGAAATAACAACTGTGAGGTAAACTATAGTTCAGTTTCAGGGCATTTGAGTATTTGGCAGATAGTTTTTTCAAAAAAGAATGAGGTAAACCTGTCACTTCAAAGAAAACAACTGATAGCATTTGTTGATGATGATAAATTCAAGTTTGCAAGTGAATTTAGGATTTTGAAAAATTTATTTCTATTAGCTCTATACAATGAGTTTGATACTTAAAGATTTTATTTATTTATTCATAGAGACACACAGAACAGAGAGGCAGAGACACAGGCAGAAGGAGAAGCAGGCTCCATGCAGGGAGCCTGATGTGGGACTCGATCCCAGGTCTCTGGGATCACGTCCTGGACTGAAGGTGGCACTAAACCTCTGAGCCACCTGGGCTGCCCCTTAAAGACTTTTCTCTTGAGTTGGATATTGTTATTAACTAAGTGATGTGGTTTTTCTTTGATATTAAATAACAAAATGTGTTAATATATTGAAGATATGTATAACTCCCAGTGAATCATTGTTAAAGAAATTTCTAGCATCAAGCATAGGTAATAGATCCCTTCAAATTATAAGATAGATCAATTGGTTTTAATGTAATAGAGTATGAAAAGTTCACTGATATAGTTGATTTTTTTTTAATTTTTTTTTAATTTATTTATGATAGTCACAGAGAGAAAGAGAGAGAGAGGCAGAGACATAGGCAGAGGGAGAAGCAGGCTCCATGCACCGGGAGCCCGACGTGGGATTCGATCCCGGGTCTCCAGGATCGCGCCCTGGGCCAAAGGCAGGCGCTAAACCGCTGCGCCACCCAGGGATCCCTGATATAGTTGATTTTGGATTAAAATTCATGACTAACCTTTAAGAAACTACCACTTACTGAGTTTTGGTGTTGTATTAAAGAAGAATATCCACAATCATCTGAAAACGTTATAGCAATGAACATATCTGTGTGACTTTTGAGTGATCTACTTACTGTGTGTGCCTGACCAATGGAAAGAATGGGGAGGACAAAAAATAAGTTGAAGGAGATTAATTGGTACATCCAAATTTTAAAATAAATGGGTGCATTCTGAGAATAAAACTCATCATGGACTTTGCCTTACCTTTGAAGCATGCAATGGTCCAGATAGGCAGACATGGAGGAAGGAGAGTGCTATCTTCTCCCCCTTATATCTTAATGAGTTTTTTCCTTCTATTACTTTTTGGTTGCAAATTTGTGACATTTTTAGCTTTCTTAAACTTTGATTAATGTATGGCACTTATCCTATTATACCAAATACATGACAGGAAGAAAACAATATGGAGCAAATTGAAATGAAGATGAAGAGTTCTGCTCTCTGTAGGAAAAAAGAAGCCCCTGACTAGAGAGATATTTAGGAATGTGTTGTATAATCATTGTTAGGGGAATGCTGACAAACCGAGTACATGCTAACATACCTGCAAACTGGAAGGTACAAGGAGGGGCACCTGGGAGTCTCACTTCCTCCAAGTGGAACTTTGTCTTATCTCACTAGTCTCTGCATCTCTCTATCCTTCAGAGATTATTATGCCCCACTTATGCAGCCCAGATTTGATTTTCATGGTTGGAGGGAAGTTCCTCTGGTGGGGATATCAGGAACGCCAAGTAGCAGAGCCAGAGGGTATTGGGCCTAGAGGGAGTGGACAATAGGGTTTGAAAGTCAAGTTGAAGTAACTGAACCCATTCTCTTTGTTGAGAGTCATTTACTTGCTTCCTCAAAGTCTGTTTCTTTAGTCTTTGGAAGAATAAACTTAAAGAAATGTTCATCAGATGTGATCTCTGGACCAACTGTAACAGAATCATCTAGGGAACTTACTCAAAATGCAGATTTCTGGATCCTCAACCCGTCTACTGAACTGAACCTTCTGGGGATAGAGGAATCTGTATTTAGAAGAAACTCTCTGAGTCTTGCACACAATAAAAAGTTTGAGAGCCACTGGCATTACAAGCTTTTTCCAGTACTTATTTTCAGTGTATTTGTATCAAAGTGAAGATGATCTAATTCTGATGAAATTCTGGACCAAAGGGAATGAATGAATGCAGAGATAAAACAGCATATTAAATCCCTCATGTATTTTCGTAGTTAGTGTATTAATGCTTCTTTGACTGATCAGAGAAAAATTTAATGCTCCAATTACAAAGTCTGAAAGGACTTTGTAGATTCTGGTTGTTAAAAGAGGATTCTGAAAACGTAATTTTTCTTTATCTTAAAGAAGGAAGACTTTCACATTTTGTAAAAAATGTCAGTTTTCATGATTTTGTACTCTAGGTAAACTAATCTGAACTCTGCCTTAACTGTATATAAAGTGAAGCTCTTAGGAAGATACATGTTTGATCAGAAATGCTAACAAGTTCCATGTTTTCTTTCATATACAGTTAAACAAAAAGTCCCATGTTGTCACGGAGGCAAAGAAGATAAAAAGTCAGATAACGATATAGTTTACTTTCTTAGTTTGTATATCCCCTTCTAACTCATATTTTGATTCATTTGTGCTGCCTCCCAACTTTAATTTATGGACTTCAGAATGTGACTGAGTTCAATTTATGAAGAAAAGGTTTATAAATGTAGAGGTGAACTTTCAGCTTTGCTTGCACGAGAGGTTACCTGTTTACTGTGTGGTCAACATGAAATGTAAACTAGGCGACAGCACCATCATGTCATTTTAAGACTAAATGGAAAGAACTAAAGGAGCATTTTTGGTATGAGTCTATGGAAAATATTCAATAAAACCAAAAATAAATTAAAAATTAAACTAATACTAATTAAAATGGGCAAAGTCAGAAAATTCAAAATCTCTTTTCATTAGCAATTACACCTAACTCTAGATAATAGTTCAAAAATTATATCACATGTTCCCAGTAAAAAAAAAAAAAAGTGACATCCAGTACTTTCTTATTCAGTTTATTTAATTCAGTTGAATTATTTCATTCTGTTGAGGCTGTTCGTACTATTATGGCTTTGTAGTTATAGACTCTGAAACATGAACTGATCGAATCAAGAATAGAGATGTGTCTGAAGCTAATGCCAGGAATGAGATCCTATGGCTCACTTATTTTGCTTCTTTTTTTAAATTAAGATTTTATTTATTTATTCATGACAGACACAGGCAGAGAGAGGCAGAGACTTAGGCAGAGGGAGAAGCAAGCTCTCTGTGGGGACCCTGATGCGCAACTTGATCCTAGGTCCCTAGGATCACGACTTGAGCCAAAGACAGATGCTCAACCATTGAGTCACCCAGGCATCCCTATTTTGTTTCTTTTAAATAGTTTTTGTTTTCTTTTTATCAACATTACAGTATGCTTACAGCCAAATATTCTGAGCATAAGAAAGTGTATAAAGATCACCTTTAACTACTGTTGTATTTTGATATATGCTGCATATTTTTTCTTAGTTTGAATGAATACTACTATTATGCATTTATATTTATGTGTACATACTAATATGTAATATGTATATGTGTGTACCTATATGTGTGTACCTATCAAAAAAATTGCTTAGTAAATTTTTTCAGCAAACAATATTTTATAGACATCTGTCTTATATACACTTGTTTATATCATGTTCCATTTATGATTATAGCTCTGCATGTATTTTATAATTTGCATGTACCATAATATATTTGATTACATTATTATTGGGCATTGAGGTTGTTTCCAGTGTTTCCATTTTTGTAGTCAATATACTGTAACCCCTTGCCTGAATGTTTTCTTAGGATAAATTCCTAGAGATAGAATTGCTGTGTTAAAGGGAATACTCATTTAAAAAATTGAGATATATTGTCAAGTTGTACCTCAGAAATGTTTTGCCATTTATACTCTTTTTTAGAGGGGGATGTGCAGAGAGAGAGGGAAAGAGAGAGTCTTAAGTAGGCTCCAGAATCAACACGGAGCCTGATGTGGGATTCAGTCTCACAATCCTGAGATCATGACCTCAGCTGAAATCAAGAGTCAGATGCTTAACCAACTGAGCCACCGAGATGCCCCTGTGCCACTTTATAGTCTTACTATCAATGTCCTTGAGGGTGATAACCTTGGAGTGTTATGAAGCATACTGGGTTTTCTTAATTTCTTAAATCTTTGTAAATATAGCGTGTCAAAAATGAGATTCTTACTTTAAACTTCATTTGTTTGATATAGTTTCCAGAGATTCCTTGGAGCTGCTATGTGCCCTGGGGATTGGTAGACTGTAATCACACCCCAACTTGGCTGGTAGTGGCTGAAGTTCTTAAGACAAACAAGGGAAGCAGTGATTTCTCCTGGTCACTAGATAGTTAATGAACAAAGTCTTGAAGACACAAGCCAGATTTGCTGGATGGAAAATCACTTCTCCTTTTCCTTCCAAATTTTCTCTTTTAAGACCTAATATAAATAACTTTTTTTGCCCTTCTTTTCCTTTGCAAAAGTAATAGTCATGGGCCCAAGCTTAATAACTTATTAAGAAGAATGCAGATCTTTGAAATACTGAGGAACTTATTTGCCTATCATAGAGCTATGGAGAGCCCTGACCTGATCCCAGAAATACAAAATCTGGCTTCCTAAAACTTGGGAGGGGGTAGATAAGAGGGGAAGGGAAATCCTTCCATTGCTCTTTGAAGAGTCACCTTCTCTGTCTCTCTTTCACTCTCTATCTCTCTCTTTCTTTTCCTCCCTACCTCCTTCACTCAATCTCTCTCTCAATTCCAAAAGGGTCACTTTGGAATTTCTGGCCATTTTTTTTTTAAATAAAAATTCCCATTTTTCAATATATTTTGGTCTTTTTGTGCTTCACAAGACTTAGAAGTTTAGGAAACATTTGACTCAAGTGTTTGCCACAGAACGTTTGAGATCCTCCTGGTGAATAAATTCAGTTCATATATACATGATCACTTTTGGTCCTGCCCCAAAACTATGAAGGATATAATTCCCAGGTAGGAACCACAGTGAACAAGGGTTTCACCTTTTACGACAAAACTCTTCTTCTCAACAGTTATTGGATTTTTTAAACTTTGGTTTCCTGTAAAATATTTAGTTTTCATCAACACCCTGTTATTTTATTAACCTAATGTTGCCTTCATAATATTTCTTTTTTTGTTTCATGCAGGCATTCTTACACCGAATGAACCAGTGTGCTGCATCAAAAATTGACAAAAATGTAACAGAAGAAACAGTGAAGGTGAGGAGATGCAGTTGGTGCTCAACACAAGCACGCGTTCCCCTTAGTTAAACTTTTATCTGGGGGATGTTACTTTAACTTCTTTAGTTTATCCTCAGTTCCAATATAAGTTCCCTGCCAGTCACTTGTGTGGGCGACACTGAGAAAAAGGGAAAGGAGGGTTTGGGAAATGAAACAGAGGGTTAAGAGGATGGGGAACTTTTTTGCCAAGGCCTTAGGACAGAGGAAGAAAAACAAACCCACGACTGAGAACCCCAGTGCCTGTGAGAGGGAGAGAGCAGCACCGTGTGTTAGAGCATTGCTGGAGTTGGCTTAGGGAGGCAAGATGTGGACAAATGCAACTTCCATTGTCTGATCACCAAAGAACAAATGATTTAGATGGTTCAGTGGTGCAGAAAAAGCCTGCATAATATCTTCAACTCAGAAACAAATGTATAAGCATTTCCTTTTAAGCTGCAGGGCAGGAAGGTTATTAAGAGTTTTGTAAAGGGGGAGGAGGTAAATGAAAATTAATTGCACTACTGTTATTACCTATTCAAGTTGTATAAATTATCATTGATACTTAGTTTTTGGTACTGATTTGCTATTTTACTTTACTAAAAATAAAAAAAAAATTCCCAAGGATTTTATAGGCCCTTCTGACTATTTTTTCATAAATAAATAGTCACTTTAAAATTCTCCTTACCATGGGAGTATTTTAGTTTTGTGCTTTTGGTTGCAAGCAGAAGTCACTTATTCAAATGACTTGAAGATGCTTCAGCTCTCATATTGAGTACTCCAGACAGAACTCAGGGAGGTCAATAAGATTGCCAGGTTCTGTCTAACTCTTCCCTGCACCCTCCAGGTTATCAGCTTTGCCTCTGGGCTGGCTCCTCTTGTAGCTGCAAAATGACCCTGGAGCTGTCCCAGCTGTCATTTCCAGAGGGGAGGAGGGCTGTCCATTCCAGGTTGCCCTTCCAAAAAGCAAAGAAGCCCTGGCCCCACAAAGCCTGCCAGCAGATCCGTCCTATACTATGTTACCTGCGGCCCATTCTCACTAATTGGGTGGGGACTGTCATGCTTGGATTTAGTCACTCAAGCTTTTCCTGCGAGCCAGGAATAGGTTCCTGGTTCCCAGAGTTGTGTGGGAGTGGAGAGGATGTCCAGACAAAATTGGCGCTTGGCCCTCTGGGTGGGTGGGAAGGATAGCTATGCCCTGAAGTGTTCAGCTTGGAAAGAGAATACTGTACTCTTGGACCTTTTTTTTCCCCCTAACCTGCTTCACTGTTGCACTTACATTTATTTGCAGATGCTGTTCTCAAACATTGAAGACATCCTTGCAGTACATAAGGAGTTTTTAAAAGTCGTGGAAGAATGCCTACATCCAGAACCTAACGCTCAACAAGAAGTGGGAACCTGCTTTCTTCACTTTGTAGGATAAATTTCTGTTTATTTTAAAAGCTCTTTCCCCCTAGATTTTAAGGTTTCGCTTTTGGCATAGTAGTAGGTGGGAATTCAGCATTAGGAGTAAAATGTGACACCGAAAGTTTGGGGTCTTTTAAGGCCAGTGAAATCTTCCACTGAGAGCCAGAAAAGGGGTGAGGGCCTCACATCATCCATTTTATTCAGCGAAGAATAAACAGCCTTTTCTTTTTCCCAACAAGTTAGTTCTTCGCATCCTCTGTAGCTTTGAATTCTAATGAATATTCAGGCTGTTCATAATGAATGGATTTTTATGTTTCTCTCAAACATAGAGCATTTCCCTTCTGAGGCAGAAAATCCTTCCTCTTATAATGTGGCGTGATGAGCCTTTTGTAGTCAGAATGTTCCCTTGTTAATTGATTGGTGACAGACCTGCAGGTGAACAAACCCGGTCACCCTAGGTACACATATGCCTGAATCCGATGTTTCTTAAGGATGGTGTCTTAGAAGCTGTACAGAGTGATGCAGAAAAATAATCAGTTGGTGCTCAGTTGTTTCAAAAGATATGTCACTCTTATGTGATCATGTCCATCTTTTTGGATATGATAGTTGGAATTATTTGTGCAATTGATTTATAAAGTAAAAAGTCACCTGTAAAATGAAAATTGTTTTCAGAACTAAAGGCCATTCATCCAAAAAAAAAGTGCTGCTATTTATACCATTCCACTGATGCTAATTTTCAGACTACCAATCTGAAGTCCTTTCTTTACCAAAATGCTATATAATTAATGTTTTATTTAAAAATGCATGAGAGTATTTTGTCACAGAAATCACTTTTTGTTTATTTTTATTTCTATTTAGCCTTTATAAAAGTAACTGTGTATAGTTTCTGGGTCTGTAGACCCTGCATATGTTCTTTTTATAATCAGGGAATATTTTCATAAAGGTAATTTTATTAAATAAAATTCCTCCTTGGAATAGGAGGATCAAGCTGTGCTTTCCTTGGGCATGATTGGAAACCATGCATGTTTGTGTCTCCTTAATCCAAACTGTTGCCTTTCATGAAAGAATTCAAATCTGCCAGCTGGAGTATTTGCTTTCTCAGTCCAGGGCTGCACATGGGAATCTTGCACCCTGACATCCATTTCCTCAGTAACACACTATGAATCTGTCATCCATGAATTTATCCAAACTATTTCTGAAGTTTGTTTCATTCTGGGTCATACCATTTCTTGAAGTAAGTAATTCAATATATTTTCTCCTGGCTTTACAAAATAGCACTCAGTGTTGCTTTCCAAATGCATGCCTTTGAAATTTCAGAGGACATACTTCTGTTCTAATACTTGATCAATATATTTTCTGTGTCTTTCTCTTCTTGGTACTGCTTTGATAGGTACTAATCATAGCCAATGAGAGCAAATCTAATGATGTGAGGATGCTCAGAGATCACATTATTCTCTTTTTGAAAGTACTCTTTCTTTGGCAAATACGAAGTTCGCTTATTTTGTTCCTACCTGATCACTTTTTGTGATAGCTCTAGCTATTAGAAAATTTTATGTTAATCCTGAATCTGCCTACCTCTGCCCATCATTGCCCTTGCAGTTTCTACCTAGTGGTCTTAGTTCTGTGTTCTGGAGCTACATAGAGTTGTAAATCCTTTACATTAGGACAGCTATCTGAAAGTAGCTACCATTTCCTTACTTTATTATACTAACAAATAATTTCTGTTTGAAATGACCTCTCATATGTAGTGTTTCCACAGTCCACCATCTTCATCACCTGAAGAATACTCTGAATTCAGAATATTCATTGCTGAATATTCTGCTGTTTGTCCGTATCTGTCTTAAACACAACTGTCCAGATTGGTGCAAATGAACTGCAGGGTACCATGTCTCTCTATTCCTATTTGACCTGTTACATGCTTTTCCCTCTCCCCAAAATGCTTTCTTCCCTCTCCCTGCCTGGGAATCATAGATTCATCTCTTTGGACCTTGCTCAAATACCCCTTTTTTTAAAAAAAACTCTATCTGGGGCAGCCCGATGGCTCAGCAGTTTAGCGCCGCCTTCAGCCTGGGGCTTGACTCGACCCAGGATCGAGTCCCAATGGAGCCTGCTTCTCCCTCTGCCTGTGTCTCTGTCTCTCTCTCTGTGTCTCTCATGAGTAAATAAATAAAATCTTAAAAAAAAAAGCTCTATCTGAATCCTTTTAGTAAAGCTAAGTACTCTCTTCTCAGTAATTTGCTACCATTTGGTTCATTTACCTATTATTGAATACTCATAGTGGACATTAGCCAATATAATCTTTTTTCCTAGGCTATTCTTCATGGATCAGAGAAAATTGATATACATACAGTAAAGCTCCCAAAACATAGTCAACGCTTAATAAAGTTTGTTCATAAACATCACACAGGTTCATCTTTCAAAATGGCTGCTAACATGACCCTAACTTATCCTTATTCTAATTCACAGAAAGACAAGTTCCGTATCTATGATGAATATTGTAGTAACCATGAGAAGGCACAAAAATTGCTTCTTGAACTTAACAAAATAAGAACAATCCGCACATTTCTTTTGGTAAGTATATGTAAGAGTGTTACCATATGCTAGGATTTGTTGATGGGCTCACTAAGGAGCCAAGGACCAGCACCAGTATGGGTAACAACTACCCATGGGCATTTAATGTGTCCAGGCTAGGAGACCAGAGTCCTTTGATAAATGTAAGAAGTGAGAGTTGGCAGAAGCTTGTGCTGGGAAAACGCTGACGATGCCCTCTCCTGATTGATCGTGAATTGTTTGTGACAACTACAGGTTCCTAATGAGAGAAGACATTTATGCCGAGTTCATCATTGCTTTTAAATCCCTCAGCTCCCTAGGGTTTCATTTACTTTTGCTAAGAGAACTGTAAGTAGAACAGTCACAGGAAGGAAACAGAGCAGGAGTATCGTAGAAAAGAAATGTAAAGATTGACCTTTCTCCTACATACATTCCTTATTCACTTTTCATAGAAAGAGCAAGAATGTATATTTAATTTCTCAGGAGAGCATAAACAAATGCACATGTTGGCAGTAATTTGGACAATTCAATTGCCAGTAAGGACTTACTTGTACAATAAGTATACAAGTCAACAATATTTATTCAGCAAATTGTGAAATGGAGCAGCCATCCCCATTATCCAGTTATAAAGGTTTCTAGCGCCCCAAATAGTCCCTCATTCCTGCTCACAGACCATCTCTACAAGCACCATGAACTCTAGGCAATCGGTGATTTACTTTTGATCTCCATGGTTTGTCTTTTCTGGATATTTCACATAAATGGACTATAATCTTCAATGCCCGACTTCTTTTACTGAGTAAAATGTTTTGAGGTTCATCCTCATCATAGCATATATCCATATGCCATTCCTTTTTATTACTGGATAGTATTCCCTTGTATGGATATACCATATTTTGTCTATCCATTTGCCAGTGTGTGAACATTGGGTCAGCAAGCAACTATGATTAATGACGGACCTTGAAGATCATTTCTGAGAAAGATATTTGTTAATATAAAAAAGTCAGGAGATGTCCAGTTTGAGCTCTTTTATAAATGATGCTGAGATGAACATCCACGTACACATCTTTGGATATTTTCATTCTCTTGGATAGATGCTAAGAGTGGAATTACTAGGTCATAATAAGTTTATGTTTAACATTGATAATCTGCCAAAGTGACTGTGCCATATCCACCCACAATGTACAATTACAGTTTCTCTATATCTTTGCCAACAATTACCAGTTGCAATTACAGCTGTGATAGTGGATGTGTAGTTTATCTCAAGGTGATTTTTATTTGCATTTCTCTCATGACCAATGATATCAGGCATGCTTTCTATGTTCCTATTAGCCATTCATATATCCTGTTGGTGAAATGCTTATTCAAATCTTTTGTCCATTTTTAAATTGAGAGGTTTATCTTATATTGAGCTGTACATGTTCTTTATTTTGGGTACAGTTTTTGTATCTGACATATAATTTGTGAATACTTCCTCCCAGTATGGTTTGTTCATTTAAAAATATTATCTTTTGAAAATCAAAATTCTGGGCTCCAGGGTGACTCAGTCAGTTAAGCGTCTGCCTTCAGCTCACGTCATTATCCCAGGGTCCTGGGATCAAGTCCCACATTGGGTTTCCTGCTCTGTGGGGAGCCCGCTTCTCCCTCTTCCTCTGCTGGCCACTTCCCCTGCTTGTGTTTTTTCTTTCTGTCTGTCAAATAAATAAATGAAATCTTATAGTAAAAGAAAATCAGAATTATTAGCATTTTGTTGAAGTCCAATTTATTAAATTTTTCTCATATGAACATGTTTTTGTTACATAAAGAAGTCTGTATTTGGGTCTTATACTTACTTTGTTAACTTTTATTCCCAAGGACTTTACTCTTTTTGATGCTGTTGTGACTGGAAGGATCCTAATTTCATTTTTGGATTGTTCATGACTACCATATAAACATTTGACTTTTATTTGTTTTTGTTTATTGTGTATTTTTGTAACCTGTGGTTTAAATTCATGTATTAATTCTAGTAGTTTTTTGGTAGACTCTTTAGGATATTTTACATATAGTATCATGTCATGTAAGAGTAAAGACAATTTTACTACTTCCTTTTCAATATAGTTTTTTTTTCCTGACCTTTTGCACTGGTTAGAACCAGTACAATGTTGAATAGAAGTGATAAGAACAGTCACTCCCACCTTCTCTCTGATCTTAGTGGGAAATCATTCACTTTTTGATCATTAAGTATGATGTTAGCTGTAGATTTTTTTCAAAGATGTCTTTTTCCAGTTGAGGAAGTTCCACTATATTCACAGTTTGTTAAGAGTTTTTATTGTGACCTTTTTGCCTTTTCCAATAGAGGTGTTTAAAACTATGAATTTGCCCTATACACTGCTTTCACTTTATTCCATAAATTTTGACATGTGTTTTCATTTTCATTCGGTTTCTGAAAATGTCTAGTCTCTTTTGTAATGTTTTCAGTCCATTCTTTATTTAGAGTTTGTCTTGGAAGGCAGTTCTGCATGGACTTGTGTTCCTGCACATTTTCTGAGCAGAGGAACTGACTGCCTTTTTTCTGCCCCACAATTTAAAGGATGTTTGTATCACGAGCAGCCTCAGAAGGTAGAGATACTTTCTTCCTCCTAAGCAGTGGACCTTCATGCCTGCTGCCATCGTGAAAGACTCATTTCTTAGCCTCAGGTCCCTTGTCCTCTTGACTGTGTGCATGGGCCACCTGGTCTTCCCTGTGTTGCCATGTGGGAACTGGGGCTTGGGAAATCAGCCCCAAAATGGTGGTACTGTTCCTGCTACTGTTGCTGTAGGGAATAAAAAAGTCCTTTATCTCTGCCTTAGGACTTTTGTGTGTTCTTTCAACATCCATGAGTCTGTAGCATGTTAACGTTTGAGCTTGCAGGTAGGATAATATCTTAGAATCATCAGTTTTAACATTCTGCTATTTTATTTCCCAATATTGGAATTTTTCCAACTTCTTCTTATAGTTGATTTTTTAAATTTAATTCCATTCTAGTCAGAGAACATATTTAAATCATTTAAGTCCTTTTAAATTCATTAGGACTTTTTTATGGCTTAGCATATGGTCTGTCCTGGAGCTGTTTTTTTTTTTTTTTTTTTCATCTTCTTCTTTCTCTGTATGTTCCATGTGTGCTTAAAAACTATCCATATTCTGCTGCTGTTGGGTGGAGTGTTCTATAAATGTTAGGTCATTTTTGTTCATAATGTTATTCTTGTCTTCTGTGTCCTTTCCTCTAGGTGCTCTGTCAGTTATTGAGGGTAGGATATTGAAATCTATAGGTAGAATTGGTACATTGTCTATTTTGCCTTTCAATTATGTCAGTTTTAGTCTTATATGTTTTGGGTCTCTGTTGTTAAACAGGTATTCATTGAAAGTGCTTGTATTGTGGGCACATGGGTGGCCCCACGGTTGAGCCACAGGGCGTGGTCCTGAAGTCCTGGGATCCAGTCGTGCATTGGGCTTCCCACAGGGAGCCTGCTTCTCCCTTTGCCTGTGTCTCTGCCTTTCTTTGTGTGTCTCTCATGAATTAATAAATAAAATCTTTAAAAAAATGCTTGTATTTATATTTCTACTGATCATGTTTTTCTTTGTCTCTAGGGGTATTTCTTTTCATAAAGTCTATTTTGCCTGATATTATTACAGCCATGATGCTTCTTGTACTGTTTGTATATTTTTTCCATTATTTATGTATGTATGTATTTAGGTATTTATGTCATACCTCTGGCAGACTCTATATAGTCAGATCATGCTTTTTTCTATCCGGTCTGACAAACTCTGTCCTTTGATTATAGTGTTCCATTCATTGACTTTTAATGTAATTATTGATACTGTTTTATTGACATGTTCCATTTTATTTTTTCTATGGGTGTTTATTTTGTTCTTGTTGTTGTTCCTCTGTTCCTCCTTTACCTTCCTTAGTGTACTGTTTTACTTTCTCTGTTGATTTTTTTAAACTATATTAAAAAAATTTTTTTTGGGGGGTGATTGCTCTAAAAACAATATGCATCTTAATTTATCATGTCTATTTCCTGAAGTTGGTTATTGTTTTTTTGTTTGTTTGTTTGTTTGTTTTGTTTGTTTTGTTTTGTTTTGTTTTTAGTAACTTTCCTGGATTTTATTTGAGAACTTGTGACTCTTGTATGTGCAGTGGCTATCTCTACTCTGTTTTTTGTTTTATAATTTAGCCTTTCTTTTTAGGGGTAACTCCAGTGACTGCTTAACTTAGTTCAGTTGGCAATTTGTTAGAGGTGATCAAGCATTGCTAATCAGCTTGTCTATAGATCTATGTTTGAGTTTGGGCGGTGGGGAAGACATTGAAAGGGCAGGCAGTTTTCAGGTCAGATCTGGACCTGAAAACCGTTTCTTTCCATGGGAACCCCCTTGGGTCTTTCCTGCATGTGCACACAACGACACTTGCTCCAAGGAGGGCTGCGATCTCATACCAACAGAATTGTGGGGATTCTCCATTTTTCTTATAGAGTGTGCTAATTTTATTGACAACACCCCTGTGTGTGAGATTTTTCCTCTCTTCAGTCCCATCAGGTTTTCAGGGCCTATTGCTGTGTTAGGGCCCCTGTGATGGGACAACTGCAATAGAGCCACTGTGAAAGTACAGTTTTGATAAGGCCACTGTGCAGGGTGACCTGGGGACATTGGGGGGCAAGGGGCTGCAGGGGGAAGATGGGAGAAGCTCAGGTGAGAATGCCATAGACTCCCACTGTTCTTACCTGAAAATACAGCAGCTCTTCACGAATAAACACTTCTTAGTTTTTTTTTGTTTGACTTTAGCTGATTTCCAGAGCCCTGGGAATTTGACAATTTTGCTGAGTATTACAGTTGTTTTTTGGGAAAAGGATTTACTGATACTTTTTCTCTGCCACAGCCAGAAGGGGCTCCTATGGCACTAAAATTTTAGGGCTCTTCATAAAGTGTTAGAACTTTGTCATCTTAGTGAATTCATTCTGTTCTCAGCAGAGTTGACTCTTTGTTTGCCTGGGTGTAGTTTATTAATTGAATTGTATCAAGCCATGCCAGTAAAGTCTCGAGAGTGCTGATTTTAGATGATCCTATAGCACAGTCTGATAGGAAACCTGGCTTTTATAATTCCTGCCCTGGCACTAAGGGATTACTAATTATCCAAATGATTTTAGGAAATTCATTATTTCTCTGGTGTCATTTTCAATTTCTATAAAATGGGAATAACAACAATCACCCTTGGAAAAACAGGTAAGAGTTTACAGATGTGGTGATGGTATTATCTGGGGTACCTGTATATGCTGCCAACTCAGTTAAGTTTTCACGATCAGGGAAATCTCTGGGAGCTCATTTAGAAGACATTCTTCATGAACACATTAGGAGAGAGCTGGCTTTCATCAGATAGCCTAAATTGGCAACCCAAGCTCTGCTATTATGAAGACAGTTCATAATCTGTACAGTACTATTAGACAAGGCATTAATAGCATGTTGTTAAGCAGTCATGAGTTTCTTAGGGTACTTCAACCCACAGCTAGGTAAAGGGGGTGACCATATTTATAAGAGGTGCTGACTTGTAAAGAATACCGAAACATCATTGGAAATATAATGGGATATACCTAGATGTGTTTCATACGGTTCCTCTGGGGGCAATACCATGCGGAGTTGGAAAGAATATTTTGATAAACTGATTGCAATAGGGGATGAAGCCCTCAAAGAGCATGCTTGAGTCAGAACACTTACTTCTAAAGTGTCTGAGTGAACTTAAAGTGATGATATTAGTCTTGCTGACTTGAATACACAGATTGGTGCTAGAGCCAAGTAGCTTAGGACAGTAAGGGCTTGTTCTGCTACCCTCAGTCTTTCTTTTTCATCTTTTCCTGCTCAGCACTTGCTCTCTCTTCTCCACTAATATGGGACAGTAATCTTAAAATGGTGGTAGAAAGTTGGCTAAATTATCTGTAAGATATTTGAGGGGCCCTTTTCTCCCTTCATTACATATTTATCGACAGCTTTCTTTTTACCAGTCACTCTGATAGGCATTGCAGAAACAGGATTTGGTACAAGTTTCAAATCTTTTTCTTAATTGATGGTTAAACTATGAAATAAAGAACAGATGCTTCAGAGAGTATAGGCTTTTTTTTTTTTTTTTTAATCGGAATTGATTTTCTCTTCTATTTCATCCTACTCTGACTGCTGATTTTGAGATTTCTCCATTCATCTTGCCTCTTTGGAGATCATAGCTGACCTCCTTATCTGAGGCTGGCTGGCCAGTGTCACTGGTCAGGTATTCTAGGTATGCCAGCTAAAAATGACTTAGCAATCACTTGGTTGAAACTTGCCAGTTTTACAGACAGAAAAACTACCATTCTTTTTTTTTTTTGTTAATTTATTTATTTATTCATGATAGACACAGTGAGAAAGAGACAGAGAGAGAGAGAGACAGAGAGGCAGATATGCAGGCAGAGGGAGAAGCAAGCTCCATACAGGGAACCCGACATGGGACTTGATCCTGGGACTCCAGGATCATGCCCTGGGCTGAAAGCAGGCACTTAAACCACTGAGCCACCCAGGCTGCCCCTAGCATTCTTAAATCAGCCCAAGTTGCATCACTAGTCAGTGGCAGAGGATGTATAGAACCCAGTTGTCTCCAGGCCTGCTCTTTACAACACAGCACAACACAACACAACACAACATAACACCATAATTCAGCTACAGTACAACTCCCTTTATAAGCAGAATTGATCTGTGTATTTTTGTGTCTATTATTTATTCATCCATTAGTCCATTCATCCATCTGTCTCTCCATCCATCCATCCATTCCTCTGTCTCTATCCTATTTCTTTTCCCTCAGACTTCATAGTCAGGATAATATATATAAATTAATTTTCAGGATATATACTCCGAACATATTTTGGTTTCTATAACTAATATGAAATGGGAAAATACTTCTTTGTCTTCTGTAAATGTTATTTGTGATTGCATGGGTTCATCTCAGAGATAGAGGTAGGCTTTCACATGTTTTTAGCAGAAAACTTTATGATAGAAGAAAACTTCATGTTTTCAGGTTTAAAATATGTAATTAATTATTTTTATTTCTACTGCAGAACTGCATGCTACTTGGAGGACGGAAGAACACAGATGTTCCCCTGGAAGGATATTTAGTAACACCAATACAAAGAATTTGCAAGTACCCTCTCCTTTTGAAGGTATTTTATGTGTTTATTTCACTATAGTGTTTTCCTTGTGTCTGCATATTTTGCTGATGGTCTTAAAATTTTTTTCTTTTTTTTAAAGATTTTATTTATTTATTCATGAGAGACACAGAGAGAGACAGAAACACAGGCAGAGAGAGAAGCAGGCTCCATGCAGGGAGCCCGATGCGGGACTCGATCCCGGGTCTCCAGAATCACGCCCTGGGCTGAAGTCGGTGCTAAACTGCTGAGCTACCGGGGTTGCCCAATAATTTGATTTTCTAAAGAAAGGGCAGATCATAGTTACTGGGGAAAATAGCTATATATATATATATATATATATAGATTAGGAAACAAATCTTTTGGGAAAAGAGACTCATAGTGCTTTTTATAGAAAATAAACTTGTTTGAGTTTTATTTAGAGTAAATGCATTGGTTTCAAGATAGATCCCATTAAATACCTTATGACTGGTTTATATAGCACTTTATCTACAGGGTTCTTTATCTTAAGTAATTCTACTGTTGGCATATTTTTTGACCTCCCCTAATGTTGGCGACTTCTTGATGGCAATGAAGCCAAAGTCAAAGTTACTTAACTTCAGAACTTGGTTTTTAAATCATTATTACAAGGAATGCTGTGCATCACATGGGACAATAAATGATAGGACGTAGGATGATAGTGCTAAGCAAAGCTGCCTCTGGAAAACAGAATAGGCCCCAGTAATTGTTGTAGGTCCACCGCCTTATTACAATAACCAAAAGTTTTATTGTGAAAAACAGATTATAATGTACTAATTATGCTTATACTGCAAGAGTGTGCAAAAAGATTAGAATAGCAATTCTGGAAATGGTAGTTTTTGGAACTACAATAGCAGCACAGGCAGTTGGGGATGGTGGTTAAGCACATGAGCTCTGAGCTCCAGTCCTAAGTATTCTGCTTACTAGCGGTGTGGCTGAACACGTAATCTAATCTCTTAAAGCCTTGGGTTTTTATATATGAAACAGAAATAATAAGGATGAAATTATAGTGTATGTCTGCAAGAATGTGTATATTGGATATGTATATCTGTTTATGTATGTGTGTATATACATACATATACATATGGAAAAGGTATTACATAGAAATAGTAATTGAATTGTTTAATGTAAATCATTAGCACAGTATGTACTCCATATATGTTAGCTGTTATTTACTCATATATATTTGATTCTAATTTATTTTAATAAATTATTACTTGCTATCTAAATTTTTAAAATACTCCCCAATATTATGCACATATTAACTGGTGTTCTTCTTGATTTATTTTTTGAGAAATAAATGTAAGGAATTTGAACTAAAAAACATTTTTTAACTACAACTTCTGTGAGTTGCATAATTGTTTTTTTGTGTAAAATTTCTTTGAAAACAGTTTCTTCTTATTAAAAAACAAGTTAAAATTACTTGGTTAAGCCACGGAGAGAAGCTAACACATGGATCTCCAGTTCTGCAGAGTTTTAGTGTGGTCTTCAGAAGGTGAGGAAGATTGATGCAGATGTGACTCTTGTCTTTCTGAGAGTCCTTCCAGACTTCTGACTTGGTGACTCAGATCACTTCAGTTCTTCCTGGACCTGATTTTGGAATCCCAAGCATTTGTTTGTTTTAAGAGTCAGAAGGGATAGTGATACTAAGAGAAATACGCCATGCTACGTAGTTGTTCTAAATCACTTCTGGATAGGGATGACCACTGGATAGGGTTGGTTCAGCTGACCTCTCAAAAGATAGAATCATGGACACATCCTTACTTAGAAAGAAAAAAAAATCAACTCAGAGCACCTTCAGTGGAAAGATGACATCTTTCCCCTTCTTAGGATGATTATCTTCACAAAGAAACATGAAAAAGCCATTTACTTGTAGTAGATATGTTGGTGTTGATATTTTTTGTGGTTGTTGTACCATCGTGCTGATAATCTCTTTGATTTTGGATGGTTTTATTTATTCAGAGAAAAACATTAGGGATTAGGCTGTGTGTTAAAAAAAAGATATATTGGTCTTATTTGTGGAACTTGAAATTACTGGTTTGGCCAACTAGCACAGGGTTCATAGAAAGTAACTGACAAAAGATTATTACTAGTCATTTATCTTGCTGTTTCACATTATCTAAATTCATGTCTTGACTCCACAGATACCCATTGGGCACAATTCCATAGGGCCCCAAATCATAGCCTGCAGACTGCCTTGACCACTTCACATAATTTACAAATACTTCTACACTTCAGAATTTCTAGAGAAGCCAGCATATCTTTTTTATGGATTTGTGTTCCAACATAAGTTTTTAAATCTTGTCTTGGGAGTGATGTAATGTGTATTCTTTTGGTGCTGGCTCTGCAGAGCCTAGTGTGAAGATACTGAATGCAGGGTCAAAGTTTATGGCAGAATCAGACCTCAAGAGAGTATAACAACAGCATATTTTCCCACTGTATGTTAAGAATTAAGAAAATTCTTTTAAAGACTTGCCTCAGGATTTCTGTAATTGTGTTAGTTACATGATGATGGCAACTGTAGTAAAGAAACAAATGACTAATTAAAAAGCAATGTGGTCACAACTGTCTAGACAGTGGGTGAAGATGTTTAATTTTGTGCTTCTAAACAACAAACAAGACCTTTTAATATATTTAAAAGATTAAAGATCACTCTTGTTCTGATATCCTGAATGGAAAAAAACATAAACTGCCAAAAAAACCCTCCAAAAAATCCAAACAAAAAGAAAGCTATTGAGGGGCATATGGCAATTCTTTCATTGCAGAGAGTGAACCTGAGTTATTGGTGAAAATAGCATAAATTGCTGCTTTAGTGATGGGGTATTGTGGAACTTATAAATTATTTCTTTTGCTAGAGTGTAAAACATTATTTAAAAATAAGACATGTTTTTATAGTTTCTCAAAAATGTGTTAGAAAATTAGGCATTTAAATTATTTTTGAGGGACTCCTGGGTGGCTCAGCAGTTGAACGTCTGCCTTTGGCTAAGGGTGTGATCCTGGGGGACCTGGGATCAAGTCCTGCATTGGGCTTTCTGCATGGAGCCTGCTTCTCTCTCTGCCTGTGTCTCTGCCTCTTTCTGTAATCTCTCATGAGTAAATGAATAAAATCTTAAAAAAATAAATTGTTTTTGAAATTATGGGACATATTTATTTAAAGACTTAATGTTCTGTTAAAGACTCTAAGAAAACATAAAAAATTCTATTTCTGTTGGAGCAGAGGTCAAACAAAAAAATTACATGCTGCAGGTGAGATATTTGACAATCTGAAAGGATAAAGCTAATTTATTTCTTAAAAACAACATAATTTTAAGGAAAAGAAGTAAAGGAGCTCCAAAATGTGTATCAGGGTAACGCATATTCATTGATTGAACCTCTTGTTTTTGTTCTCCATCTTAGTGGAGTTTGTGATGTCACTTCTGAAAGTGGCTCTCACGATCTCTGCAGTTTCATTTCCTGGTCAGTCTGAACCTGCTGTACCAGAAAGCTGAAGATCAAAGGGTGATTTGCTTTTTGTGTATAAACAGGAGTTGCTGAAACGGACTCCAAGGAAACACAGTGACTACGCAGCAGTGATGGAAGCCCTCCAAGCCATGAAAGCTGTCTGTTCTAACATAAACGAGGCCAAGAGGCAGATGGAGAAGTTAGAAGTTTTAGAGGAATGGCAGTCTCACATTGAAGGCTGGGAGGTACATTCACTCTACTCAACAATGGAACTTAAAATAGTTTTGTTGTGTCTTAAGCTGTGTGTAGTATTGTTGACATTGGATAGAACCATAAATGGTCATTTTCCCAGATAATGCCACAGGGCTGTAACAGTTTCCATAAAGTGCTGTCATTATTATTTTTAAATACCTTTAAAGTGCCAGTTAATTGACTTAATGTCAACCTGAAAGCAAGAGAGTCATCTAATATTGTATGGGTTATAAGCTATGGTATTTCAGTATTTGTGCACCTTGATTATCCTTTTTCCTGTCTTCCTTTGGTCAATAAGTACAGAGCCAGAACCCAGGAGAGAGTAAGGAAGGGGAATAACACTCCATACGTGTTCTGTGATACTGTTATTTTCAGATTCTAAATTAGGTGTTTGATGATGAATTTCATTTTAAGCTCACTTTATATCTCTAAATTTGAATTTCTTCATTTCTAAAATGAAGGAACTGTCTATGATATGATTTTTAAGGTCCATTCGAGATGAAAAGTTTTATGGATTTATGATTCATTAGAGAAAGATTTTTTTAATGATAAAACAAATGAAGAGCGATATTTAGATTCTATTCAGAATCTGTAATATGTTTTCATCTATGGTAACTTTGAATCCCCATTATTTCATGGGGTTGGAACCTTATTTTATTTTAGTGCATATTAAAGCATAAACTAAAATTTTGTTTTTATAAATTGACTTAATTGAGATGAGCATGAACTTTCAACTAGGATAACTTATTTTTATAAAGCAAGTAGTTAATTTTTTAAAGGTATAAAGATTTAAAATGTTTCCAACCAAATAATGTGTCACACATATTCTAGTGGATTGCTTTTTATCTTTAGGGCTTTATAATTGACTAATTTGTTTCATATCTTCAATATGTTAGTTCACATTTATATTTAAAATTATATCCACTTGGATTTGCAAAGAAATCTCAAATATTGACCTCTGGGAATTCCCCTATTTATCCACTCTTTACCATGAAACTTTTCAAATACTAGTTGGGATCTAAGCTTTCTCCTCATCTATATTCTTTGATTTCAAGTGTCCAGGGTGACCTCGTATTTCAGCATGAATGCTACTTATTTCAGTCAATTAAAATGGTTGTGTGTTTTACAGTTGATTCATGATGATAATTCCTTTCCTAGGGAGCGGTTATCCTGCTGAGATGAGGAAAATGGACTTGTTTGCTTTTGTCATTCTGTTGTCATTCAAACATTGGAAGAGAATCCAAACTTGCTTTAAATTGCAGGGTTTTTCATTGATATCTGCCAGAACTTTTACCAAAACAAAATTTCACAGATTCTTCTGGGTACTCTAGGGAAATGGAATCTTTCATAATTTTGTTCCTCCTCATGTATATCCTATAAATTGAATCTACTGCAGAAATAAAAGATTCCTTTTTTTAAGAGATTTTATTTATTTATTAGAGACAGAAAGAGAGAGAGAGAGAGAGAGAGCGAGCACTAGTATGCAGAGTGGTAGGCAGAGAGAGAGGGAGAGGTAGACTCCCCACTGAGCAGGGAGCCTGATATGGGGCCTGATCTCAGGACCCTAGGATCATGACTTTAGCTGAAGGCAGATGCTTAACCAACTGACCACCCAGGGCCCTAAAATAAGACATTCTTTGAAAAGTGTTGATATTTCTTGCACTGAGCATTCCAGTTACTCAAAGGAAGAATGTGTGGATCATACTGTGTCATATACAGCTCATAACAGTGGGTGCCTCTATCCCCCCAGCCTTGTATTTACAACAAACAGTTGGAGTGCAAGAGGAAGATGGGGCATCAGGATAGAGGAAAGGAGCTGCAGGAATTCAGATATGACTACAGTTCGGGCATGCACAGAGGAGATCATATGAGTGTTGGGTCCCAAAAAGGGCAGCAATGCAGATTCTACTTGAGTAGGATTTGAATATGATTGCATAAGACATAGGCATGCTGCTTTGGAGGTTTTTGGGATGTTGAGGGAATGCAGCTTGGAGGAAGACCCAGCCAACTGGTTGGTGACTTGTGATAAGAACTTGATTCCCCACCTCAGTCCACCACCTTGGAGAGAGGGGGAAGGCTCTGGTTCCTTCCTGGAAGCTTAGGAGAAACTGCTGATAGGACTCCAGACATGTACAGGACAGAGGGCTGAAGGCAGGCCCTGGGAGGGAAGGGGGATAGTTAAAGAGCTTTCTTTGAATTGCAAACAAGGATTACTGCTCAGCTTGCAGACAGCTTTATATATGTTTAGAGTGGCTCTAGTGGGGTTAGGACAGGGCCAGGGGAAGATGTCAGGTGGCATGTGGGCCAAGAACAGAGTTCCTTAGAGAGCCTGTGAGGTGAGAAGCCTTGAGCTAAGGTTGGGAAACAGCTCCCTGTCTAGTTCCTTTGCTGGGACCTCCTCATTGCAGGCCTTTTAGGATCACCTTACGGATGAAACGCTTGCTCCAGTAAAATCTCTTGAATTGGGTCTGATTCTGATACACAGTGAATTTGTGTTATTTCTACTTTAGGTGGATTATTTATTTCACTTAATTATCCAAGGTCTTATTTTCCCATTAATCAAATGAAGGTTTTTTATAGTAAAATCTGTCAGGTATCTAGCCTATCTAGTATTTTGTGCTGTAAATTATCATTACATTCCTGGAGTTTAGGTAGACAAGTGATTGAAATTTTTGGTTCCCAAATCAGATGACCTAGTGCAGAAACCTGGCTTTTGAGCATACTTCATCCCTAATCCAGGCTCTTACCCTTAGTTTGGCGGTAGTACATCAGGCTCTCCTACATACAGTGTAGGTTATTGCAGGAGTCAAAGGAAATAAGTAGAAGTGCTTTGAATACTGTAAAATGCTATGCAAATGAGTAGTATTTTATTTAATTTATTTTTGTAAGATTTAAAAAAAAGTATTTATTAATGAGAGATACACACACAGAGAGAGAGAGAGAGAGGCAGAGACACAGGCAGAGGGAGAAGCAGGCTCCATGCAGGGAGCCCAATGTGGGACTCTGTCCCCGATCTTCAGGATCAGGCCCTGGGCTGAAGGTGGCGCTAAACCGCTGAGCCACCGGGGCTGCCCAATGAGTAGTATTTTAAAGCTCTGGTTCAGTGGCAGGATTTTACCCTTGAGAAATTCCCGTTGGTCTAATATATGCACCTGTCTACTGAAGATGTTATATCACTTCAGTTAAAGTTAGATAGTTCTAAGCCACAGAAACTGAAAGAAACATTAATTTAAAAGATATGGAGTACTTCACAGAATCAATAAGAAAGCTATACTCTCCATGGTGGTAGGCAGGCTCATCAGTGCCCTAGCTAAAATGAATAGGCTCTAATAATTTTTTTATTTTCAATTTTTTTCTCATAAGTTTTTCCACACTTACATTACATCACTCAAGATTTAGGATCAAAATCTAAGATTCCTCTAATCTTGCCTAGGTAAATTTGTTTAGGGGAGGTCAGGGGTCCTTGGTTGCCAATCATCCCCTTTCCTTTTGAGGAAAGGCTGATCCATTGTACACAATCTTGGTGAGCCTTTAACAGTTTTCTGAGTTATTTTAATCCCCATTACACAGATTTTAAAGATGAAGGCCATATAATTCACCCCAAATGCTTATAGCTAACAGATGGCAGAGTTTAATATGAAAATAGACAGACTGGTTCTAAATCCTGTATTCCTTGTCACTGTGTAATATTATATCCACTCAGACAAAAATTCAGTTAATTCTTTGATAGCCTACCCTTTAAAAGTAAATTGATTATAGAAATTAGGTTTTTGTCAGCATTTACATAGTGACCTCCATCACAGAAGATGTGTAGTTTAATTGCTCATTTTTTAAGTCCTGCCTCTTATTAGTATAATTCATTATATCTCAGTTTTATGTCTTATCCATCATTTAAAACATTGCACAAGATATTCTACTGAAGGTAATTGTAGGGCAATGATCAGTGTACTTGGAAAGGAAGTTCATTAGCTGTTTAATCAGAGTCACTGATTCATTTCATAGAACAGGATCATTCTCAGTCTTGGTCTGCTTTTTGCCTGATTGATAGTGTTGTAATGATAACTGTAATCTCCGGAGTCGTGATGAACAGGGGAGTATTAATAAGCATTGTGTTACTTGGTAATTCAGCTTTACATCCATGATGGCCTATTTGGAGTAGATCTCTCAATCTGAAAAAAGTTATATTAAAAGATAAGAGGCAGAATTATTAATATATGAAGGTGTTGGAAAAAATAAGATCAAAGGAGTTTTTGTGTTTTATTTTATTTTATTTTATTTTTTTATTTTATTTTTTGTTTTTGTGTTTTAGAGAGTAAAAAGAAATAATAGAAATTTGACTCCTTGGTTACCTTCTTACATGAAGAAATATAATGATAGAAGACCATCTTAACATCTGTTTGCTGCTTTGCATATGATTAAGTTTGTGTCTGACAATGTATTGACTTCAAATCATGTTCTCTCACACTCTTCATGAGTGTGAGTCTAACAGAGGTTGTGATGAAACTTGTTTCCTTTTTCTTCTCTACAAGGAGATTTGGTAGATACAAACTTGTCCACTGCCTTGAGACAGAGTTGATTTATAGATGACCTTGTTATTTAAGGATAAGTAGTTTGGGAAAAAGGCTATTGAAAGTGAATGGATTTAGAAAGGGGAGCAGAATTTACTAAGTGGGAGAGGCGGGGAAGCTGGATTGGGACTGCATTTGGTAAAATGAACATTTGTTATTAATTTGTTTTATCTAATATATGACAGAATCTAGGTTATAACTTCAGTTAATTAGTTGAATCTCAAAAAGAGTGAGTCAAATGCTGAATCTCTTGCAGGGGGTGGGGTACACATTTTATGGCATCATGTGATAAAATGAGGTGGTATCCTTCATTTCATGTTTAACTTTTCTAGTAGTTTTAAAGTTTTTTTTGAAAGAATATTCAAGTGCTTCATTCATTTTCTCGAGACACTCTCTTGATATTGAAACCATTCTCTTATAAAACATCCATCTAATTGTCATTCTTGTCAATTTTCTTTTCTTCCACAGTGAGTGGGCCTAGCTCTGTTAGATCTTCATCTGTCAATGCTTTGCATATGATTAGGGGAAGTTTCAAGGCCTCCTGTCATCTTTCATCTTTGCCAAGATTATGCCTTCTCTCTGCAGTCTGTGTTTTTCTGGTATTAACATTCAACATTTAGTTGACGAGATGAATGAGTTCGACTCTGGTGTTAAGCAGGGAGAGCCAGCAATGGGGTCAAATAATTAGTGAGTAGTTTCACTTTATAATGATTTTTGCCATCTCATAGCTGCAAAGAATCAGTAATAAACCCTTATATAATATGTTAAGAGAACTTGTTAACATAAATTGACTTACCTTTCAATTAGCCCAGATATGGTTTAGCAATATTATTTTTATTCAGTCTATTCAGAGGTGGGGATTTGTTCTATTATTGCAGTGCTTCAAAAATCATGATTTTAATGTTTGTAGAAACACTGGAAATTAAAAAGGAGCCATAAAAGAAATAAATACACATGCTTCTGGCTGTCTTTTCTGGGTATTGTCATTTTTTGAAAGCATACTTTGGCACCTAAGAATTGTCCACCTATGAAAATTCATCATACTTCCCGCATTAAGTTCTGTAATGGTGCTTTAAAATTTAATAGTTTTTCATATATGCTGACTATATAATTGGCAGATGATTATATACCTCAAATTATAGAATCAAAATTATTCAACTTAACAAATTAGATTCTGACTTGTATTATTTGCCTCCTGATCTTGTCCATGAGGTACACACAATGAGAAGAGAAGCCATTGGTGAGGAGTGTTGCCAACATGGACTGACTCCAGGTCCTGGTCTTAATGAGGGAGGTCATAGTTTGCTCCATTCATTTCAGACTGATCTCTTCGCCATATTGGAAGGCGATATTTAAGTGGCATACTTCATAAATTTGACAAAGAAAATCCCTGGAGAATAATTGAAACCTGAAACCACAGCATGGAATGAACTATCTACTTAATTATAAACATATATAATCATAAACACACAGCTGCCCCTAATATTCATCATTGTTAAGTCATACCAATTCTCATTTTATTAATGCTCTATTATTGCAATGATCACACTGCATTTAATTCTATATTTACATATTTGTTTCTTCCACTAGTATCAGGAGCAGGGGTCATATCTCAAGCCTTGGATCTCTGTCTGGCCATCTAGGACAGTGTCTGATACATAGTGGGTTGGGTGGTAATTAAATGCAGATACAATTATATTGTAGTTATGTAGTAATTAATTGTCAGTGGCTTCTCAATATGTTTTGATATTTTTGGTTCTTTTGGTAGTAGCAGTGATTCTGACCTACTTCCGTTATTTGTTTCATTTTTCTGCTACTTTGATGTTCTTTAATCCTCCTTAGCATCCTGTTCTGGCTTATGGTTCACAAATACATACCATGCAAGGTTTTTTTTTTCCTTCCTCGTATTAGAGTTGAACACTTGCAGTGGCTTGAAATTCAGTCTTTGTGAATGGATTTCCATAGTACAGGTTCTGTTTCTTTTGTCTAAGGACATACACAGATGGGCTTCCCTCAC